>NC_090941.1:413769706-414072736 GCF_040938575.1 Ambystoma mexicanum | reverse complement strand
GCAACGTGTTCGCTGATTGGACGGCGTGGAGCGTGAAGCACATCAGATTTTTCGGTAGCGCCCGCCATCTTGGATTCACGGACGTCCGCGGACAGCGCGGTGAAACTTTGTTCAAAATGTGTATTTTGTAGAGTGTGTTGGGGAGGGTGGGAGTGTATGAGATAGGATGAAAGTTGTGTTTTTTATGTGTTAGACGTTCTTTTTGTGTTCGATTTGTTTGCGGACATCACGGGTGTTCTGAAATGTTCTAAATAAAATGACTGGGGGGTGTTCTAAGGACTCAATATATGTCCGTTTTGTTCGCAAGCAAAGTGAAACTGTTCTAAGAACACTCGCAGTGTCCGGGGAGTGTTCGTAGGGGGTGTCCTGAGGACGCTGTCCGTATTGTTCTCTGTCAAGTTGAATGTGTTCTAAGAACACCCGCGGTGTCCTGAAATGTTCGCAAATAAACAAAATGGGGGTGTTCTGAAGACGTTTTTGAGAACACTCCCGGTGTCCTGAAATGTTCGTAGGGGGTGTCCTGAGGACGCTATCCGTATTGTTTTCTGTCAAGTTGAATGTGTTCTAAGAACACCCGCAGTGTCGTGAAATGTTCACAAATAAACAAAATGGGGGTGTTCTGAAGACGCTTCTAAGAACACTCGCAGTGTCCGGGGAGTGTTCGTAGGGGTGTCCTGAGGACGCTGTCCGTATTGTTCTCTGTCAAGTTGAATGTGTCCTAAGAACACTCGCGGTGTCCTGAAATGTTCGCAAATAAACAAGATGGTGGTGTTCTGAAGACGCTTCTAAGAACACTTGCGTTGTCCGGGGAGTGTTCGTAGGGGGTGTCCTGAGGACGCTGTCCGTATTGTTCTCTGTCAAGTTGAATGTGTCCTAAGAACACTCGCGGTGTCCTGAAATGTTCGCAAATAAACAAGATGGTGGTGTTCTGAAGACGCTTCTAAGAAAACTCGCGGTGTCCGGGGAGTGTTCGTAGGGGGTGTCCTGAGGACGCTGTCCGTATTGTTCTCTGTCAAGTTGAATGTGTTCTAAGAACACCCGCTGTGTCCTGAAATGTTCGCAAATAAACAAAATGGGGGTGTTCTGAAGACGTTTTTGAGAACACTCCCGGTGTCCTGGAATGTTCGTAGGGGGTGTCCTGAAAACAGTGTCCGTATTGTTCGCTGGCAAGTTCAAAGTGTTCTAAGAACACTCACATTGTTCGCGGACATTAAAAGTTTCCCATAGTTGAAATGTTTGACTCTATGGATGTGATATGCTGCGGTGGTTGGTGCCAGGGCATAGAGTCTTGGGTGCATGGCCATTTGGCCATGCACCCAAGACTCTATGCCCTGGCACCAACCACCGCAGCATATCACATTCATATTTGCTTATAACCTTGGGTGAAAAACAAATGTATAAGGAACAAAGGTATTAGATACTATGGATGTGATATGCTGCTATGGTTGTCCTTATTATTGTATACTTACTGTTTGGTCTAGTAATGGGAGTCCATGTTTTTCTTCTTCATTTCTGTGATAAAAGAAAATAGCATGTTAGTATTAGTATTTTGTAATGACTTATTACATTGTATAAGCAATATACTTATATTTTTTTTCGACCCTCATATTTAGTAGAGTACAAATCAGAGTACTGTGCAATTTGCTCAGTTTCTGTATTTGTTGCTAAAATCATTGGGTCTGTGGGAGAAAAAAAAATCCATGTTGGTTAAAAAAAAAAACCCTTTTTCTGTTATGCTACAGTTTATTTGTTTGTTTGTTTTCAGTGTTCACTTGTTGTTTCTGGCTAATGCTTTATACTTTGCTTTGTTGTATTTTTTTTGGAGCAGTAACAGATTCTTCATTTGTTTTGATATTATAAAATTTTGGAGCAGTTAGATACCAATTGGCGTATTCTAACTGTCTATTTTTTTAATCTATTTTAGTGGTTTTGATTTATCTATTTGGATATTGTTAAATTTTGGGACAGTTAGATACCAATTGGCGTATTCTAACTGTGTATTTTTTGGCCTAATTTAGTGGTATTCATTTATCTGATTAGTTGTTGTAGAATCTTTGAGCTGTTAGATAGCTTTTGGAGTATTCTAACAGTTTATATTATTTTAACACAAATTTATAATTTTGGGACAGTTAGATACCAATTGGCGTATTCTAACTGTGTATTTTTTGGTCTAATTTAGTGGTATTCATTTATCTGATTAGTTGTTGTAGAATCTTTGAGCAGTTAGATAGCTTTTGGAGTATTCTAACAGTTTATATTTTTTTAACACAAATTTACTTAAAGGTTTAAATACAGTTTATTTATCAAATTTTGGTTTTAAGAACATCAAATAAGCATTTGTAAGATTTGCTGGTAATCTCTGCTTTAGAGTAATGGTACTATCATTACATTCAAACCATCCACATTTCTTTTTTATATATGCCGTGTAGTGCCCTGAATTGGTTGTGGCTCCTGCGTGGTAGATTATACCTATTGTTGTGAAGGTTTTCTTACCAAGTGATATTTGACTATGTGTGAATCCAGTCAGCTTGCAGTTGTTTTTGGTACCATCTGCATTGTAACGTAGAAGCATTAGTATTACGTATTTACTATGTGTTTGTATTACTAACTTGGAGCGATTATCTGAATTGCAGGTAGAGCATAATCTACCATGGTTTGCATTTTGTACAAGTTGCTGAAATGGAATAGATTCACAATTTGGTATTGATATATATATGAAGTGTTCATTGGGAATTTCCTCTTGTGTCACATTGTTGCACAGAGTGCATGTATGTTTCCACATGTATGAAATCTGGAAGATTTCATTCATAGGTATGTTTTTGTTTTCCAGTACTAATAGTAAGTACATTAGAAATTCTTGTGGATCTTCCTGTGAGTTTATAGTGAATTTCACCATTCCAGCACAGTAGTCCAATTGTCGTCTTATTCCAAAAACACTATATGTGTTGTCAGGATTGTTTGCTGCATTTCTGTGAAGTACTAACATTTGCAAACACAAAGGGTCTGTACTGTGTAAGTAAATGTTGTCAACAATTGGTGGTAATTGAAATAGAATATTCATTGCTACATTTGCATAGCAAGTTACACCAACTATATTTGAGAATTTAAATGGTCCAGGTAGTTCTGTATCTAACTGCTTTTTTTGGAGTTTGTCTTCCTTCTTTAGAGAAGTACCTGGTTTACTTTCTCTAATTGATTCTTTTTTGTTTGTGGTACTTGATGAAGTATTAGTTTCTTTTACTCTCTTTGGAGGATTGGCAGTGACGTCCTGTTGCATTTCTGTTTGATTTAGTTTTCTTTTACAGCGTTTTAGTTTTTGTGGAACAGAATATGTGTTTAGATGGGGAGTGTATAGTGAGCGAAGTCTATTATATTCTAAAATGCAAGGAATATCAGCGTTTACTTTACTTGCATCAAAGTTGATTAGAAATAGACCATCAAGTGTACGTAAGCGTGATAGTGCTACGTAGCTCATGCCTACTTTAAAGACTGTGTTACCAATATCTATCATTGCTTTGTCTAGGGTAAGACCTTGTGATTTATGAATCGTGTCTGCGTATGCAAGAGTTAGAGAAAATTGTTCTCTGCGTACATACATATCTTTGAAGAGAAGGAATCTAGCTGTTGAGCGTCCTATCCGTTTTACTTCTGAAAGTTTGTCAAAGAGTATATTGACAAACTGAATTTTGTTGTCACGTGGGTATGTTTGAAAGCCAACAACTGTACCCAGTGCTCCATTAACTAGTCCTTGGTCCACGTCAAGGTTACGTTTAAGCATTACTCTGCAATTTAAGGATAATTTTAACATCTTTTCTAAGCCTGCTGTGTTTGAGATTGATTTTTCTAAATTATTTAGTCTTGTTGTGGCTTGGTCACACATGGGTAGTGTCATACCATGTACATCTAGTTTGTCTGTGGCGCTAATTTCCATTATTGGTTGCATTTCTTTACTTAACATTATTTCATTGAATTTGAGACAGCTTGCAAGAGTTGGCATTAAGGCCATACAATTGAGGGGAGAGGGTACTGCTATTCACATTCACTCCATCTGGCATTCTGCAACTACTCCTTCAAATCTCTCAGTCTTCTCCTCCTTTGAGTATCACATTGCCGCTTTTCTAAACTATACCCCTTAACTTTTCATACCATTTACCACCCGGACATTGTTCCTCTTTCTATGATGACCTTGATACTCTTCTTACTTCACTTCTTCTATCATCGTCAACCCTCTTTCTGCTTGAAGACTTTAATCTTCATTTTACCTCTACCCATTCATCTGCCCCTTTTTGCCTCTGCTTAACTCTTTCTCACTCACTCTTCTGTCTACCACCCCTTCTCATATCCCCGCATCACACCTGGACTTAATAATTTCCTCTTTGACTCTGGATTTGTCTGTCTCTTCTTATCCTATTTATTCCTCTGATCACTCTCTTCTCTTTTTCTCCTTTTCTCTACCCAGGCCCCTGGCCCGACTACTTCCTCTGCTTCTTTCTTCCAACAGATATTCACTCATTTACTTCTGTCTCCTTTCTTTCTTCGCTCTATTCTATTATTCCTTCTCATGCATGTTTTCACACCTTTTCATTCTGATCCTACATCTGCTTGTCTTCCCAACTCTCTTACAGCCACTCTTGACTGGGCTCACTCTCTCTGATCATTTGTTCCTACTCATAAACCTCCCCAACCGTGGCTGCCCCCCTCTTTCTGCTCTATTTGCACATCCATGTGCCATGCTGAATGGCACAGGAAGAAAACATAGAACCCTTCCGACTGTGCTGCTCTTTCAGCCCTTTACACCTAAAAAGATCTAATTTTCCTCTTTAACATTGTCTCTTTCCCAGCATCCTTGTCGTCTTGTTCAGGTCATAAACCGCATACTCTCCCCAACCCCATCCCCGGTCCTTCTTTCACCTCAAGTCTCTCTTCTTCAGACGTTGCTGATTTCTTTACCTCCAAAGTCGTGTCTCTATCTGCATCTTTCTCCTCTTCCTCCCATGTTTCTTCTGCCTCATCACTTCTCAACTCGGCATCCCCTTCTCCCTCTTCAATCTCATCTTTCTTTTCTCTCTCTGATTGTGAAACAGCTTCTATTCTTACTTGAGCCCACGTTATGGGTTCCCCCCTTGACCCACTTCCTTCTCTTCCTATCCCTTTTATTATTCCCTCTCTTAAACATCTCTATCTGTTTACTGTGCCCTTTCCCTCTTTATTTAAATATGCTGTAGTCATCTCAATTATTAAAAACCCCTCACTTAATCCCTCAATACCATTGAACGTCTGACCTATGTCTTAACTCCCCTTTCTTTCTAAACTCTTAGAACGAGCAGTGTACTCCCAGGTTTCCTTCTTTCGTAATCTTCATTCTCTACTGCATCTTACTCAGTAAGGTTTCTGACCTGGCCACTCCACAGAAACTGCTCTTCTTTATTTGACAAACTCCTTCGTCTCCTCTCAGCACAATACATCCTCATCCATCCATTCTTATTCTACTTTCTGCTGCCTTTGACACTGTTGACCGTCCCACATTTCGGTCTGCCCTCACGTCCCTTGGTTTTCTAACCCCATTGTCCATTGGTTTCGTTCCTAGCTCTCTGATCACTCCAACTCTATTTTTTGAGCTTGCCTAACATCTTCTCCTTCTCCAGGGTGTTCTTCAAGGCTTTTCACTCATCGAGTCCTTCAATCTATCATCACATTTCTATGTGGATGATACCCAGATTCTCTTTTCTTTCTCTTCCTTCGCTGGTTCACTCCACTCTACTATGTCTGACTGCCTCTCTGCTGTAAAATCTTGGATGTCCTCACGCTTTTTATGTCTTAACACTTCTGAAACTTATGTTCTGTACTTCACCTCTTCCTTTTCCTCCCCTTCTCCTCCCACTGGACACTACCTTACCCCATCCCTCCTTACTTGTCATCCCCTGCTCGAAACCCCAGCATGCTTTTCAACTCTTCACTTTCCTTTGCCTAACACATTTCTTCCATGGCTCCTACTTGTCGCTTACACTCACATAACATTTGTTGTATTTGTCCTTTTCTATCCTTCCATGGTACAAAACGTCTTATTACATCTACTATTTTTTCCTGTCTCGAATACTGTCCTGCTATTCACATGGGTCTTCCTTCTTCGCATCTCAACGCCTCTGCTCCATCTATAATGGTTACTGTGGTTTCATTGGGCAATTTTTGTTGCGGAGATATAATACATGGCCACGGTAGTGGCCATGTAGTTATGGTTAAGTTGCTGTTTCCATAGGAAGAGCACTTTTTGGGTGGCTTATAGCTTCGCTCTCCCTCGACCGATCCTCACTAAACTTTGCAAAAAAAGTATTTGGGTCACTCTGAATTGTTTCGCAAAGTTTGGTGAGGATTCGTCCAGGGGGGCAAAGTTATAGGTGGGGTACCAAAACTTTTTTTTCCTCATAGACTGAATGGGAAAAAATTTTGCTCGCGCCTACAGCCCAAACCGCTGGACGGATTTCCACCAAATTTGGACCAGGAGCAGCGGCTTGGTCCCTAAAGCGTGCTTTTGCAAATTTGGTGAAAATCCGTCCAGTAGTTTTTTTTAAAATGACCAAAAAGTAGGTAAAAAAAATTAGTGATATCTGTGTTCGGTTCGCGGACACACTTCCCTGTTCGCTCCGCGGACAGTGTCCTGATTGGCCAATCGTCTTGCGTGATGTTCGCGGACATGCAACGTGTTCGCTGATTGGACGGCGTGGAGCGTGAAGCACATCAGATTTTTCGGTAGCGCCCGCCATCTTGGATTCACGGACGTCCGCGGACAGCGCGGTGAAACTTTGTTCAAAATGTGTATTTTGTAGAGTGTGTTGGGGAGGGTGGGAGTGTATGAGATAGGATGAAAGTTGTGTTTTTTATGTGTTAGACGTTCTTTTTGTGTTCGATTTGTTTGCGGACATCACGGGTGTTCTGAAATGTTCTAAATAAAATGACTGGGGGGTGTTCTAAGGACTCAATATATGTCCGTTTTGTTCGCAAGCAAAGTGAAACTGTTCTAAGAACACTCGCAGTGTCCGGGGAGTGTTCGTAGGGGGTGTCCTGAGGACGCTGTCCGTATTGTTCTCTGTCAAGTTGAATGTGTTCTAAGAACACCCGCGGTGTCCTGAAATGTTCGCAAATAAACAAAATGGGGGTGTTCTGAAGACGTTTTTGAGAACACTCCCGGTGTCCTGAAATGTTCGTAGGGGGTGTCCTGAGGACGCTATCCGTATTGTTTTCTGTCAAGTTGAATGTGTTCTAAGAACACCCGCAGTGTCGTGAAATGTTCACAAATAAACAAAATGGGGGTGTTCTGAAGACGCTTCTAAGAACACTCGCAGTGTCCGGGGAGTGTTCGTAGGGGTGTCCTGAGGACGCTGTCCGTATTGTTCTCTGTCAAGTTGAATGTGTCCTAAGAACACTCGCGGTGTCCTGAAATGTTCGCAAATAAACAAGATGGTGGTGTTCTGAAGACGCTTCTAAGAACACTTGCGTTGTCCGGGGAGTGTTCGTAGGGGGTGTCCTGAGGACGCTGTCCGTATTGTTCTCTGTCAAGTTGAATGTGTCCTAAGAACACTCGCGGTGTCCTGAAATGTTCGCAAATAAACAAGATGGTGGTGTTCTGAAGACGCTTCTAAGAAAACTCGCGGTGTCCGGGGAGTGTTCGTAGGGGGTGTCCTGAGGACGCTGTCCGTATTGTTCTCTGTCAAGTTGAATGTGTTCTAAGAACACCCGCTGTGTCCTGAAATGTTCGCAAATAAACAAAATGGGGGTGTTCTGAAGACGTTTTTGAGAACACTCCCGGTGTCCTGGAATGTTCGTAGGGGGTGTCCTGAAAACAGTGTCCGTATTGTTCGCTGGCAAGTTCAAAGTGTTCTAAGAACACTCACATTGTTCGCGGACATTAAAAGTTTCCCATAGTTGAAATGTTTGACTCTATGGATGTGATATGCTGCGGTGGTTGGTGCCAGGGCATAGAGTCTTGGGTGCATGGCCATTTGGCCATGCACCCAAGACTCTATGCCCTGGCACCAACCACCGCAGCATATCACATTCATATTTGCTTATAACCTTGGGTGAAAAACAAATGTATAAGGAACAAAGGTATTAGATACTATGGATGTGATATGCTGCTATGGTTGTCCTTATTATTGTATACTTACTGTTTGGTCTAGTAATGGGAGTCCATGTTTTTCTTCTTCATTTCTGTGATAAAAGAAAATAGCATGTTAGTATTAGTATTTTGTAATGACTTATTACATTGTATAAGCAATATACTTATATTTTTTTTCGACCCTCATATTTAGTAGAGTACAAATCAGAGTACTGTGCAATTTGCTCAGTTTCTGTATTTGTTGCTAAAATCATTGGGTCTGTGGGAGAAAAAAAAATCCATGTTGGTTAAAAAAAAAAACCCTTTTTCTGTTATGCTACAGTTTATTTGTTTGTTTGTTTTCAGTGTTCACTTGTTGTTTCTGGCTAATGCTTTATACTTTGCTTTGTTGTATTTTTTTTGGAGCAGTAACAGATTCTTCATTTGTTTTGATATTATAAAATTTTGGAGCAGTTAGATACCAATTGGCGTATTCTAACTGTCTATTTTTTTAATCTATTTTAGTGGTTTTGATTTATCTATTTGGATATTGTTAAATTTTGGGACAGTTAGATACCAATTGGCGTATTCTAACTGTGTATTTTTTGGCCTAATTTAGTGGTATTCATTTATCTGATTAGTTGTTGTAGAATCTTTGAGCTGTTAGATAGCTTTTGGAGTATTCTAACAGTTTATATTATTTTAACACAAATTTATAATTTTGGGACAGTTAGATACCAATTGGCGTATTCTAACTGTGTATTTTTTGGTCTAATTTAGTGGTATTCATTTATCTGATTAGTTGTTGTAGAATCTTTGAGCAGTTAGATAGCTTTTGGAGTATTCTAACAGTTTATATTTTTTTAACACAAATTTACTTAAAGGTTTAAATACAGTTTATTTATCAAATTTTGGTTTTAAGAACATCAAATAAGCATTTGTAAGATTTGCTGGTAATCTCTGCTTTAGAGTAATGGTACTATCATTACATTCAAACCATCCACATTTCTTTTTTATATATGCCGTGTAGTGCCCTGAATTGGTTGTGGCTCCTGCGTGGTAGATTATACCTATTGTTGTGAAGGTTTTCTTACCAAGTGATATTTGACTATGTGTGAATCCAGTCAGCTTGCAGTTGTTTTTGGTACCATCTGCATTGTAACGTAGAAGCATTAGTATTACGTATTTACTATGTGTTTGTATTACTAACTTGGAGCGATTATCTGAATTGCAGGTAGAGCATAATCTACCATGGTTTGCATTTTGTACAAGTTGCTGAAATGGAATAGATTCACAATTTGGTATTGATATATATATGAAGTGTTCATTGGGAATTTCCTCTTGTGTCACATTGTTGCACAGAGTGCATGTATGTTTCCACATGTATGAAATCTGGAAGATTTCATTCATAGGTATGTTTTTGTTTTCCAGTACTAATAGTAAGTACATTAGAAATTCTTGTGGATCTTCCTGTGAGTTTATAGTGAATTTCACCATTCCAGCACAGTAGTCCAATTGTCGTCTTATTCCAAAAACACTATATGTGTTGTCAGGATTGTTTGCTGCATTTCTGTGAAGTACTAACATTTGCAAACACAAAGGGTCTGTACTGTGTAAGTAAATGTTGTCAACAATTGGTGGTAATTGAAATAGAATATTCATTGCTACATTTGCATAGCAAGTTACACCAACTATATTTGAGAATTTAAATGGTCCAGGTAGTTCTGTATCTAACTGCTTTTTTTGGAGTTTGTCTTCCTTCTTTAGAGAAGTACCTGGTTTACTTTCTCTAATTGATTCTTTTTTGTTTGTGGTACTTGATGAAGTATTAGTTTCTTTTACTCTCTTTGGAGGATTGGCAGTGACGTCCTGTTGCATTTCTGTTTGATTTAGTTTTCTTTTACAGCGTTTTAGTTTTTGTGGAACAGAATATGTGTTTAGATGGGGAGTGTATAGTGAGCGAAGTCTATTATATTCTAAAATGCAAGGAATATCAGCGTTTACTTTACTTGCATCAAAGTTGATTAGAAATAGACCATCAAGTGTACGTAAGCGTGATAGTGCTACGTAGCTCATGCCTACTTTAAAGACTGTGTTACCAATATCTATCATTGCTTTGTCTAGGGTAAGACCTTGTGATTTATGAATCGTGTCTGCGTATGCAAGAGTTAGAGAAAATTGTTCTCTGCGTACATACATATCTTTGAAGAGAAGGAATCTAGCTGTTGAGCGTCCTATCCGTTTTACTTCTGAAAGTTTGTCAAAGAGTATATTGACAAACTGAATTTTGTTGTCACGTGGGTATGTTTGAAAGCCAACAACTGTACCCAGTGCTCCATTAACTAGTCCTTGGTCCACGTCAAGGTTACGTTTAAGCATTACTCTGCAATTTAAGGATAATTTTAACATCTTTTCTAAGCCTGCTGTGTTTGAGATTGATTTTTCTAAATTATTTAGTCTTGTTGTGGCTTGGTCACACATGGGTAGTGTCATACCATGTACATCTAGTTTGTCTGTGGCGCTAATTTCCATTATTGGTTGCATTTCTTTACTTAACATTATTTCATTGAATTTGAGACAGCTTGCAAGAGTTGGCATTAAGGCCATACAATTGACATTTTTGTGGGCTAATTGTTCCATAACATCTGTAGCACATGCATTATCGCCATAAAGTGCATTATTGTGCCAGGTTTTCAATGTTGCTTCTGCTTCTTTAGAAAGTATACCAACTCTCAAACTTTTTAAAATGTTGGCATAAGTTAGATCTGCAGATTGGCGCATGTTTTCTGTTAATTCTCTGTATTGGAAATGTAGCCAAAGGTTGACATTTCCAATGCTGCCAACAGTTTTACGGCAGAGTTTGTGCCCTAATGTTTTAAAAATTGGTTCACCTTTTACTGGTGTTAATTGAAGCAGATCTCCAAAAACAATAATGTGTTTTCCTGCAAAGAGCTCTTCATAGTCTGTTTTGAGTACTTCTTGTAATCTGAGGTGAATCAAAGCTAACATCAGGTTGGAGACCATGCTCACTTCATCTATTAGTAGCATTTTCATTTGTTTCAATACTCTGCGTAATTCCATTGCAGCTTCTGCAGAAAGTTTGTAATAGTCTAATTTGTTCTGGTGTTCTACTGGTAATAGTAGTAATCGGTGTAATGTAACACCACCTATGTTGTAGGCAGCTAAACCTGTGGGGGCAGTGACAACAGCTGACAGTTTGTTGTTTGTCAATTGTTGAAGGAACTTACTAATGATTTTGATTAGGAATGTTTTGCCAGAACCAGCTTCACCACTGACGTAGAGTAGTATAGGTTTATAATTATGGCAGGAACATTCTTTATTTTCATGTTTTAAACCATGTGCAATTTGTTTTGTTACTTCTTGAAAAATGCTACTTTGCTCATTGTTTAGTTTTGATTGTAGTATAGTTAAGTCTTCCTTATATTCATACTGACACATGGTGTTTTCTACTTCTATCATAGCTAATTCTGCCTCATTTGTTATTAATGGTTCCTGGCTTCCTGTTACAGAAGGTTGACTACTGTCAGGAGTATCCTTATCTAGTTGGGCTTGGAGTTCTTCTTCATGTTGCTGTTCATTGTGCATCATTGTTTTGTACTGTGTAAAGTTTACATCAGTTATAGTGCTTTCATTTGCTTTGAAAGCATCCTCATATGAGTCATAGTTATCTAGTAATTGTTCTTCTTTTCTCCATGGTTTGAAGAGTTGTAGCAGGGACATGTAATATACTTCTTTATGTTGAGGAGTCTTCAATGACAATTTGATATGATTAATTCAATTTGGTTTAGTGAGTTTAACTAAGCTGCCTTCACAGTCTGTCACTCTATATTTACCTTTTTTTCATCAGGTTTCATATTATTTTTGTATGTGTAGTTTTGGGCTATTTGGTATAGACACATGTTTTCCAAAGTATTACTTCTGTGTGGGTAGTATGTGTCCAATAAATTGTTTTTTAAAATGTCTTGGCTATTGGGATCATGTTTGGCTATTGTTTCTATATCTTCATATGATTTTAGAACTCTTTTTCTCGATTCAGCTGGACCAAGACTTACCCATACTATATTTTCAGATTTACAATACAATGAAGTACCAGTTAAACGATCAGCTGCTTCATAAGATCCACATTTTCTATGGGTGAGCATTTTTATGCCCAAGCTGTATAATTTCTGAGATATTGTTTCATCTGATGACAGGTCATTCCAGAGGTCTTGGAGCTCTGTCTTTTCTGCTTTAGTTAAGAATGCTGTGACATATCGTGCAACTGCAGTAGAATTGTCTGCAATGTACTGCACATCTATGTTTGCATTCCATAAGTGGGCAATGATTGCATTATAATCATTGATATATTTTTCTTCTTCTTTTCTTTTTATGTAATATGTATTTTTAGGTGACTTACCTTTAACACTATGTCTAACTGAAGACATGAGGTTGTTTACTTGACCTGTATTTGTAACTGGTCTAGGGAAACCAAATCAGCATTTGGTGTAGTATTTGCCTTTGTTTTTGTATTTGCGACGACAATATTTTCCACATTTGTGTCTTTGAAATTGTAAAATGTGTGCACGAAGATCACTATTTGTGGCTTCTGATGGAATTTCACAAGTGACATATTTTTCAATAAACTGTAAAACAGTGGCATCACTGTCTTGACCAAATTTAGGAGCATCTTTAATCCATAAAAGCATGTGGATATGTGGTGCTCCTCTGGCTTGGTATTCTTTTCTCCAAAAGAAGTGTTGCACTTCTCCAAGGGGAGGAACAGTTTTATTACAAATAAAATGTAGCATAGCAATGAAGCGATGGTGAAAATATCTTGAAACATTAACAGGATCCAAAGAACAAAGTTCTCCAGGTGTTAGAATATCTATGTTTGTTTTGTTTTTATTTGATATGCGTAGGAAATCATGTAAATCTTCCCATGCATATTCTGCACAACTTAATGTAACAAACCAAGTGGGTGGGCCAAGGTTTCTGATCATACAACGTACATCTCCATGACGTCGAAACCAGTACTCTTTAGTACCACGCATATTTGCTAATAGATTTGTAATATTTGATTGTAAAACCTCATCCTTTTGTTGCACTTTCTCTAATAATTGTGTAGCTGTCATATTTTGAAAGTGTGATCCTGATTTTAATATGTGTGCAACTCCGTAACATAAAGTTGCTAGTTCACTTTCAAAGAGTAGGTGGAATAGGTATTCCACATTTTGTCTAAATCTTGGATCTTCAGAATATATCCGTAATGAGCGGTATTCTGAAGCTGATATTTGAATAGGTCTATCATCATACCTTGCTCCTTTGACAGTAGGAAACAGTAGAGGAAAAGCACGTGCTTCTATACTTTTTTCCCATATACTGATTGGCGATCCTTTTGTTTGACGCATTTGGTAAGTTTCCAGTACATCTTGTACAGTGTCATTACAGTGCAAAGGATGAATTGTATAATGGTCTAAAGTATTTGATATTGTAGCAGGATCTAGTAGCTCAAATTGACCAGCTTCTTGTGTTTCTTGAATTATTTCAGTTGTATCTTTCAAGTTGTCTTCAATATTAATTTCTTTGTAATATTCATTATTCTCTTTAAGATATTGGAAGGCTTGTCTAACTTTATATGAATCTACCAGCTGTTGCCATATTTTTTTGTCTTTTGTAGGTACTCCATTTACTAATATAATTAAAGATTGCTGCATTGGACGTTGCACTCCTAGAGTATGCACATTTTCTTTTAGATTTAATGGTAAATAAACTACTTTTCCACGAATGCCTTTTACCAATTCAGAGGGAGGTAATTTTGCTGTTTTTGGTTGAAGGCGTATTATTGCTTGAAATGGGTGTACTGTTTGAATTATGATGCTCTCATATGAATTAAGTTGTTGTAGAGGTTTTGGTACTGGGTATAATTCCAAATTATTTGTGATAGAACGTGAAGGAGTTTGGTTGTTGTCAAGTTTTGTAGTGCAATAACTGCAAAGTATTAAGGGCTCAGTTATTTCATATTTGTTTTCTGCTACAAGGTAGAGAGCTAATTCAAACCATTTAGAATCTTCATTGTCTTCTATTTTGTATGATAGGTCCACAGTTTTTGTGTTACTTTTATAAAAAATTCTACGGCAACATACACATACATGGTTTGGTTCTTCAGCTGATGTACTTTTAAATTTTAGTATTTCTTTTTTGTATGTGTTTAGCAAAAGGTTGCCATGTGTAGAATTGTTGCTTAATTGGTTTAAAGCTATTTCATTCCGTAAATGGCTTTCACTTCCAAAATATTTTTTCTGGATATAGTGAATTTCTTCAAGTAGGTCTTTTGCTGTACCATGTAGAAGGATGTTATTTAACTTTGCTAGTGCTAAAGCAGGACTTTTAGCATAGTACAGTTTATAGACTAGATTTCTTATAGTTGAATGATGTGTTGATATCCTTTTGATATCATGGAAAGTGGTTTTACAAGTAGGTCCTGTAATGCAGGCCAATGAATGTCCTTGTAGTCCTGTGTACTTGCGCACTGGACAGGTATCTATATTTTGCAGTAATTTAATTTTGATTTTGTCTTTGCTTTTTACATATTTATTGAGGAATTGGCGTAAAGATTTGAAATATTGTTTGGGAATGTTACACATTGACGTGCATGGCCATTTGTACACTAGACGTTCTGATTCAGTTGAATGGAGGGGTAATTCTAAGTTTTCAGGGCATATTTTTGTAAGAAGTACTTCTTGTTCCATTATGGTATTATTCACTTTTTCATAACCTCGACCACTGCTATGTATGGCAATTGTATTCGTTTGCTTTTTTTTGTACGCTTCTTCATTAAAATATGGTTCTGTGCTTGTAGTGTGATTCCATTCACCTCCGCTGATACATAAGAAGTTCTTTCTGTTGATATTTTGCTTATTGAGAAGTCTTTTTTGTAATTTAGTTATTAGTTTTGTTAGTGGTTTCCTTTTGTTTAACAGTAAAATAAATACATTTCTTTTGAGAAGAATTGCACTGTCTATCAATGCTTCTAAGATTAATTTCCTACGATAGGTTTTAAGCTTTGAACCTGATTTCTCTCCTGTTTTTATAAGATTTTGAAGGACTTTGTGACGGTATATTTTGGCTAAAATACTTTTCTTGGTATGCTTACTTTGCACTATATTAAAATTTGAAGAAGTAGTTTTATCTGTACTGATAGCTGATTTTCTGTTAATTGTTTTTTGGTTTGTTTTACATTTTGATAGAGGAAGCGAAGTTGTTGTACTTGAAACTTCTTGTGTTTCACTAAATGATTGTATAAGCTGTTTTTTTTCAACTTTTTTTACAAATTCTGCTAGAGATGGATGCTTATGTTGGACACCTTTATTTTCATTTGCTCTACTTTTGCGTTGCTTTCTACGGACTTGACTTTTGGTAGGCATTCTTTAGGGTCTGTTGAAAAAAATAAAGAAGATATGGGTTGGGGTGTTCTGGAATGTATGTGTGCTGTGTGCATGAGTGTTTGAGTAAGATGATAAAGATGTATGTAATGGTGTGTGATTGTGCATTGGAAACTAAAACTAGAAGGGATAGGTATTCTTGAATTTATGTGTTACTAAACTGGGGTTCAGATGACAAAATAAAAGTAAGCTAGTGGTGTGGAAAAGTACAAATAGTAAATCTAATGTATACAATTAAAACAGTTGTTTGTTCTATAATATGAAAATTGTAGTGGTTCAGTTGGGTAATTTGTGTGTCCAAAAATAGAAATTTGTGGGCCATTCTGGCTGTAAATCGCTGTTTAAGACATGGACATTTTTAGACAAAATGGTACAAAATCTCTATTTTTAGAAACCGAAATAGCTCGTATTAATGTTATAGTATATTTGATTAATAATACAAATATTATGGTGATATTTTACTTACTTTTTTTTAAATTAACAGGTAACTTCTTAGTTTTTCTTTCTTCTTCGAATTCGGCTGCTTCTTTTCAGGAAACTGGTCTTCACTGCAATTGTAAAAGCTTCAAATTAGTAACTTTGTTTGTATATAGCACTGTTTTTAATTTAGATATTGATTTTTTTAATTGAAATCCTCAGTGCCTTCTGTAAAACCATTAAACTAATTTATTTACATAAGATACATTGCATCAGTTCAGTACATATGATATGTTCTTAATGAACAAATTGTATTGAATTACTAACTGTAGCAACAAAAAAAATATCTTTACTATGTCTTGTGAAATTTATAATATATTAGTGAATACCACTATTTCTGTAAGTAAACTGTTCTAGGTAATACTGCCTCAATGTAATGTCTAATTTAAAGTAATTAAGTAAATAAATAAATAAAAACAAAAAATATGAAATTGTATAAGTAGTTTTATAAAGGTTTAAACATAGATTGTGTTTGCATGCAATTTTGTTTGAATATATGTAGTCTATATATTTCATTTAAAAATTTTTAGTTTAACATGATTTGAGTGTGTGTGTATAAAGAAAGTAAAAAGTATAAAGGTTTATAAGTGATAGTTGATTTTAGGAAATTGAAAAAAGTACAGTAAATTCATTTTACAGATTTTACAAGATAAAAGTCTGTTTGAAAATGTGTTCATCTACTATACAGAAAATATGCATACCTGAAGTTTGTGTTCATGCATATGGATATGCATGGAGCTGCAAGTAGAAATCTTGAAGACTTGTACAGTATTTCTGGTAGATGCTGCTTGCCAATGATATGACACTTGTACTCAGAGAGATTCAGAGTACATTTGCAGTGCTGATCTATGATGATGCAGTTAGATGTAGAGGTCTTGAATGTGATTGGTGCATGGTCATGTGATTTTTGAGGTACATCCATTGAGGGAATGGCAGAGAGAGTGTAGTGGAAATGGTAGCAGGGCTGTTCATGTTACAATATTTCCGCGGACATGGCGGTAGTTCGCGGACATCGGGAGTTACACCCGGGGATTTTTGGGTTCAGAAGTCATGCAAATGAGAATAAGCACTGAAAGGGATTGGTCAGGAAAGTTTGGTGGGTGTGGTGTGCCAGGAGAGATTTTCTCAGATACTCTTTTTGCTGAGAGAACAAAAGATAGCTATGGCTGTGTGTTTCAGAAAACAGATTGTTTGGATTTTAGGAGATTCGTGGATACATTGGTTGAAGGTGCATGCAGAAAGCTGTGGAGTAGCTGTAGATCTTGGATTCCCACATGTGGAAGTACACTGGCATGGAGTACGTGGAATGAAGTGGTTGGACTTGCTACCTCTCTGTGCTACTTTGGAGACAGAGCAACATCCAGACATAATTGTAATTCATTGTGGAGGGAACAGTTTAGGACATGTGACTGGAATTTTTTTGCAATTTGCTATGAAAGAAGGACTTAGGAACGTTATGGGCATGTTTCCTAATTCTCAAGTGATATTTTCACGGATTGCGCAGAGACAAATGTGGCTTCGTTCTTCTTCATTTGGTCCACAAATGGAAAAAGCAAGGCGCAATGTTAATAAGGCTGTTTGTGCCTTTCTAAGAGATTTTGGCATGTCTTCTTTTCACAATGAAAATATTATGTTTTGTAGTACATACATTTTTCGCAGAGATGGAGTCCATCTTACTTATGCTGGCAATCAGATTTTTCTGAGAAATGTACAAAATGCATTGCGACCTTTTTTGCAATTACAACAACGATTTTGAAGTAGATGTTAAGCATTTACAATTTTTGACTTACAAACACCACTCAAAGGCTCTTTTCAGAGCCACCACTTCTTTCCAGAGAAAATTACAATGTTTGTGATGGAGTAGCAACCCAATTTTTTAATGTTCGCGAACTGTCCGCGGACTTCTAAAAAATACAAAGACCCCTGCTTCATTTATTTTCACTTCTATTTTTCAACTGCGAAAGGCGGCTCTGAAAAGAGCCTATTTTTTTTTTGATTTTTGTAATTTTGTATTTTTTTTGGTTTTTCAGACACGACACACTAGGAGAGGAGGGTAAAGGACGGTAAAGGGGGGGACACCAACCACAGGGATAAGAAAGGGCGAGCTGAGAGAGGAAGATGTAGAGTGGGTTTTATTTGGGTAGTGAGCAGGTCTTCTCGTGCTCTGAGACGATAGTCTCAAAAGCACTCCAAAATCGCTCCCCCCTGCAGAATACTGTGTCACAGTACATACATACAACTGTGACCCTCGAAAGGTAAGGGTCATCAGCATTCTGTATGGCCTGTGAGGCAGCTTGAGGAAGACGCTGTCCCACAGAGGTGGTCCTTGTGGTGACAGGATCAGAAACAGAGGATGAAGTAGAGGAAATCAACCTGCTACGTTCTTCGCAAGGTAAAACCCTGCGAATAGCCCCAGAGTGAAATGACCTCAGGTGTCGCTTCATAGTAGTGGTCCCAAAGCTGTACTTACCGTGCTTCCCGCGACTGAGTATCATTTTGCACTCATTGCAGGTAACACGGTTCGCACGAGCCTTAGGAACATTACCATGAATGGTAAATAACCGCCACACCCAAGACTCACCCCTAGTGCGGGTAGTAGGGTTTTCCTCTACCTCATTCTCATCATCCTCTTCTTCCTCCTCCGCATCCTCACTCCTGTTCCCCTCTTCAGGCCCTTGGGGAGGTGGTGGTGGTGGAGGGGGTGGGGGTGGGGGTGGTGCTGAAGCAGGTGCAGCACCAAGTGGCAGTTCAGCAGCCAAGGATGCCATCTCGATGATGGTGTAGTCTGCAGGTGGCAGCAAAAATCACTGTGTTCTGAAGAATAGCCAGAAACACAATGGGAATAAGCTCTTGGGCGTGGTCTTTTATAGGGGTGCTTGTGCGCGGTCCGCGGACATGCGCACTGTCCGCGGACAGATCGAACACAAAAAAAGGATCTGAAAGTTTCAAAAGGTATATAGAAACTCAAGATTGCTATGTGGGACTTGTGCCATGGTGAGATTTTATTGAAAAATATTATGGATTAACTGAAAATGTACTTTTAAATTGTTTGGGGACACGAACAGTGTCCGCATTTCAGGACACACGATGAGCGTGGGCGCGGTCATATGATCCATTTGCGAACTAGTCCGCAAAGGAAGCGCCTGTCCGCAGGACACCAAGTGCACGGAGATTGGTTAGCGCATGCGCATTGATGTCCTACGGACACTGTTCGGGTTCTGAAGTAATTAAAAGTGCGTCACACGTAAAACGGACATTTCAGGACACCGCGTGTGTTCTTAGAACAGTTTAAACTTGGTAGCGAACAGTAAGGACAGATATAGTGTTCTTCAGGACACGTGTAATTTCGTTTATGTACGAACATTTCAGGACACCAATTGTGTTCTTAGAACAGTTTCAATTGGGTAGCGAACACTACGAACAGGTATAGTGTTCTTCAGGACACCTCCATTTTCGTTTACGTACGGACATTTCAGGACACCAATAGCGTTCTTAGAACAGTTTGAACTTGCTAGCGAACAGTACCGGACAGGTATAGTGTCCTTTAGGACACATTAATTTTTGTTTGTTTACGAACAATTCAGGACACCGCGTGTGTTCTTAGTACAGTTTCATGTTGCTAGCGAACACTACGAACAGTTGTACTGTTGTTCAGGACACATCATTTTCGTTTATTTACAAACATTTCAGGACACCAATTGTGTTCTTAGGACAGTTTTAAGTTGATAGCGAACATTACGGACAGATATAGTGTTCTTTAGAACACTTTAATTTTTGTTTCTTTACGAACATTTCAGGACACCACGTGTGTTCTTAGAACAGTTTCAACTTGCTAGCGAACAGTACGAACAGGTGTGGTGTTCTTCAGGACACCTCCATTTTCGTTTATGTACGAACATTTCAGAACACTCGCACTGTTCGCGGACACTTTTATTGTTTTTTAAAAAAAACGGAAAACTATTCACAATACAATATAAAAATTAAAATTTATTTAACATATATTAATAATTTATGACAGAGAAGGTGAGGCAGAAACAGAAACAAAAACAGGAGAATTTGGGGTTTCAACATGATTGGTATTAGGTGAAGAAGGGATGGAAGTCTCATCAAAACATTTTGGATTATGGAGAGGGTTTGGGGATAATTGACTGGGATATGGTGAGGAGGGACAAGTACATGTGGGGCAATGGTACGAGGTTTTTGGTTTGAAATGATTTTCTACAAAAGTTTTTAAATTATTAAAATTAGCCAACAATACATCCATTTTTTCTTCTATATTGTGAAGACTGTTATCCATAACAGGGTTTTCTGAAGTTTTTTCTATTTTGGTATGCTCTGTACAAAAAAATAATATATATGTTAAATGTATATAAAAAAAATAATAAAGAAATGGTTTATATTATAAAGTGTTTACCATTAGTTTCACTATCTTGTGACATTTCTTCATGTGGGAAATTGTCCTCTAGTCATTCCAGAGTACTAGACATTTCTGTGAGAAAAAAAAAAGATAATATATTTTTTAATCTAATACAGAAAGTTTATAAATATATGAGTAAAATGAAGTACACTTACTATTTCTGGTAAGATAAGTCCTATGTATTCAGTGGGCCTGGTCTTGTTCTCAGTTCTGTTGTGTCTGTGAGGTAATTATGTTGGAAGCCAATTTATCTTCTTGTGGTATATTCCATTTCAGAACATATTGTATTCAAATGAATGGTTAGTGTGTTACATATATGGGTTACATTTCTTATGTATTACTATATATAATTGGCCTCATTACGACCCAGGCGGTAAGTTACCGCCTGGGTCGTACCTTTACCACCATGGCGTAAACTACGTTTACGCCATGGTGGTTGGCGGACTTACCGCCCCATTCCGAGGTTGGCGGGGCGGTAAGTCCCCAATCCCCATTTACCCTTCCCCATTCCCATTTTTGCCCCATAGGGCATAATGGGAGTGGGGAAGGCGTTAATTACGCCACCGTAAATTACGGTGGCGTAATTAACATCAAGGTCCCTTAGCGCCATGGATTTTAACACCTGCTAAAAGCAGGTGTTAAATCCTCCATGGCGCTAAGGGACCTCGGAATCAGGCGGTAAGGGTCGGCGCTGTTTACGCTGCCGTAAACCCCTTACCGCCTGGGTCGTAATGAGGCCTCATGTGTTTGTGTGCTGCTTTTTGAATTTGTTAAATGTTCCTATATTATGATATAACAATCAAACATACCCCACCACCCCCCCCCACAGTTTTTAGGTAGTGGTACTGTTCTCCGAACATGTCCGCGAACATTAAATAAGTTCGCGGACATCAAGTTCATAAGAAGAGATCTAGTCAGTTCCATATGACATGTATATAAAGTCAAAGTCATTATTGTTAAGTTGTGCTACTAAAAAACTATGAAATTCAGTGAAAAAACTTTGTTAAAGAGACGTTATGGTTAAGTTGCGCTTCTAAAAACCTATGAAATTCAGTGAAAAAAACTTTGTTAAAGGGACGTTATGGTTAAGTTGCGCTACTAAAAAACCTATGAAATTCAGTGCAATCTCATTGCCCGATGATAACCTCGCCCAGAAATCATCAGAATTTAAATGAGACTCATTATGAACAAATCTGCCAAAAGAACTGGCCCTGACACTCCAAGTCCCGGGGCACTTAGAAAGTAAATGTTTAGTGGTCTGAACTTCCATAGTTAAGCATCTGTCGCAAATTGGAGCAGTACCCCCTTCTTTATCCGTTATAGCAAGTAGTTCCAGGGTAGGGAGTAGGTTTAAACGAAATCTCAAAAAAGCAGATCTAAACCAAAAGCTAGGGGACTTCTTAAGATAAGCCGGAAGGAACGATAAACGCTTATCTAAGAGTGTGAGGGAAGCTGATCTTTTAGTTCCCCGCATCTCCTCAATCGTATGAATCCAATCAGCCAGTTTCGATTTTTCTTCACTTTTAAAGGGTTCTGTAGGAGGGACTCAGCATCAGAATCACAACGGGACAATAATTCCAAACATGTTGATTCTAACCTACATAGAAAAACATTATTGCCATGTAACCGCTCTACATCAGAATCTTCGAAAAGTGAATTCTTAGGGGGATCAAGAATTGACCTATAAAGAGTAAGCCACTTCCAGGCTAGCCATGATCTGAGTGAAGACAGGCCAAACTCATATCGTAGGGAGACGATCGGAACACAATCAGGGAGTCCCAAAATACGTTTCCAAGTCTTTGATTCGATAACATCCCAGTCTATGTCAAAGGCTACAGAATTTTAGTCCATGCCATATAGAATAATGGGAACTACCTTCCCGATATAAAATCTTATGAGGGGAATGATGGTAAATCTGCCAAACTTAGAATGGATTTTTTTCATCTGGGCTCCCAACTTGATCAATTTTAAATCCATAGAAGCCATCAGATTAAACCTAGATGGGAAGGATCTTAATTCTGCTCCCAAATAGGTTAATTCAGAGACAACCTCTACCTGAGAGTGGTCTAACTTACAACTCAAATTCCTCACTATTTTATTAGGCCTCCTGAATACAAGAATCTTAGATTTTGAGGGATTTATTCTTAATTTATTAATCCTGGCATAAGATTCTAAAGCACTTAGCAGGCGCTGCAGCCCCACTTGTGAGTAGTCCAACACTACTATATCATCGGCATAAGCTAGCCAATTAATTTTGGCATTACCGATGGAGGGAGATATCAACCCAATGTTCTGTAGCCAATCAGATAGGTCCGCCATAAAAAGGATGAAAAGCAAGGGAGCCAATAAACAACCTTGGCGAACCCCTCTAGTTATCCTGATTTGGTCAGAGAGGAAACCGGACCTACCCAGTATAATCCGCATGTGATTGTTAGAATGCAACTCCATTAGGATAGAGAGTAAGCCCGCTGGTATATCCCAGGCCACTAATTTTCTCCATAATAAACTTCTATCAACCATATCAAAGGCCTGTGATAAATCAATCCATGCTCCAAAAAGAGGAGGGCCTCCCTTGGTGAAGGACTTTGCAGCTAAGCAGCTCAAGACTAACCCATTCAGTGACGTCGACAGACCCTTTCTAAATCCAGATTGCTGCTTCGGAATAATTCCCTTCGTTTTTGCCCAGAGTTCCAACTCCCCTAGAACAATACCCGAAAAATGTTTACTATCGGCGTCTAGGAGAGAGATGGGGCGATAATTAGAAGCCAATAGCCTATCTCCCTTCTTATAAATAGGAATGACTATTGAGAGTCTCCACGAATCAGGGATTCTCCTCCGGGCGATAATATTATCAAAAAGGGCTTTTGAGGACCTTCGCCCATGTTTCTGGATCCGATTTAAAGATCGAGTTACTTAAGCCATTCGGTCCAGAAGCTCTGGACGCTGAAGATTTTCTAATTAACAGTTCTATATCTAGAACGTTAAACTCAAGCACCCAACTTTGGATTACGTCAGCAACCGAGCATAATGAGGCATCAGAACCATACACCTTCGAAAAATGTTCAATCCACACTCCCTCTTGAATAATAGAATCTTGTTTCTGATGTTGAGTAGCCTCATTCATATTGATTAAAGACCAGACATTTCGGGAATTCTTAAGAGACAGGACATATAACATTCTCTCAGCATCTTGCTGTAATATCAGATGATGATGTGCAAGAATCCAATTCCTGTAGTTATTTTTCAGCTTTACCAACCCCTCCCCATAGGCCTTCTCACACAGGCCCGCTCTCCTTAGGATCGATATCTGGGACCTCAATTCCTTTTTACGATTTATAATTTGAGCATTAAAAGAGTGTTTATGTAACTTGTGAGTTTTCCGCGCGTGGGGCTCCACTACTGCCTGTGCAGACAGAAAATTCAGGAAAACACTAGGAATACAGAAATTAGACAAAGACTGATTAGATAAATCGCTCGTCCTGAGGCGTAGCTCACTATTTAATAACTGACCTCCTTTTTGAAATTTTCTAATGGCATTACCTGAGTTCTTAACAAGGAGCTCATGATCATAAATAAAACCCATGTATTACATAATTGCATTACTATAGACATAACACAAAGACACAAGAACACATACCAATATGGGTATATACAGGGAAAGTAAATTTAGCAAAAAATCACAAGTAGTAGCAGAAACAATTCATAACTTAACTGATTAGTTTCATGCAAATAAATGATTGCTCTGTTTCAAAGCTGCTATTTACCCTATGTATATGTATCACTTGATGTGATTGGACCCTAAGGAAAGTAGTGTGAGTACAATGTATACAAATATGACCATATACAGGGAAAGTACAGCCATAAAAAAAACAACAGAACTATCAGAAAGTGCTCATAAGTCTAGTGGTTATCTTTATGCACAAAAAGGATTGCTGTCTTTCAAGCTTGTGTTTTCCCATATGTATATGTTTCATATGATGTGACTGTACTCTAAGGGAATTACTGTAAGAACCTACTAGAAGGATATGTCTACAAATAAAATAAAATTCTTAGTTTCTGACTGTTACTGAAGAAAACCATGTGGCCTAGATATGTCAGCAAAAGATAAAATAGTGAGCCAGACATGTGATGTCATCAGTGATGTCATCAATGACATTTGTGATGTCATCTTTGATGTCCTGGGTGTTAGTCTTAGCAGTGCACTGTGATGGCGCGAGTTATGGTTGCCTATCTTACCATAACTGGCGAATTTCAAGGGTTTTTCGGTTTTACTTGGAACCATAACGTCCCTTTAACAAAGTTTTTTCACTGAATATATATATATATATATATATATATATATATATATATATATATATATATATATATATATTACATGGCCACGGTAGTGGCCATGTAGTTATGGTTAAGTTGCTGTTGCCATAAGAAGAGCACTTTTTGGGCGGCTTATAACTTCGCTCTCCCTGGACGAATCCTCACCAAACCTTGCAAAATAAGTATTTGGGTCACTCTGAATTTTTTTGCAAAGTTTGGTGAGGATTCGTCCAGGGGGGGAAAAGTTATAGGGGGGGTCCCAAAACTTTTTTTTTTCCCATAGACATATGCCCGTGCTTTGCTTTATTTGGTGTAAATCCATCGAATAGTTTTAAAAAAAATGACAAAAATGTAAGTGAAAAAAATTAGTGATATCTGTGTTCGCGTCGCGGACACAGTTCCCTGTTCGCTCCGCGGACAGGACTGTGATTGGGCAAGCAGCTTGCGTGATGTCCGCGGACATCTGACGTGCTCTCTCATTGGATGCGTGAAAGCGTGCAGTGCGTCTGGCTTCAGAGACGCCCGCCATCTTTGTTCCTCGCATGAGAGGCTTTGTATCCCGCCTGCACAGAAAGTCCCCCACCCCCGCTCATGCCCGTGTCTGTCTCCTGTTCCTCCCACCCCCGCTCATGTCCGTGTGTCTTTCTCCCTCCCGCCCACCCCCCACTCATGTCCGTGTGTCTTTCTCCCTCCCGCACACCCCCCGCTCATGTCCGTGTGTCTTTCTCCCTCCCGCCCACCACCCGCTCATGTCCGTGTGTCTTTCTCCCTCCCGCCCACCCCCCGCTCATGCCCCGCTCGTGCCCGGCTCGTCTCTCCCACCCGCCCACCCCCCGCTCATGCCCCGTGTGTCTCTCCCACCCCCGTGTGTCTCTCCCACCCCTGTGTGTCTCTCCCACACCCCGCTCATGTCCGTGTGTCTCTCCCCACCCGCCGCTCACCCCCCGCTCATGTCCGTGTGTCTCTCCCCACCCGCTGCCTGCCCTCCCGCTCATGTCCATGTGTCTCTCCCCACCCGCCGCCCACCCCCCGCTCATGTCCGTGTGTCTCTCCCCACCCCCCGCTCATGTCCGTGTGTCTCTCCCCACCCGCCGCCCACCCCCCGCTCATGTCCCGTGTGTCTCTCCCCACCCGCCGCCCAACCCCCGCTCATGTCCCTGTGTCTCTCCCCAACCGGCACCCACCCCCCGCTCATGTCCCGAGTGTCTCTCTCCCCTTCCCCCCAACCCCCGCTCATGCCCCGTGTGTCTCTCGCCCTCCCGCCCACCCCCCGCTCATGCCCCGTGTGTCTCTCGCCCTCCCGCTCATGCCCCGTGTGTCTCTCCCTCTCCCGCCTACCCCCCGCTCATGCCCCGTGTGTCTCTCCCCCTCCCGCCCATCCCCGCCCCTTCCCCTGTGTGTCTCTCTCCCTCCTCCCCACCCCGCTCATGCCCCGTGTGTCTCTCTCCCTCCCCTCCTCCCCCGCTCATGCCCCGTGTCTCTCTCCCCTTCCCCCACCCCCCGCTCATGCCTCGTGTGTCTCTCTCCCTACCCCCACCCCCGCTCTTGCCCCGGGTGTCTGTCTCCCTCCCCCCCACCCCCGCTCTTGGCCTGTGTGTCTTTCCCCCTCCGGCCCACCTCCGCTCTTGCCCCATGTCTCTTTCCCCCTCCTGCCCACCCCTGCTCTTGCCCCGTGTCTCTTCCCCCCTCCCGCCCACCCCCGCTCTTGCCCCGTGTCTCTTTCCCCCTCCCGCCCACCCCCGCTCTTGCCCCGTGTCTCTTTCCCCCTCCCGCCCACGCCCGCTCTTGCCCCGTGTCTCTTTCCCCCTCCCGCCCACCCCCGCTCTTGCCCCGTGTCTCTTTCCCCCTCCCGCCCACCCCCGCTCTTGCCCCGTGTCTCTTTCCCCCTCCCGCCCACCCCCGCTCTTGCCCCGTGTCTCTTTCCCCTGCCGAGCCACCCCCGCTCTTGCCCCGTGTCTCTTTCCCCCTCCCGCCCACCCCCGCTCTTGCCCCGTGTCTCTTTCCCCCTCCCGCCCACCCCTGCTCTTGCCCCGTGTCTTTCCCCTCCCGCCCCCGCTCTTGCCCTGTGTCTTTCCCCCTCCCACCCACCCCCGCTCATGCAGCGTGTGTCTCTCCCCCTCACGCCCACCCCCGCTCATGTCCCGTGTGTCTCTCCCCCTCCCGCTCATGCCCCGTGTGTCTCTCCCTCCCCCCACCCCCCGCTCATGCCCCGTGTGTCTCTCCCTCCACCCCACCCCCCGCTCATGCCCCGTGTGTCTCTCTCCCTCCCGCCCAACCCCGCTCATGCCCCGTGTGTCTCTCTCCCTCCCGCCCACCCTCCGCTCATGCCCTGTGTGTCTCTCTCCCTCCCCCACCCCCCGCTCATGCCCCGTGTGTCTCTATCCCTCCCCCCACCCCCGCTCATGCCCCGTGTCTCTCTCCCCTTTCCCCCACCCCCCGCTCATGCCCCGTGTCTGTCTTCTGTTCCCCCCGCTCATGCCCCGTGTCTGTCTCCTGTTCTCCCCACCCCCGCTCATGCCCCGTGTGTCTCTCTCCCTCCCACCCACCCCCTGCTCATGCCCCGTGTGTCTCTCTCCCTCCCGCCCACCCCCTGCTCATGCCACCGTGTGTCTCTCTCCCTCCCCCCACCTCACCGCTCATGCTGCGTGTGTCTCTCTCCCTCCCCCCACCCCCGCTCATGCCCCATGTCTCTCTAACCTTTCCCCCACCCCCCGCTCATGCCCCGTGTCTGTCTTCTGTTCCCCCCGCTCATGCCCCGTGTCTGTCTCCTGTTCCCCCCACCCCCCGCTCATGCCCCGTGTGTCTCTCTCCCCTTCCCCCCACCCCCGCTCATGCCCCGTGTGTCTCTCTCCCTCCCCTCCACCCCCGCTCATGCCCCGTGTGTCTCTCTCCCTCCCGCCCACCCCCCGCTCATTCCCCGTGTGTCTCTCTCCCTCCCGCCCACCCCCCACTAATGCCCCGTGTGTCTCTCTCCCTCCCCCCACCCCCCGCTCATGCCCCGTGTGTCTCTCTCCCTCCCCCCACCCACGCTCATGCCTCGTGTCTCTCTCCCCTTTCCCCCACCCCCCGCTCATGCCCCGTGTCTGTCTTCTGTTCCCCCGCTCATGCCCCGTGTCTGTCTCCTGTTCTCCCCACCCCCCGCTCATGCCCCGTATCTGTCTCCTGTTCCCCTCATGTGCCGTGTCTGTCTCCTGTTGCCCCCCCACACCCACTGCTCATGCCCCGTGTCTGTCTCCAGTTCTCCCCACCCCCCACTCATGCCCCATGTCTGTATCCTGTTCCCCCCACCCCCCGCTCATGCCCCGTGTCTATCTCCTGTTGCCCCCCACCCCCGCTCATGTCCCGTGTGTCTCTCCCCCTCCCGCTCATGCCCCGTGTGTCTCTCCCTCTCCCCCACCCCCCACTCATGCCCCGTGTGTCTCTCCCTCCCCCCCACCCCCCGCTCATGCCCCGTGTGTCTCTCCTGTTGCCCCCCACCCCCGCTCATGTCCCGTGTGTCTCTCCCCCTCCCGCTCATGCCCCATGTGTCTCTCCCTCTCCCCACCCCCCGCTCATGCCCGTGTGTCTCCCCTTCCCCCCACCCCCCGCTCATGCCCCGTGTGTCTCTCTCCCTCCCACCCACCCCCGCTCATGCCCCGTGTATCTCTCTCCCTCCCGCCCACCCCCCGCTCATGACCCGTGTGTCTCTCTCCCTCCCACCCACCCCCCGCTCATGCCCTGTGTGTCTCTCTCCCTCCCCCACCCCCCGCTCATGCCCCGTGTCTCTCTCCCCTTTCCCCCTTTCCCCGCTCATGCCCCGTGTCTGTCTCCTGTTGCCCCCACCCATGCCCTGTGTCTGTCTCCTGTTGCCCCCCACCCCCCCGCTCATGCCCCGTGTCTGTTGTTCCACCCACCCCCCGCTCATGCCCCGTGTCTGTCTCCTGTTCCCCCACTCCTCGCTCATGCCCAGTGTCTGTCTCCTGTTCACCCCACCCCCCGCTCATGCCCCGTGTCTCTCCTGTTGCCCCCACCCCCGCTCATGCCCCGTGTCTCTCCTTTTGCCCCCACCCCCCGCTCATGCCCCGTGTCTGTCTCGTGTTGCCCCCATCCCCCGCTCATGCCCCGTGTCTGTCTCCTGTTCTCCCCACCCCCGCTCATGCTCTGTGTCTGTCTCCTGTTCCTCCCCACCCCCCGCTCATGCCCCGTGCCTGTCTCCTGTTGCCCCCCACCCCCCGCTCATGCCCCGTGTCTGTCTCCTGTTGCCCCCCACCCCCCGCTCATGCCCCGTGTCTGTCTCCTGTTGCCCCCCACCCCCCGCTCATGCCCCGTGTCTGTCTCCTGTTGCCCCCCACCCCCCGCTCATGCCCCGTGTCTGTCTCTGTTGTTCCCCCACCCCCCGCTCATGACACGTGTCTGTCTCCTGTTCCCCCACCCCCCGCTCATGCCCCGTGTCTCTCTCCTGTTGCCCCCCTACCCCCGCTCATGCCCTGTGTCTGTCTCCTGTACCCCCCACCCCCCGCTCATGCCCCATGTCTGTCTCCTGTACCCCCCACCCCCGCCCCGCTCATGCCCCGTGTCTGTCTCCTGTTCCCCCCACCCGCTCATGTCCCGTGTCTCACTCCTGTTGCCCCCCACCCCCCGCGCATGCCCCGTGTCTGCCTCCTGTACCCCCCCACACCCCCGCTCATGCCCCGTGTCTCTCTGCTGTTGCTCCCCACCCCCTGCTCATGCCCCATGTCTGTCTCCTGTACCCCACCCCCCCCGCTCATGCCCTGTGTCTCTCTCCTGTTGCCCCCCACTCCAACGCTCATGCCCCGTGTCTGTCTCCTGTTCCTCCCACCCTCGCTCATGCCCCATGTCTGTCTCCTGTTGCCCCCACCCATGCCCTGTGTCTGTCTCCTGTACCCGCCCACTCCGTGCTCATGCCTCGTGTCTCTCTCCCCTTCCTCCCACCCCCCGCTCATGCCCCGTGTGTCTCTCTCCCTCCCCCCACCCCCCGCTCATGCCCCGTGTGTCTCTCTCCCTCCCACCCACCCCCCGCTCATGCCCTGTGTGTCTCTCTCCCTGCCCCCACCCCCGCTCATGCCCCGTGTGTCTCTCTCCCCTTCCCCGCACCCCCCGCCCATGCCCTGTGTGTCTCTCTCCCTCCCCCTCCCCCCACCCCCGCTCCTGCCCCGTGTGTCTCTCTCCCTCCCGCCCACCCCCCGCTCATGCCTTGTGTGTCTCTCTCCCTCCCGCCCATCCCCCGCTCATGCCCCGTGTGTCTCTCTCCCTCCCCCACCCCCCGCTCATGCCCCGTGTGTCTCTCTCCCTCCCCCCACCCCCGCTCATGCCCCGTATCTCTCTCCCCTTTCCCCCACCCCCCGCTCATGCCCCGTGTCTGTCTTCTGTTCCCCCCGCTCATGCCCCGTGTCTGTCTCCTGTTCTCCCCACCCCCGCTCATGCCTCGTGTAGCTCTCTCCCTCCCGCCCACCCCCTGCTAATGCCCCGTGTGTCTCTCTCCCTCCCGCCAACCCCCGCTCATGCCCTGTGTGTCTCTCTCCCTCCCCCCACCTCCCGCTCATGCCCCATGTCTCTCTAACCTTTCCCCCACCCCCTGCTCATGCCCCGTGTCTGTCTTCTGTTGCCCCCCACCCCCGCTCATGTCCCGTGTGTCTCTCCCCCTCCCGCTCATGCCCCGTGTGTCTCTCCCTCCCCCCACCCCCCGCTCATGCCCCGTGTGTCTCTCCCTCCCCCCACCCCCCGCTCATGCCCCGTGTGTCTCTCCCTGCACCCCACCCCCCCTCATGCCCCGTGTGTCTCTCTCCCTCCCCCACACCCCCGCTCATGCCCCGTGTGTCTCTCTCCCTCCCCCCACCCCCCGCTCATGCCCCGTGTGTCTCTCTCCCCTTCCCCGCACCCCCCGCCCATGCCCCGTGTGTCTCTCTCCCTCCCCCCACCCCCGCTCCTGCCCCGTGTGTCTCTCTCCCTCCCGCCCACCCCCGCTCATGCCTTGTGTGTCTCTCTCCCTCCCACCCATCCCCCGCTCATGCCCATGCCCCGTGTGTCTCTCTCCCTCCCCCACCCCCCGCTCATGCCCCGTGTGTCTCTCTCCCTCCCCCCACCCCCGCTCATGCCCCGTATCTCTCTCCCCTTTCCCCCACCCCCCGCTCATGCCCCGTGTCTGTCTTCTGTTCCCCCGCTCATGCCCCGTGTCTGTCTCCTGTTCTCCCCACCCCCGCTCATGCCTCGTGTAGCTCTCTCCCTCCCGCCCAACCCCCGCTCATTCCCCGTGTGTCTCTCTCCCTCCCGCCCACCCCCCACTAATGCCCCGTGTGTCTCTCTCCCTCCCCCCACCCCCCGCTCATGCCCCATGTGTCTCTCTCACTCCCCCCACCCACGCTCATGCCTCGTGTCTCTCTCCCCTATCCCCCACCCCCCGCTCATGCCCCGTGTCTGTCTTCTGTTCCCCCGCTCATGCCCCGTGTCTGTCTCCTGTTCTCCCCACCCCCCGCTCATGCCCCGTATCTGTCTCCTGTTCCCCTCATGTGCCGTGTCTGTCTCCTGGTCCCCCCCACACCCACTGCTCATGCCCCGTGTCTGTCTCCAGTTCTCCCCACCCCCCACTCATGCCCCATGTCTGTATCCTGTTCCCCCCACCCCCCGCTCATGCCCCGTGTCTATCTCCTGTTGCCCCCCACCCCCGCTCATGTCCCGTGTGTCTCTCCCCCTCCCGCTCATGCCCCGTGTGTCTCTCCCTCTCCCCCACCCCCCACTCATGCCCCATGTGTCTCTCCCTCCCCCCCACCCCCCGCTCATGCCCCGTGTGTCTCTCCTGTTGCCCCCCACCCCTGCTCATGTCCTGTGTGTCTCTCCCCCTCCCGCTCATGCCCCATGTGTCTCTCTCTCTCTCCCCACCCCCCGCTCATGCCCCGTGTGTCTCCCCTTCCCCCCACCCCCCGCTCATGCCCCGTGTGTCTCTCTCCCTCCCACCCACCCCCGCTCATGCCCCGTGTATCTCTCTCCCTCCCGCCCACCCCCCGCTCATGCCCCGTGTGTCTCTCTCCCTCCCACCCTCCCCCCGCTCATGCCATGTGTGTCTCTCTCCCTCCCCCACCCCCCGCTCATGCCCCGTGTCTCTCTCCCCTTTCCCCCAACCCCCGCTCATGCCCCGTGTCTGTCTCCTGTTGCCCCCCACCCCCCCGCTCATGCCCCGTGTCTGTCTCCTGTTCCCCCACTCCTCGCTCATGCCCCGTGTCTGTCTCCTGTTCACCCCACCCCCCGCTCATGCCCCGTGTCTCTCCTGTTGCCCCCCACCCCCCGCTCATGCCCTGTGTCTCTCCTTTTGCCCCCACCCCCCGCTCATGCTGCGTGTCTGTCTCGTGTTGCCCCCATCCCCCGCTCATGCCCCGTGTCTGTCTCCTGTTCTCCCCACCCCCGCTCATGCTCTGTGTCTGTCTCCTGTTCCTCCCCACCCCCCGCACATGCCCCGTGCCTGTCTCCTGTTGCCCCCCACCCCCCGCTCATGCCCCGTGTCTGTCTCCTGTTGCCCCCCACCCCCTGCTCATGCCCCGTGTCTGTCTCCTGTTGCCCCCCACCCCCCGCTCATGCCCCGTGTCTGTCTCCTGTTGCCCCCCACCCCCCGCTCATGCCCCGTGTCTGTCTCTGTTGTTCCCCCACCCCCCGCTCATGACCCGTGTCTGTCTCCTGTTCCCCCACCCCCGCTCATGCCCCGTGTCTCTCTCGTGTTGCCCCCCTACCCCCGCTCATGCCCTGTGTCTGTCTCCTGTACCCCCCACCCCCCGCTCATGCCCCATGTCTGTCTCCTGTACCCCCCACCCCCGCCCCGCTCATGCCCCGTGTCTGTCTCCTGTTCCCCCACCCGCTCATGTCCCGTGTCTCACTCCTGTTGCCCCCCACCCCCCGCGCATGCCCCGTGTCTGTCTCCTGTACCCCCCCACACCCCCGCTCATGCCCCGTGTCTCTCTGCTGTTGCTCCCCACCCCCTGCTCATGCCCCATATCTGTCTCCTGTACCCCACCACCCCCCGCTCATGCCCTGTGTCTCTCTCCTGTTGCCCCCCACTCCAACGCTCATGCCCCGTGTCTGTCTCCTGTTGCCCCCACCCATGCCCTGTGTCTGTCTCCTGTACCCGCCCACTCCGTGCTCATGCCTCGTGTCTCTCTCCCCTTCCCCCCACCCCCCGCTCATGCCCCGTGTGTCTCTCTCCCTCCCCCCCACCCCCGCTCATGCCCCGTGTATCTCTCTCCCTCCAGCCCACCCCCCGCTCATGCCCCGTGTGTCTCTCTCCCTCCCACCCACCCCCCGCTCATGCCCTGTGTGTCTCTCTCCCTCCCCCACCCCCCGCTCATGCCCCGTGTGTCTCTCTCCCTGCCCCCACCCCCGCTCATGCCCCGTGTCTCTCTCCCCTTTCCCCCACCCCCCGCTCATGCCCCGTGTCTGTCTTCTGTTCCCCCCGCTCATGCCCCGTGTCTGTCTCCTGTTCTCCCCACCCCCGCTCATGCCCCGTGTGTCTATTTCCCTCCCCCCACCCCCCGCTCATGCCCCGTTTGTCTCTCTCCCTCCCCCCACCCCCGCTCTTACCCCGTGTCTCTCTCCCATTTCCCCCACCCCCCGCTCATGCCCCGTGTCTGTCTTCTGTTCCCCCCGCTCATGCCCCGTGTCTGTCTCCTGTTCTCCCCAACCCCCCGCTCTTGCCCCTTATCTGTCTCCTGTTCCCCTCATGTGCCGTGTCTGTCTCCTGTTGCCCCCCACACCCCCGCTCATGCCCCGTGTCTGTCTCCTGTTCCCCCCCCCCGCTCATGCCCCATGTCTGTATCCTGTTCCCCCCACCCCCCGCTCATGCCCCGTGTCTATCTCCTGTTGCCCCCACCCCCGCTCATGTCCCGTGTGTCTCTCCCCCTCCCGCTCATGCCCCGTGTGTCTCTCCCTCCCCCCCACCCCCCGCTCATTCCCCGTGTGTCTCTCCCTCCCCCCACCCCCCGCTCATGCCCCGTGTGTCTCTCCCTCCACCCCACCCCCCCTCATGCCCCGTGTGTCTCTCTCCCTCCCCCACACCCCCCGCTCATGCCCCGTGTGTCTCTCTCCCTCCCCCCACCCCCCGCTCATGCCCCGTGTGTCTCTCTCCCCTTCCCCGCACCCCCCGCCCATGCCCCGTGTGTCTCTCGCCCTCCCCCCACCCCCCGCTCATGCCCTGTGTGTCTCTCTCCCTCCCGCCCATCCCCCGCTCATGCCCATGCCCCGTGTGTCTCTCTCCCTCCCCCCACCCCCCGCTCATGCCCTGTGTGTCTTTCTCCCTCCCCCCACCCCCGCTCATGCCCCGTGTCTCTCTCCCCTTTCCCCCACCCCCGCTCATGCCCCGTGTCTGTCTTCTGTTCCCCCCGCTCATGCCCCGTGTCTGTCTCCTGTTCTCCCCACCCCCGCTCATGCCTCGTGTAGCTCTCTCCCTCCCGCCCACCCCCTGCTCATGCCCCGTGTGTCTCTCTTCCTCCCGCCCACCCCCCGCTCATGCCCCGTGTTTCTCTCTCCCTCCCCCCACCCCCTGCTCATGCCCCGTGTGTCTCTCTCCCTCCCCCAACCCCCGCTCATGCCCCGTGTCTCTCTCCCCTTTCCCCCACCCCCCACTCATGCCCTGTGTCTGTCTCCTGTTCCCCCTGCTCATGCCCCGTGTCTGTCTCCTGTTCTCCCCACCCCCCGCTCATGCCCCGTATCTGTCTCGTGTTCCCCTCATGTGCCGTGTCTGTCTCCTGTTGCCCCCCACGCCCCCCGCTCATGCCCCGTGTCTGTCTCCTGTTCTCCCCACCCCCCGCTCATGCCCCATATCTGTATCCTGTTCCCCCCACCCCCGCTCATGCCCCGTGTCTGTCTCCTGTTACCCCTACCCGCTCATGCCCCATGTCTGTCTCCTGTTCTCCCCACCCCCGCTCATGCCCCGTGTCTGTCTCCTGTTCCTCGCACCCCCCGCTCATGCCCTGTGTCTGTCTCCTGTTGCCCCCCACCCTCCCGCTCATGCCCCGTGTCTGTTGTTCCCCCCACCCCCGCTCATGCCCCGTGTCTGTCTCCTGTTCCCCCACTCCTCGCTCATCCCCCGTGTCTGTCTCCTGTTCCCCCCACCCCCTGCTCATGCCCCGTGTCTCTCCTGTTGCCCCCCACCCCCCGCTCATGCCCCGTGTCTCTCCTTTTGCCCCCAACCCCCGCTCATGCCCCGTGTTTGTCTCCTGTTGCCCCCCATCCCCCGCTCATGCCCCGTGTCTGTCTCATGTTCCTCCCCACCCCCGCTCATGCCCCGTGCCTGTCTCCTGTTGTCCCCCACCCCCCGCTCATGCCCCGTGTCTGTCTCCTGTTGCCCCCCGCTCATGCCCCGTGTCTGTCTCCTGTTGCCCCCCACCCCCCACTCATGCCCCGTGTCTGTCTCCTGTTGCCCCCCACCCCCCGCTCATGCCCCATGTCTGTCTCTGTTGTTCCCCCAGCCCCCGCTCATGACCCGTGTCTGTCTCCTGTTCCCCCACCCCCCGCTCATGCCCCGTGTCTCTCTCCTGTTGCCCCCCTACCCCCGCTCATGCCCCGTGTCTGTCTCCTGTTGCCCCCCTACCCCCGCTCATGCCCTGTGTCCGTCTCCTGTACCCCCCACCCCCCGCTCATGCCCCATGTCTGTCTCCTGTACCCCCCACCCCCGCCCCGCTCATGCCCCGTGTCTGTCTCCTGTTCCCCCCACCCGCTCATGTCCCGTGTCTCACTCCTGTTGCCCCCCACCCCCCGCGCATGCCCCGTGTCTGTCTCCTGTACCCCCCCACACCCCCGCTCATGCCCCGTGTCTCTCTGCTGTTGCTCCCCACCCCCTGCTCATGCCCCATGTCTGTCTCCTGTACCCCACCACCCCCCGCTCATGCCCTGTGTCTCTCTCCTGTTGCCCCCCACTCCAACGCTCATGCCCTGTGTCTGTCTCCTGTTGCCCCCACCCATGCCCTGTGTCTGTCTCCTGTACCCGCCCACTCCGTGCTCATGCCTCGTGTCTCTCTCCCCTTCCCCCCACCCCCGCTCATGCCCCGTGTGTCTCTCTCCCTCCCCCCCACCCCCGCTCATGCCCCGTGTATCTCTCTCCCTCCAGCCCACCCCCCGCTCATGCCCCGTGTGTCTCTCTCCCTCCCACCCACCCCCCGCTCATGCCCTGTGTGTCTCTCTCCCTCCCCCACCCCCCGCTCATGCCCCGTGTGTCTCTCTCCCTGCCCCCACCCCCGCTCATGCCCCGTGTCTCTCTCCCCTTTCCCCCACCCCCCGCTCATGCCCCGTGTCTGTCTTCTGTTCCCCCCGCTCATGCCCCGTGTCTGTCTCCTGTTCCCCCCACCCCCGCTCATGCCCCGTGTGTCTCTCTCCCTCCCCCCAACCCCCGCTAATGCCCCGTGTGTCTCTCTCCCTCCCCCCACCCCCCGCTCATGCCCCGTTTGTCTCTCTCCCTCCCCCCACCCCCGCTCTTACCCCGTGTCTCTCTCCCCTTTCCCCCACCCCCCGCTCATGCCCCGTGTCTGTCTTCTGTTCCCCCCGCTCATGCCCCGTGTCTGTCTCCTGTTCTCCCCACCCCCCGCTCTTGCCCCGTATCTGTCTCCTGTTCCCCTCATGTGCCGTGTCTGTCTCCTGTTGCCCCCCACGCCCCCCGCTCATGCCCCGTGTCTGTCTCCTGTTATCCCCACCCCCCGCTCATGCCCCATGTCTGTATCCTGTTCCCCCCACCCCCCGCTCATGCCCCGTGTCTATCTCCTGTTGCCCCCACCCCCGCTCATGTCCCGTGTGTCTCTCCCCCTCCCGCTCATGCCCCGTGTGTCTCTCCCTCCCCCCCACCCCCCGCTCATTCCCTGTGTGTCTCTCCCTCCCCCCACCCCCCGCTCATGCCCCGTGTGTCTCTCCCTCCACCCCACCCCCCCTCATGCCCCGTGTGTCTCTCTCCCTCCCCCACACCCCCCGCTCATGCCCCGTGTGTCTCTCTCCCTCCCCCCACCCCCCGCTCATGCCCCGTGTGTCTCTCTCCCCTTCCCCGCACCCCCCGCCCATGCCCCGTGTGTCTCTCGCCCTCCCCCCACCCCCCGCTCATGCCCTGTGTGTCTCTCTCCCTCCCGCCCATCCCCCGCTCATGCCCATGCCCCGTGTGTCTCTCTCCCTCCCCCCACCCCCCGCTCATGCCCCGTGTGTCTTTCTCCCTCCCCCCACCCCCGCTCATGCCCCGTGTCTCTCTCCCCTTTCCCCCACCCCCGCTCATGCCCCGTGTCTGTCTTCTGTTCCCCCCGCTCATGCCCCGTGTCTGTCTCCTGTTCTCCCCACCCCCGCTCATGCCTCGTGTAGCTCTCTCCCTCCCGCCCACCCCCTGCTCATGCCCCGTGTTTCTCTCTCCCTCCCCCCACCCCCTGCTCATGCCCCGTGTGTCTCTCTCCCTCCCCCAACCCCCGCTCATGCCCCGTGTCTCTCTCCCCTTTCCCCCACCCCCCACTCATGCCCTGTGTCTGTCTCCTGTTCCCCCTGCTTATGCCCCGTGTCTGTCTCCTGTTCTCCCCACCCCCCGCTCATGCCCCGTATCTGTCTCGTGTTCCCCTCATGTGCCGTGTCTGTCTCCTGTTGCCCCCCACGCCCCCCGCTCATGCCCCGTGTCTGTCTCCTGTTCTCCCCACCCCCCGCTCATGCCCCATATCTGTATCCTGTTCCCCCCACCCCCGCTCATGCCCCGTGTCTATCTCCTGTTGCCCCCCACCCCCCCGCTCATGCCCCGTGTCTGTCTCCTGTTACTCCTACCCGCTCATGCCCCATGTCTGTCTCCTGTTCTCCCCACCCCCGCTCATGCCCCGTGTCTGTCTCCTGTTCCTCGCACCCCCCGCTCATGCCCTGTGTCTGTCTCCTGTTGCCCCCCACCCTCCCGCTCATGCCCCGTGTCTGTTGTTCCCCCCACCCCCGCTCATGCCCCGTGTCTGTCTCCTGTTCCCCCACTCCTCGCTCATGCCCCGTGTCTGTCTCCTGTTCCCCCCACCCCCTGCTCATGCCCCGTGTCTCTCCTGTTGCCCCCCACCCCCCGCTCATGCCCCGTGTCTCTCCTTTTGCCCCCAACCCCCGCTCATGCCCCGTGTTTGTCTCCTGTTGCCCCCCATCCCCCGCTCATGCCCCGTGTCTGTCTCATGTTCCTCCCCACCCCCGCTCATGCCCCGTGCCTGTCTCCTGTTGTCCCCCACCCCCCGCTCATGCCCCGTGTCTGTCTCCTGTTGCCCCCCGCTCATGCCCCGTGTCTGTCTCCTGTTGCCCCCCACTCATGCCCCGTGTCTGTCTCCTGTTGCCCCCACCCCCCGCTCATGCCCCGTGTCTGTCTCTGTTGTTCCCCCAGCCCCCGCTCATGACCCGTGTCTGTCTCCTGTTCCCCCACCCCCCGCTCATGCCCCGTGTCTCTCTCCTGTTGCCCCCTTACCCCCGCTCATGCCCCGTGTCTGTCTCCTGTACCCCCCACCCCCCGCTCATGCCCCATGTCTGTCTCCTGTACCCCCCACCCCCGCTCATGCCCCGTGTCTGTCTCCTGTTCCCCCCACCCGCTCATGTCCCGTGTCTCACTCCTGTTGCCCCCCACCCCCCGCTCATGCCCCGTGTCTGTCTCCTGTACCCCCCCACCCCCCGCTCATGCCCCGTGTCTCTCTCCTGTTGCTCCCCACCCCCTGCTCATGCCCCATGTCTGTCTCCTGTACCCCACCACCCCCCGCTCATGCCCTGTGTCTCTCTCCTGTTGCCCCCCACTCCCCTGCTCATGCCCCGTGTCTGTCTCCTGTTCCCCCCACCCCCCGCTCATGCCCCGTGTCTGTCTCCTGTTGCCCCCACCCATACCCTGTGTCTGTCTCCTGTACCCGCCCACTCCGTGCTCATGCCCCGTGTCTCTCTCCTGTTGCCCCCCACCCCCAACTCATGCCCCATGTCTGTCTCCTGTTGCCCCCCACCCCGCCGCTCATGCCCCGTGTCTATCTCCTGTTCTCCCCACCCCGCTCATGCCCCATATCTGTCTCCTGTTCCCCCATCCCCCGCTCATTCCCCGTGTCTGTCTCCTGTTCTCTCCACCCCCCCGCTCATGCCCCGTGTCTGTCTCCTGTTCCCCCCACCCCCGCTCATGCCCCGTGTCTATCTCCTGTTGCCCCCCACCCCCGCTCATGTCCCGTGTGTCTCTCCCTCTCCCGCTCATGCCCCGTGTGTCTCTCCCTCCCCCCCACCCCCCGCTCATGCCCCGTGTGTCTCTCCCTCCACCCCACCCCCCCTCATGCCCCGTGTGTCTCTCTCCCTCCCTCACACCCCCCGCTCATGCTCCGTGTGTCTCTCTGCCTCCCCCCACCCCCCGCTCATGCCCCGTGTGTCTCTCTCCCCTTCCCCGCACCCCCCGCCCATGCCCCGTGTGTCTCTCTCCCTCCCCCCACCCCCGCTCATGCCCCATGTGTCTTTCTCCCTCCCCCCACCCCCGCTCATGCCCCGTGTGTCTCTCCCCTTTCCCCCACCCCCCGCTCATGCCCCGTGTCTGTCTTCTGTTCCCCCCACTCATGCCCCGTGTCTGTCTCCTGTTCTCCCCACCCCCGCTCATGCCCCGTGTGTCTCTCTCCCCTTTCCCCCACCCCCCGCTCATGCCCCGTGTCTGTCTTCTGTTCCCCCTGCTCATGCCCCGTGTCTGTCTCCTGTTCTCCCCACCCCCCGCTCATGCCCCGTATCTGTCTCGTGTTCCCCTCATGTGCCGTGTCTGTCTCCTGTTGCCCCCCACACCCCCCGCTCATGCCCCGTGTCTGTCTCCTGTTCTCCCCACCCCCCGCTCATGCCCCATGTCTGTATCCTGTTCCCCCCACCCCCGCTCATGCCCCGTGTCTATCTCCTGTTGCCCCCCACCCCCCCGTTCATGCCCCGTGTCTGTCTCCTGTTACCCCCACCCGCTCATGCCCCATGTCTCTCTCTTGTTGCCCCCAACCCCCCGCTCATGCCCCGTGTCTGTCTCCTGTTCTCCCCACCCCTGCTCATGTCCCGTGTGTCTCATTGATGACATCACTGATGACGTCACATGTGTAGCCCCTTTGTTTTTGTTCACTGCCATATCTAGGCAGGTGGGTTTATTTACTGACCGTCAGAAACTTAACTTTCAAAAGGTATTACATTTATAAATATTGCTATTCTCACATGTTCTTACACTACTTTCCTTACATTTATTCATATCTTATGATGTACATATATAGGAGAAGAAGCAGGCCTGAAACACAGCAACCATTTTTGTGCGTGAATATAATCATGTAGATTATATACAGTTGGTAATGTTACTGCGTCTTGTATGCTTACTTTACTCTCCACATATAAGCACCATCTTTGTATGCATTGTAGTCTATTTATGTTTTGTGTGCATTACTAAAAATATGTAGTAAGTGATGCATTATTAGCAACTTAGTACATGTTTCACAGACCAGAAAAGTGTGATACAGAAACATTCACCTTTTTTTCTTATAGAACTTTGGAAAGTACAAACTTAGCATCTTTGTGGTGTGGAATGTTTTACCCATGCATCCAAGCCCTACCCGGCCCAGGCACACACCCATTTTCAAAACACATAAAAAGAGACTGCTGGGACAGGTAGAGAAATTCAATTCCATTTGCTGCGGAGCATGCTGACCGACGACTTCACATCCAGAGATCCAGACTTCAAATCCATCAATCTCCAGAACCTGTAGCAGAAATTAACTCCAGAATTTGTAACAGAGAGGCCTGAATCCACCAGCTGAATCCTCTTCAGCAGGCCTCAAAACCAACCAAACTATTCAACAGCCGGGCGAGCTGTTTGAATTTTTGCCAAGAATTTTTGAAAGAACCTGTAGCAGTATCCAGAAAGCAGTGCTGTATCCGGAACCCGAGAGAACCACAAACAAGACCGCTGTGAGCAGAACCAGAGATCCGGATCGCTGTGAGCAGAACCGGTGCCTGATTGACCCGCTGAGCAGACAGAACCGCAGCCAGGCGTGTTGACCAGATCCGTGACGAGGCCTAGTTCAAATGTATATTGTGAGTACCTAGCAGAACTGTGCAGAACTAATCTCTTAGTCAAAATAATCTAATCCAAACTATTTTAACCTAAGTAGAACAGCCTCCTAGAAATCGTGTCATCTGTCATTTTTAAAGCTGCACAACTGTCACCTATCAATTCTGCAGCTGCAAGCTGTCACCTGTCATTTTGAGTTTACTTTAAATCCGAAAAACTACCTTTATTAAATCGTCCGTATCTCTGGAACCGTTTTTCATATGAAAACTTAGAATCTAGGCTTTCCAACTAACCTAGAACCGACTTCCTACTCCCTATACTTTTTCCGCAATCGCGAGACACACACTCGCAAAATTTACCGCAATTTGCGATTTTGGCTCAATTTCTCCACTTGTCAAAATAGCAGCTCCATTCTTTCTTTTGTTAAAATCCGTTTGCAACCTGGTGAGAACTCATAGAGCATTGCTAAAGTGAGCCTGAACTAATACCAACACGCATCTCCCACTCACCCTGAATCTCTAGAGGGAATTAAAATCAGTTGGCACATTTTCCCATCCATTGCCATCACATTTAAAAAGCATTTTGGGCCTGTGTTTCAAACTCCTACCTGTTTCCTCTAAGCTTGCTGGGGGGAACTGAATTTCGTATTGTATTTGATTGCATTCCTGAGAACTGTGTGCTCCTCTTTCCATCTCCTTCCATTTCTTACATTGCATAGGGGAGGGGGGTGAATTGCCAGAGAAAAAGTGATTATCTTATCTTTTGCTAAAATCATATCAAGTATTTCTGTTCTGCATTTTATTCCTCATTGCATTTCCTTGAAACCATAAAGCATTTTCAGCTACCTCATCCTCTATACTACTCCTAAGTAATCAAGTGTACCACTGTAACATTACCCATTGTGGATCCACATCATATGTCTCAGTGTACTATCAGATATTAATATATTATAAAAGTGTGATAGATATATATTGTTGAATTGTCCAAATAAACCTTTTAATTTGCAAAACAAACCTACTTCTTGGCTCAGTGGGGTCAGGGGGATTCTAAGAGGGGGGTGTTATACAAGGGTTGTCATCCAGAGTACTGAACTGGACATAAAAATAAATCAATAAGGGTTTTCCTCAGCATCCCAGACTAGGCATTGCCTTAGCTGTAGTGTTGATTGAATATCGCTTACAGTGGTGTCTGCTGCAGCCATTATCTACATTTCTTAATGAGTAGGTTCCTGTACTGGAAAGAACACTGCCATGGAATTTTCTTTAAAACACTACAGTGCGTGATGAAGTATGTACATTATTAGACATGTCCCGATAATTCCTGATATTTTTTTGCTAAAATTACATTCACAACTCCTCGTCTGAAAAGTAAATGCACATGTGATGTCATCAGTGATGTCATCAATGACATTTGTGATGCCATCTTTCATGTCCTGGGTGGTAGTGTTAGCAGTGCACAGTGGTACGGCCAGTTATGGTTGCTTAGCCTACCATAACTGTCGAATTTCAGTTTTTTTTTAATTTTACTTTGAACCATAATGTCACGTTTATAAAGTTTCTTTTAGTGAATTTCACAGGTTTTTAGTAGTGCAATTTAACCATAACGTCCCTCTAACAAAGTTTTTTAGTGATATATAAAAAAAAGAGGAAACAGCGAACCGCTCTCCCGCGGGCCAAGGCACTAATGCCATATTCCAAAATCCAGACAAAACACGAAGGACACAATGTAAAAATTACTGGTGTCTTTAATGTTGTAACAATAAAAAATGCATCGTACAAAGCGATGTACAACACATCAGCAGCGACATAGAAACAAACAAGAGCAGGACGCCGTGGCGTAACAGCCTGCAGACAACGCGTTTCGCGCTACACTGAGCGCTTGATCACGTGGGGGAAGAGAGTTTCACAGATACAAATACACATGTAAGCAGCCCTCTGACTATGTCAGTGACATTAACAAATTGAGGCTATATGAGGGAACAAGAGCGGCCCTATTGAAAGGGAGTAGGAATGCACAGAAACTTATAGTGCCAATAATGAAACTAAGTGCACAGTGCACTAAGCCAACCCCTCAGAAATATAATAATAAAGGGGAAAGGCTAAAAAAATATATATAAGTGCACAGAGTAAAAATATGCACTCCTAACCTGACATCACGTTAAGCATTGATTAAAATAAATGTGCACGATTATTAAATCGGCTAGATCTATCATCTGAGAAAACACATAATCAAATACATGACAGCAAATATGCACATAAAAACAGCACAAACCCCATATTCGCAAATCATTAATATATAAGGATAACAATCATCCAATATTAAAATAATGAACACAAAAAGGGGAATATTACCGTAGCCAGAACATACACAATAAAACCGCAAATACTAATAAGCCTCATTATATAAATCAATTCATCATGTTGTGCCATAAATCAAATAAAATAAAAACAAGCCAGTATTTGTTGAGAAGGTCAGTGAAAATTGCAATTATGTGTCCAATAAAGTGCCAGTGTAGTAAACATTATTTTTCTGTGCAAAATGCAAACCTAGCAGCAAGACAGCAATGTGTCTATCCAGCCTCATAAAATGAGGATGTACTAAAGTGCAAATGCATAAGCAGCAAGAACATGCCCAAAGGTGAATACCATAATAGGGGATGGTAATAGACACATCATGTTAAAAGCCCAAAATCACACGACCAGACATAATTGAATCAACGGCTGAACAGGCAAAATCAATGATTAGAGCACAATGAACAAAGACAGTAAAGAAAAGTCACAGACATACAGAAGACCACATATGGACCTCCAAGTGAGGTAAACATTATATGTGTATCACTCCCCCGGCATTGCAAAATAATCAGCTAAATCATGAAAAGAAAATTAGAACAAAAGAATGAAAAATAAAATAAATTAATCAATCAAAGCCTAAACAAGAACAATCAGATAAACCAAAAATATAGTGCAAATATATATATGCGTGTGTGTAGTGTGTTAGTGTAGGGATTGTTTTGGGGTGTAACGCTCACCTGGTATCCACGGGGACGTCACTCAGCCTGTTCTGATCTCTTACGACCTCAAACCGTTCCCTGGAGGCTATTCGACTGGAGACTGGGCCTGAAACACAGGATTGGTAGAGTTTAACTCCCTATTGTATCTGTGTGCTTGAACTCCTTGTTCCCCGGGGTCCAGCCCTTCCCTTTGATCCACAGCTCACCTTGTTTTCTTGGATAATGTGCTCTCCGTCCTGCTTTCAGCGCAGGGCGCGTTGGTTGATGCGGGCTCGTTGCTGCCTAGTTACTTCACTGGCAAGAGTCTGACAGGTAAGTATAATGAGTCTTTTGAACAGTTCTCTAACTTCATTCCTTTCCTTCCTTAGATGATGGCCGGCGTCCGGGGATGGTGGCGTGCTGCTGAGATGAGTAGCGCTGAAGGTGAGTGAGAGCGCGATGCGTGATGCACCCCTTTCGTATTTGCATTGAACTGAGTTCTTTTTATGTGTCTTTCAGGTGCCGCAAGTTTTTCAGCGTGGGTGCCGGTTATGAAGAACAAATGCGGTGGTTAAGCATGGTATGCGGTGCCTCTAGATGTCTCCACGCTAACCTGGAGTGTCTTTTCCCTCTTGCAGATGGATGAGAGGTTCCGGAGACAGAGTTCCCCCAGAGCGGCTGGGATTCAGGTAAGCGTCTGAAGCTCGTACAGTATTTAAAAATAAGCGAAGATTTGCAGAATGCTTACTAATGCCTTTTTTCTGTTCTATTCCCTTTTCCTTAGGAAGCGGCGTGCCGGGATGGGAATTACACCACCGAAGATGCCCGCAGAACAGAAGGAGCGATGAATGATGGGCAGAAGCACCGCAAGGTAAGGCTGTTCCTAATGGTGTTCTTGTTCTTGCAGGAGCTGAACGCAGAAGAAAGATGCAGGCCTACTGGAGACCGATCCAAACACAGTGAGTGTCACGCTGCAGAAAACACAAAGCATGTTTCTCAGCCTGGGTGTGGCTTAAATAGTCTCTGGGTATCCCAGGTGTCTCTGGGCTGAACCACACCCAAAAGACTAGACCGCACATGCAGTTCTGGGAACCGAAATATGTGGGGGCATCTATCTTGTCCCCATCAATGCACTACAAGTCCAATCCCCAATGTTATCCCATGGGAGTGAGTGAGTCTGGTGCCACAAGCACCAAGTCTGACTCCAAGTAGGTCTTTGGAGGGATAGAGAGGCCCTTGAGGGCCATGTAGATGAACGTGGTCTGGCTCCATCCTGACATCTTGGAGGGATGGGGACATGAGGGGCAGGATTCATGACAGCACTCCCCCCCAATGCCCCTCTCAAGGTGGCTTTTCAGTCTGGTCCTGGTTTGGTTGGATGGTTTTGATGAAATCATCTAAGCAAGCGAGGTGCATGGATGTACTCACAAGGCTCCCATGTCCTGTCTTGTGGACCATATCTCTTCCAGTCTACTAAGTAGTATAATTTGGATCTGTCGTACTTTGAATCTAGGATGTCCTTGACTTCGAATTCTGGCTCCCCGGCGACTACTACTGGCTGCGGTGGCGTTGCTACCCGGGTCCCAGGTTGAACAGGTTTAAGGAGAGACACATAGAACACAGGATGAATGTTTGATGGCAAAGCTAGTCTGACCGCCACAGGATTTATCACGGAGTTGACGGTGAATAGACCCAGGTATCTTGGACGGAACGTTTGGGCTCCTTTAATGGACACATGTTTTAGACGCCAGCCAGACTTTGTCTCCCACTTGGTAGTTGGGGGCCTTTGCTCGGTGTTGATCAGCAAACTTCTTTTGGCGATTCGTAGCTTGCAGTAGGTGTTCAGCTGCCCTTTTAAAGGTTTGAGAAATGGTTGTGTGCAAGGTTTTGACTGCTGGCATTTCCAGGGTTGTAGGAACGTCCAACTCAGAAGTACGTGGGTGCCTGCCATACATGGTATAAAAGGGTGTCTGCCCAGTGCTGGTGTGTAGGCAATTATTATAAGCATATTCAGCTATCCATAATAGGTCGAACCAGCTTCCTTCAGCTTGGTGTAATATGCAACGCAGATACTGCTCCAGCGTCTGATTTGTCCTCTCAGTTTGACCATCCATTTGGGGATGGTGACTGGTGGATAGCCGGATGTCGATCTGGGCCATAGAGCAGCATTTTCTCCAGAAGTTAGATATCAATTGAGTACCTCAGTCTGAGACCAAAACTGAAGGAAACCCCTGGAGATGTACGATGCCTTCAAGAAATACCTTTGCCAGAGTGGAAGCATTCGGGAGCCCCTTAAGAGGAATGAAATGTGCCATTTTTGAAAATAGGTCCACGACCACAAGAATAGTGTTAAACCCTTGACTGGGTGGTAAATCAGTAATAAAATCGAGGGACAACGTGTGCCAGGGTACTGGTGGGATTTCCAATGATTGTAATAGCCCAGCAGGTTTCTGATTGGATGACTTGTTTTGAGCACACACTCCACAAGATAGGATGAATTGGATAATGTCTTTACGCCACGTGGGCCACCAATAATTTCGTTTTACCTTGGCTAGGGTTTTAGCGATTCTGGGGTGGCCCTCGATCAAGGAATCATGATAACTGGACATGACTTGTTCTTGTAGTTCTTGGTTTGCTAAGAATAAAAGATTCCTGAAGTAGGGCAACTGATCTTTTATCATGTAATGTTCTCCTTGTGCACTCCACGCTTGTAATTGCTCCGGACTTATCAGGTTTTGGATTTCTTCATGTAATTCTTTCTGAGTTATGGTTGCTGTGATTCCTAGTAGCTTGTCACTCGGGATGATTGCTATTGGGTCAGGGGTCTGATACCCTTGCTCTTCCACCCCCATATGGGAAAGGGCATCGGCCTACCCGTTTTTCACCCCTGGTCAAAATGTAATCACGTAGTCATATTCAGTAAAAAAAAGAGCCCAACATAGTTGTCATGAGGATTGGGCCTTTGCCGTTTTTAGGTACTGGAGGTTCCGGTGGTCAGTTACTACGGTGATTGTGTGTCTGGTGCCGCAGAGGTAGTGCCGCCATGCCTTAAAGGCTGACTTAATGGCCAGGAGTTCTTTGTCTGTGATAGCGTAATTGAGTTCAGGGGGTGTGAATTTACGCGACCAGAAGGCAACAGGGTGTAACTGTCCCGTTTCGGGGTCCTTTTGTGAGAGGACGGCTCCCATAGCCATGCTTGAGGCGTCCGTTTCCACCAGGTATAGGAGATCAGGGCAAGGGTGGCGTAAGATTGGGGCAGATGTGAATCTTGCTTTGAGTTCCTGGAAAGCCTCGGCTTAGTAATAACGCGTCTATAATGCTACCATTTGTCTTCTTTCTTCTCAACACCGACGTTCTTCTATTACCCCATATCTCATAAGCATCTCCCTCCTTCTTTTTTTCCCTTCTTATTTTCCATTTTCTTTCAATTGTTTTCAAGGGCTACCATGGTCTAGCCCCTTCCTATCTCCCTGCTTTTATCTCGGCCTACACTCCCTCCCTTCCTCTTCGGTCAGAACATATCTACCTTCTAACCTCCCCTACGCCTCCTTGTGCCACCTTTTATTTATTTATTTTGCTCTTAGCTGAGAGCTCTTTTTCTCTCTTCCTCTCTCTCAATCTAACCATTTACTGATTTCAGTTATACATTTTTCTAACTTTTATGATTTTTATGTACGGAATTATGTAACCTGATTGTTCAGTGCTTTGGTGAAAGCGCTATACAAATCTCAATAAAATGCAAATATAAAAAATATTGGCAATAATATAAATGAGTGTGTGTTACATTGACCACAATAGTATATATTGGACTAGCCAGCATGGCAACATCTTCCCACAGTACCAAATATGGCACTATTGGAGACAGTGTTCTTGCATTGGTGATACTGGCATACCTTGGCACACCCTTCATGATAATGTCTTCTTACAGTGGGAATGTTGCCATTATTGTGCACACTCAACATGAGCAAATCTTACAGTGCCAATACTGGCATATATTATGGGAACATGCATGGTGAAAATGTGTTTGGCAGTTCTGATACACATTGAAAGCACAGGCATCATAAAGTATATTTAGTGTGGTAATGGTAGCATATTTTATGGGCCCGAACATTATGAATATGTCGGAAATTGTTTCTGGCATCTGATCTACTGGATATTTTCCTATGTTTCCATATACAGCCGATTGTAAATTGTGTGGATGTTTACCCATCTTTTAACAAATGTTTGCTGTTGAATCACCATTTTACCTCATTGTATCAAAAATGGTCATGGGGGAGCACCCAAGAGCCTCTTTCGAGTTGTTTGGGCTCCCTCAATGCACTTGGTCACTCTTGATCATTACTCAAATATTTACACCCCTATTAATTCACCAGCCACCACTGACCTCCTTGGTAAAGATGTTGGTTTAGTCTTGTGTGCAATAACACCTCAAGAACAAGCAACATATTTCTGTTTTATTAGTGCTGAGAAAGTGAGTCTTCAAATGTGTATAATGAATATCTACTTGCACCAGCACCCCTTGATGTATCGGGCATTTGAAAAGGATAAATAGCTTCTTGTTTGTAATCATACTACTCACAACAACAATTGTGTGATCATAAAAGGTGAGTTAAATGTTAGGTGCCCAGTATCTAGATTAAATGTTGGTGATCTTTCAGCGGTTGATGAGCTTTGAAATATCCCAGAAGTTATTTTCATTTTTGATTAATTATATGTTCGTCTTTGTCTGGCTATGGGACTGTTTGTGTGAGTTACAAGTAATTCCCAGACTAGAGAGTGATCACACGCCATTATTCATAAAGATGTCTTTGCCAGTAGATTGAGCACCTTTGACACTTGCATAAGAATATCTAACAGTTAGGGTAGAATGTTAGGTATCATGTTTCTAAGAAAATGTGGAAGAGCTAACCAAGACAGAGACTGTAGAAGGATAGGAGGATAGCTAAGCAGCAACGTGCTTGCCTTGGAATCAAGACGACACGAAGCAACAAAGGTCCGATACCTGGGTCCGCGATTAGAAACCTCTGGGTATTTAAGCGTGTTATAAATACGCAACTAAGACAAAAAAACAATTACGCAAATAAAAAACAAACAATTCCTGTAACAGCACCTCGATGCCTGCGGGCTGTGTGAGCGCTTTGAAAATGCAAAATAAATAAATAAATAAAAATCTCAATGGTGACTTTGTGTCCTCTTATCACAGTATAGAAGAAGTGAGAGTGCTTTGTGAGACTGATCATAGACCACTCCACTCAACAAGGAGTGATAGGAACCTTTCCACCTCGGGCAAGTGGCTCAAAATAAAAAATAAAAACAGTGCTATAAAGTTTTCTTTAAAATAGTAAAAGCTCAGAAGACGGAATAAAATGTAAGTGTTTTTTTAATAAAACATGAAAAAAGTGTTTAATAGTCCAAAATGTTTGTTAATGTTTTGAGATAAAATCCTCAGCAATTCCAAAATGTGACTGGGTATATCATACCAAACTCCGGTAAGGCAGCCAGAACGTCAGAATGTATCTCAAATCCAACTACCTAGCAATGGTAGAAACGTATTCTTGAAATTGAATGTTGAGACATTGATAGAAAATATCTCATGTCGTAAGCAATCTTGGGCTTTGGATATGGAAGGCCTCTGGAATGGTGCACTTTTAGATTTACCAGAGTGGATGGAAATAAATGACAAAAAAATGGTTGCCACCATTAAAAAGGGAAAGGGGCTAGGTCACTTTTCGGGTGACGGCGGCAATGGAAAACATGTTGCAAAATGGCCACCATCATCCGAAAAGGAACCGAGTCCCTTTTCTATTTTACTGTCAGTGGCCATTTTTTAACATTTTTTTTTCTCCGGGGTGGATAGGGAATGCACAATATTTCCCGTGGAAAGGCAGATTGTGATTGGTCAATCTGTCTTTCCCGGGGGAGGGTGGGGAGAATTCTACTAATTCATGAGAAATACCCTTTTCCTTATTCAAAGCAATCACAGTATGAAGATCATCTTGACGTCTCTGGAAAACATTGTTGCAAGAACATTGGTTTTTTAGAACACTTGTTCTCTTTGGTAGAACAAAGCTATCCTCTTCCACTGCCTTAATTTCTCTCTACTAATGAAGAGATCCATACTAGAAAGTGGTAACAGACATTACTTGAACATTATTCTTTTTTTTGTAGTTATGGGTAAACATTCATTGTTGCATGTTTTACTGTTGTACTACTATTCCATTAAACATTTTGCAACAGCTTCCGGCAAAGTAAACTCAGGCCTGCATTGGAAAAACATCTGGATTAGGGAATCCTGTTGAATTTACTAATGTCAGTTGTAATGCTTCATTCCGACACTCTGTAGTAAAGTAGATTAAATGGAGTTGGCCGTTTCTCCCAAAAGGTAGCAACATTACAGGTACTAAAACAAGATGGTGTTTAGTCCTGCTCTTGTTTAATCTTGTCTTATCCATACTTTGCTGATAGGCTGTGGATTGCATTTTTAGTGTTTACTCCATCCTCATACAAGTTGTGAAAATGCAAGGTTCTGCATACTGCTTATTGCCCTATCGCCCTTATTTATTATTTATTTTAATTAATATTTATTTATGTTTTCTCTCCTCTGCCTCACACTTTCCACTCCTCTCTTCCTAACTTTCCCCCGTTTCCCTTATTCCATGCAATTGCACTTTCTTAAATGTCACTGGGCCTAGTAAGATCGCTGTTTTTCTTTTTTTCTCCCTTTTTGCCCTCCCTTTCTGCCTGGTCGCGCTCTGAAACACTTGTGTACGAGCACAATATAAATAAAATATCATTTGATTGGTTTCCTTTGCTTGTGCTGCAATATGATTTACAGAGCCTACTTTGGTTTTCGGACCCCAGTGACCTAAGTTCAAAAGATTAGGGTGGAGTCCCGATATGTGACATTCTACTTTCAAAATGCTATGGTAAAGGGGTCAAGAGTAAGACTAAGACAGATTGATTGATTTCCAGTTGACTTTTGACTTTTATTCAACAAAATGATAAAAGGGTTGGGGACATTCCTATCTATCCCTAAACTCTAAGAGGGGTGTCCCTGCCTCTACAAAATGAAGGAACATCTGTGTCAGGATAAAAGAAAAAGATAGTCCTCCTTCCTGTGTTCAAACCCTACACTGACCCTTACACTCTAAACTCAATATAATGTGTACTTTTAGCTTTTTCTTCAGAATTCCAAAAACAAAAGATTTAAGATGCAAAATGCAATACAAATGTTGTGTAGAGAAAGGGATCCTCCCTTCCCCTTTTTCTTCTGCTCCTTCTGGTCCTTCAACAACTATTCGATGCCGTCGGACAACAATCAATTAAAGTTCTACTGTTCACTAAAGTAGGGCTTTTTCCCCATGTTTCTCTTTTCTTTTAAGGTTTTACTTCCCAAGTTCACGGGAATGTCCTCTCACTTGAACTTCACTCCTGATTCATCATTTTTTATATATGTTTCTTCCAGTTTCACAACTTCACACTTACTCTTCTCTCCACCCCGGGTTTACTCTTCTGCCAGGATATTCCATCACTGTTTCACAATGTCATGTTCTTTTCTCTTCCTACTCCTGGTCTACTCTAATTCCAGGATGTCACAGCACTGTTTACCAAATTAGACTGAACTCTTCTTTCTACTCCTGGTTTACTCTCCTGTATGGTTGCGACATCATTGTTTCCCAAATTCCAATTCACTTCTCTTTCTACTCCTGGTTTACTCTTCTGCCAGGATGTCACATCAGTATTCCACAAACTTAATAACGTGTCTCTTCCCACTCCTAGTTTACTCCCCTGCCAAGATTACACATCAGTGGGTCTCTTTATCTCTCATTCCTTGGTGTGAGTGTTGTAAGTGATTTCAACCCGGCGCTCCACCTAAGTCAATGACTAGCGTGTGATGCACAGCTGGAACCCTTAATTACATATTTGTGTCTATAAGTTCTTTTATTTCTGAATGATGTACCCTTATATCACGCCCCTCTCTTTGAATTCCCCTGGTCTCACTGAACCAGGAAGCAGGCTGTTTTGCAAAGTTACAAGATTTATTTTATGGATTTGCACAATATATATCACACGATTTAATATTTATACAATGATCACCAATGGATGATGTCACAACAATCAACAATCTCTTTAATCAGAAGGAGTATGGATAGGAAAAAGAATGCAGCATAGAATAAAACTTTGTGTGGGTTCAGTCAAATGCAATGTCACTTTTTCCCCCTGCCCACTACTCAATCCCCCCAATATGCAAGATAAAGATATGGAAGGAGAGAACACAGGTTTCAGGAATACAAACACAACAAATACAGTTCAATTCCAATTTCCCCCAGCAGACTCAGAGAGAAACAGGAATGATTGCAAACGGGTCAAATGCTTTTGAATGTGGCTTTGAATAAATGGTCAAAAACAGTGAAAAAATGATTTAATTCACTAAATTGAATTCAAAACAAGTGGGAGCCGTTTTGTATAGTGTCACATAAACACTAGCAATGATGATTGAATAACTAGCAGGTTGTAAACTGAATTCTGAGATTGGATGCAAAGAACAGCTGTTTTACACGTGATGAAATTGAGCCAAACGAAAAGTTTGCGCAAACTTTTCCGCGCGCGAGAAACGCGATTGTGGAAAACTAGAAGGAGTTGGAATGCGGTTTTGGGTTCGTAGGAAAGCTGAGGATGTTAGCTTCAATTTGATTTGACACATTTCTTTTCTAGCATACACGGTACAGAAGTTACGGAGGTTTTAGTAGAGGTCGGTTTTTCTCAGAAAGAGTCAGAATATTCAAATGAAAGATGTGCCAAAACTTTATTTACACTAGGAAGTCTATGAAGATACAAGATACCCAACGGTACAGCCAACAGATCAGTTACGCCTCTGTCTGACTTTTGCTTGCCGAGACACTTGTCTTTCTTCAGCAAATATATTAGCGCAAATATGATATTATCACTACCATTACCAAAGGATTATAGGAGTGAGAGAAAGATTCAGGAAAGACAAAAGACAATGCAGTTCTGGATTTGATAGAATGGGTTGGATAGGATTACTTAAGGATAATATATTTGCTATGGACAATTCTATGCTATTATGCTATAGATGCTCACAACTACTGTTTGGAATAGGCCCGTCAAGGATCTGGTCAAAGATTTCTAGACTGGAATTCTGCTAGCCAACCGGACAGGATTCAGGGCGCTCGATTCTGCACTCAGCACGGCACTCTGGACACTGCACGGCTCTCTGGACTGGATCTGATGGGTTAGTTCTGGGTTGCAGTTATCTGGTTACAGCTCTGCTCTACTGGTTTGGATCTCTGGATTCTAGCAAGAGTTCTTAGCGAGAAAGCAGAAACAGCGCGGCCAGGCTGTTCTTTTTGTGTTGTTCCCCTTGAAAGTCTGGGGGTAAAATCAGGTTTCAAGATTTTAGAGGCCAAGCTGAGAAGGGTTCAGCTTTGAAATTGGGCCTCTCTGCTTTCAATGTTCTAGAGTCTTGAATATGGGTTTCTCCTGCAAATTGCTTTGCCAGTAATCAGTTGATGGGTGAATCTGTGTGTCTCTAGGTCTTAAGCTGTCTCTATTTATGTATTTCCCTAAGGGGTGGGTAGGCTGAATTATACTAGGCACACCCTCTAGGAATCCTATTTGTTAGGGTATGTCCTCTCTCCTGATTTGAGAAGGAACTCTGGTGCCATGATGATGCTGTATTTTACAATCCAGGGAGTACCTCCCCTTTGTTTCTGTACAGTAAACCTATTTTTCACATAAAGCATATTTACAATATAACCAACTTGCTAACAATACATATTTACATTACAGATTTAGTAGAGCAAGTATCCGTCCGTGTCCCAGCTCAGTGAGTGCTTTAGTTCAGATTTGACCGTTTTTTGCACTTTTTGTTGGGTACCCAATGTCAGATTTGTCCACATTTTTCTACATATATGTGCATGACATCTGGGCATAATCCTGTGAAGTTTCATATTTCTAGCATCATCACAATTGCTACAAAATTACAAAATTACAATTTTGGTAGCCCTGTCTCTGAACATAGCACAGAGTTCAGAGTATTTTCAAAATGTGAGCAGAGTGTTCATGTTAACAACCTATATTTTACAGATTTTTGCGACTTTTGCACAGTTCTCTGTGAGTCTTTTTCAAAAAGATATTTTCTTGTGGGTTAAGATACACAAATCTGTCTGGTCCCGCCCCCATGGTTTTTCTGGGCCAAGAGCAATCCAGGCCTCTCTTCCTGCTGGCAGTTAATTTCTGTTGACACTTGAATTTGCATTCCCCTTCAATCCAGGAAGCCAATTGGCTCTCCCCAGAGAAGCAGAGCAAAATCTCCTCCTCCTTTCATTAGCATCTAACTGAGAGTTCCTGGGCAGAGAGCAAAAGGAAGGCACCTTTGTTTGGGGCAAACTGTGGAATGTGCTTTGAAGTCCTCTGGCTGGTATCAGTTCACTTAAAAAACTTTGTTTAAAATTGTCTTTGCTAAAATACTTTTCATTTTCAACAAGTACACACACAGATCTCTAATTCCAGTCTTTTTAAAACATAGAGATTGAATAGTAGCAACCTATATTGCTTTTGATGGCAAGTCACTTCTTTTCCACAATTTGACCTTAATGTACAAGTTTAACTCCCAGTGTAAGTAAATGACAGCTTTGACACAGGTAGGCGGCGGTACTGCGTCAATATTCTGACATATTTTTCCAGGCAAGCACCTTTTTGAATGTGGATATTCTTGCGATGAAATCTGCTTCTCCTGACATTGTGCTTATGGGGATTCCTTAAATAAGGTGATGGTTAACACCCAACACGGATGTTGGATCTTTTCTGATGTTTGGGAACCATGATTTTGCAATTTCAACAGCCAACGAAAAACAGATTTTAGAGCACTTCTGGGTTTTCCTGGCAATGAAGCACTGCCTTTTCAGGTAGTTCCATTTCACTCTGTGGGCAGCCCAATGACAGGTTTTGGCAGTGTGGTCTGCTGTTCTACCACTGACACAGGCAAAGTAGATTGGCAGCCTATTTTTCCGGTTTCCCTGTGCACTTCTCAGAGGTTTTTAGCACGCATAGGGCTTTTTGGCAGCCATTCTGTTGTTTCTGGTGAAAGCAGCACACAGTGATGTCGCAGGGCAGAGCCTAGTGGGTCAATGCATCCCACAAGCCCCCTTGCGTTTTGGCATTGACCATCCATCAAGAGAAGTTGCGAGACTGGAATGATCAGTTTCTTTTCCTTTGGTTCAATGGGCAAAATTCATCATCTTTTCTTTTAGTTTAAATGGCACAATTCATCAGCTTCTCCCACCATGGGTGGATCGATCAGTTCTCCTCGCTCAGTCCTGATGTGAGTAAAGAGCGATACCCTGGGTGCCTTGGATCTTTCCTCCAGGTCCCTGGGTGGTCCTCCATGGTTTCCAACTCTAGGATGACAAAGCAAAAACATATTTGTAGACATTTCCCCACCACTATTGATGTTGTGGGGTGGACACATACATTTGGCATATCACGTCACCTTTTTCTATTTGCAATTTATTGACTATATAGATGGAATATTTTATAGTGGGAATTCTAGGGAGCTGTAGTAACCCCCTCTGGGGTTCCAGGAGACTCCTCCAGTTGCTGATGAGTGTGCTTAGGATGGCAACACTTCAGTTGGTTAATATGGACCCACTTATCTTCCCCCTCTGCCAAACTGCCTTTGGGGATGCAGATTTTGTAGGCGACTGGTGAGATTTTGTCTACAATTTCAAAAGGGCGCCTCCAGCTAGGCAAACATGTGCACTGTTTGGCCTGGTTCCTTTGGAAATTGTATAAGTAGACCCGGTCTCCTACATGGTATTCTTTTCTAATAGTCTTTAAGTCAGAGTGGGTCTTCATGCTGTCTGCAGATCTTTCAAGATTTCGCTGAGCATAGGAAAAAGCATGTTGAAGGTGTTTTCTTAGATTTTCAACATACTCATGAGTTGTGGAGGCATTGAGCAATGTCTGCTCTTTGGTTCTGTAGAGGAGATGCTGGGGAAGCACCATCCTCCGTCCAGTCATCAGCTTAAAACAGTAACATTTTAGTTGCAGATGAAGGGGTAGATCTGATGTCCATTAGGACAAGAGGGAATTGAATATCCCAACTTGGCCCAGAATCTGCCACAAACTTTTTTAATATGCTCACAATTGTCTTGTTGTATCTCTCTACTGCACCACTAGAGGCTTGCCGGTAGGCAATGTGTAATTTCCTTTTGACCCCAAGTATCTCCCACATCTTTGTCATTACTTCACTAGTGAAGTGGCTACCTCGGTCTGACTCGATCCTTTGGGGTAGTCCAAAACGCGAGAATATGTGGTTGATCATCAGGCCAGCTTCTGTTTCTGCCTTGCAATTTGGGGCCAGGAGACATTCCACCCACTTAGTAAACAAGCATGTCATGGTCAACATGTACTTATTTCCCCTAGAGGAGCGAATCACGGGCCCGATATAATCGACTTGTAAATCGGACCAAGGCTGTGTCATCCCCTTCTTTTGGAGAGGCTCACGGTGCGAGAGGGATGTTGGCTGAAACTGTGCACACACAAGACATCCCTTTAAATATTGGTCGAGGTCCTGCCTCATGTGTGGCCAGTATGCAACCTCTCTTAAGATTTCAAGTATTGTATGAAACCCCCTATGACCGGCTGTGGCCGCATCATGGGCGTGACTTAACATCAGGCTTCGGAATGAGGTAGGGACTACCCACTGATCATGGCCAGCTAGGGATCTCCTCACCAACAAACCGTCTTGGATTCGGAAAATTTTTGGACATTTCATCAACACTCTGAGGTCCTCTTTCCCTATGTAATAGTTATCCGTCAGGGGAAAGTTCTCAGGGTCCTCAATGTGTTGATAAAACTTACCATTTATTGGATCCCCTTTTTGAGCCGTAATCAAATCAGCATCTGGGGTCTCCTTACTCCATTGTGCAGTTGAGAGTTAATTGTGAGCATTTGTCTGGGACCTAGTGATAACAGTGACCTGGATTTCCCCTGACAGGGACTCGATCTCAAGTAGATCCCTTTGGATGGCTCTGGTTTTGGCCAGCTGATCAGCTAGGTCATTTCCAGTTTTGTCTGGTTCCTCTACTTTAGAATGACCCTTGATGTTTTTCTAGTAGATGGTCATCCCATTCGAGGTGACCAGATCATCAATGTTTTAATTAATTTCCCATGTTTGAACGGTTTATTATTAGCACATAGCATGCCTCTGGTTTTCCAGTTAACCAGGTGCTCCATGAACCCATTCCATACATAATCTGAATCTGTGATTAGGACCAGTTTGTGGAGTTGACGTTGGACAGCAGTGAGGATGGCTTGATGCACAGTCATCAACTCTGCCACTTGACTACTTCGAGGACCAATCTTGTACCCAGCGGAGGGTTCTGGGGTCTCTTTCCCCCATGCATTCCCTATGCCCGCCACAAGTTCTTTTTCCCCGTTGTTGTCAACATTGTAGTAGCATCCATCCACATAGAGAGTGGGCATTCCCTCACACTTGTCTTCTTCAAAGACTTTGTGTGGGGAATTAAGGTATGCCTCCATGTTGTCCTTGATTTTTAGACTCCCGTCCTCGAGACAGTTTTCTCTGACACAATCATGCAAGTCAGCCAGACCTTGCCCGAGGGGACTCTTCTTGTATTGGCCATGTCTGACCTCCACAGGAAAGCCTTGCATTGACAGAATCCAGGAAGAAACATGTGAATTACTCACATTTCCAGCCTGAATTCTGTCACTTTGGAGATATTGCAGAGGCTGGTGTGGAGTCTCCACTATGATGTGTCTCCCCTGGATGAACGGTTGGTAATTCTTCAACGCCCACACCGTTGCCAGGAGTGCCTTCTCACAATCGTTGAATTTTTCCTCCACAGAGGATAAAGTTTTGCTCGCATAGGAGATTACTTTATTGACCTTGTCATGCTTTTGGTATAATACTGCAGTCAAGCATTTATTTGAAAACCCTGTCTCCAAGAAGAACTCCTTGTTTTTGACAGGGTAAGCTAGGCAAGGTGCTTGAGAGAGGCTTCTTTTAAGTTGTCTTACTGCCTCGGCTTGTTCTGGACCACACTCCCACTTGACCCCCCTTCAAAAGATGATTCAGGGGTCTTGTGATCTCTGCATAGACCTCAATGAACTTCCTACTGTAATTAGTCAGTCCAAGGAGGCTCCTTTTTCCCGCAGAGTTGTGGGGTCTTTCAATTTCTGGAGTGCTTCCACTTTCTTTTCTTGGGGACAGAGACCCTGGGGAGTAATCTCATGCACCAAGAAATTGACACGGGTTCTACACCACTGTGCCTTTTGAAAGGAGAGTTTTGCTCCGGCAGCCCTCAACTGTGTCAGAACATAACAGATCTCTGCTATGTGTTCCTCCACAGTTGAGCTTTTGACTGAAAAATCATCTACATAAGCCAGGTTACCCCTTTCACCCAGGTCGGGCATGGCATTATGTAGAAAAATGTTGAATTAATTGCCAGAGTTGATGTATCCGAAGGGAGTCCGGGTCCATGTGTACTGCTGCCCCCCAAAGGTGAAGGTCAGCTTGTATTGGTCCTCCCTACTGACAAGTACAGTCCAGTATCCATTGGTCAGGTCTATTGCAGTGAATACCTGTGACCCCTGGATCTGGGAAAGCCCTTGGTCAATGTAGGGAAGAGGCCATTGGGAATTATGGACCCGTTTGTTGAGCTCCCTAAGGTCAGCGCAGAAACTCCACTGGCCGTTTGGCTTCAAAATCCCCAGCACCGGATTATTGAAGGTGCTGTGGACTGGACGGATTATCCCACGGGATTCAAGGTTCTTAATTATTTCAGTAAGGGACTCCATTGATGCGAGAGGCAAGCAATATTGCTTCACAAACACTGGAGTCATGCCAGGGTCCATGGGAATTGTTGTTGTGTGGATTTCGGTGCAACCACAGTCATATGAGTCCACCGCAAAGAGATCTTGAAAATCCAAGAAAACTTGTTTCAATTTGTGCTTCTGCTCCAGAGTCTCACAGGCATCAGCTAGGTTGACTCTCTTTTCAACCATCTGCATGAAGCCTGGAAAGACTTCTGGTTTGCTATCTCAGCGGCCTCCTCCAGCTGGGTGGAGAAGTCCTTGGTCAAAGTGATGATTTGGACTGGTGGCTTTTGGTGGGGAAGGAAGTCCTCATGGACTTAGAAAATCACCTCATCTCTCCTGAAGTCAAAGGTCACATCTTCCTTACCATAAGGGCGGGAAGTGTACACCAGGAAGTTCCCCCCATGCCAGGTAAAGATCCTGTTTGGTGTTGTGTTGTCATCACTATCACTGTCAAAACAGTCCTTGGGGATTGGTCCTAACAGTTCATTGCCTAAATCTATGGAAAAATGTCGGTCATCAACCGCCATTCCAATAATGGTGCCTGTGGCTAGTGTGATACTCTTTTAAGTGGCTGTTATCCACCTCTATTGGAATGGTGTTATGTTCTATATTGACTAGTGGTGTTGGGTTTACCCCCAACCCTTGCTGTTGGAGAGAAGCATTTAGGTGTATATAAGCATCAGGGTTTTGCAAATATTGTCCTCTTTTAACTTTCACTTCCAGGGAGAATTGTCGGGTCCTTTCTGGAATGGTGACTTCCTCTTTGATCTGAATTTCAACTGCATAAGGTAGCAATTGAGCTGACCTAAATGCTTTTTCTGGATCATCAAAGCCCATGGGATTATCCGCTAATCGGGACCAAGCTTTGAAGTTTATTAGGTCCAAACTAATGGCAAAGCGATTGAGAATGTCACTGCCTAAGTAAAAAGCGGCAGTGACGTCTCGCACGACCCAACAATTGTGGACTATGCTCTTGTTGCCAATGGAGATTTTGAGCATACACCTGCTTGGCAGGAGATGTTTGGAATTGGGTGCTTCCAGGTCCATTTCCCATCTGTCTATCAGTTTGAATGTGGGAATGGCTGGATCTTTTGGGAGTTGGCAAAACATGGCTTCGCTGATGAAGCTCTTACCATTGTTCACGCACACTCGAGCGAGAACAGAGTCCTTCCCCTCATTTAACTGAACAGGGATGAACAACTGCTCTCCAATTTGCTGAATATCAGCCAGGCTCTGAGCTGATTTCACATCTTTCTGGACTATAGGAGTGGGAGTTTCTGATTGTGGATTAGTATAGAATTTCAGAGTGTTTCCTTCCAGCGTGGAATGCCACCTTAGACCAGAAGGAAGGTTGATTTTCAGAAATAGAGAGGACCCCCCCCATCACATGTTTGTTGTCTTACTGCTATGACTGTCACGTCTGGGATTTGGTTGTTCTGGAAGTGAAATTCTACTTGGTCAGATTTTTGTTCAACCATGTGGCAGGTGCCGTTTAATCTAACATGGTTGACACTCTGTTTTAATTTTATTGGTCGGCTAGTCTGGGTCCAGAGGACCTTGTTTACGCAATCTATTCGCAGGAGGTAATTCCCTAGTAAACAAGGGGTGCCCTCTGGAGTTAAAACTATGACCGGGTGTTTCACCTTGTGTCGCCCAATTTTGATGTCCAAATCCGCAGTCCCCTCGACGGGAATTTCCTCCCCGTCAAAGTTCTGAAGTTGTCCAGGAAGAAGGGTGAGAGGAATCTGGTAATTCTCCCTCCTTCCCGAATTCAGTTTTTCAAAGGGCCTTTTTGACAGAAGGGCAGCTTGGGATCCAGTGTCCACCCGTGCCAAAATTGTACACTGCCCCTGTATTTCGGACCGGGGCATAGAATCTTCCCTCCTTCTCCTCAAGGGGGCACACATAATGTACATTTTTGGACAACTGGTGGGTTAGTTTTCTAGTTTTGGACACTGATAGAAAAGAGATTTGGGCAGAATTCTGTGGGGAGTCTTGGGAATCTGAAAAGAAAAAGTGGCAACTAGATATGGGAGAAGTTTTGGGTTCCCCTGGTTCTGATTCTGGGCTGCCCCCCCTATTTGGAGGCAGTCACCAGGATGGGTTTGAACCAGGGGATTTTCTTACTGTTGGTTCTGGGGTTGGATGATGGGCGTCGCTAGCTCAGTCCCCACATCTACCCAGTCTGGATTTGGATCTTTTGGGACCCATTTTTCTTTCGGAGGAGTTCCCCCATCTCTGAAGGAGAAGATCCTTTTCCCAGAATCCTCTGAGGATCCCTCTCCTTCAAATTGGAAGATTTGTACCTCCTCCTCGAAATGGGTCTGTTTGGGTTCTTCGTTTCTCCTACCCCCCCTCTGCTCCTTGGGTGGCAGACTTTCAGGAGCAGGAGATTTTGGTTCCGGTTCCTGGGTTTCTAGGGGCTTTTTACAAGTGGGGAATGAAGCTTCCTCCAAGGCTTTACACCCCCCTTCCCCTTGTGCCTCCTCCCTGGGAACCGGTGGGTTATCAGGTTTCTTCCTCTGTCATTCCTCTGGAGCACCAGGTCCGGAGTTCAAGGCATTCTGTGTCGGCATGCTTATCTGAGGGTTCTGCTGAGCCCTCAGCATGCGACCCAGATCCTTTGCCATGTTTTGGACCTGGCGCTCTAGTTGTGACACCCGCTCAGGTTGATACAGGGTTTGGTTGTCTCCCCTGGGCTGATCCCAGGAAGGGTAACTATCCCTTCTTTGAAAATACCCCGGGTTTGGAGAATTTGGGTACCTTGGCCTCCCCTCTCCTGGATTGGGTTGTCTGGGCTCAGGAAATTGGGGAAAGAAGGATGGATGGTTTTGGGGTTGAACGTTTTGCGGGTACCTGGGGAAGAAGTTCTGCCCAGGATTTGGGGAATTTCTGCCCTCCTGGGGGAAGTGAGGAGGGAAGTTCCCTGGGTTAGCTGCTGTTTGGTTGGATCCCCCCCCTTAGGCTGGAGTGGTCCACACATAACCCAGGATGGGTCTATTCCCTTTGTAGCGGGGACATATGTAGATAGGGGAATAAGGGGTCCCATTTGTGGAACTACCTCCTTGGCTTCCTGTTTGTGACTGGCCCGAGGGATTATTCTGATTCTGTGCAGGCAGGTTTTTAGGCCCCCCCATCTCCAAATCTAAAATGGAGGCAACCTTCACCTCTGCCACCTTAGCAGCAGCAGGGGTGTTGGTTGGTTTGGGGCTTTTTGCATTATTTTTGTTTTCTATGGGCTTTTGCACCTCATAAATTCGTGTGGCCTGTTCAATGATCCAGTCTAGTGATCTTTTCTCGTGAAAATCTCTCACTAGCTGGGTCGTGATGTACTTGGGGAGAGCGTGGAAAAAAGTATTCACAAACTCTCTGTTGTCAGTGTGCACCCTTCTGGTGGTCTGCGCAAAGGCACGCTTTAATTCCTGAACAAAATCTTGTGGGGCCTAATCTTCCCCACATTGCAAGTTGTACTCTGCCTTGCGAGCCTCCTGAGGATTTCTGTGCACAGAGAAATGTTTCATGATAGCCGTCCTATATGTGGACCATCTAGAATGATTTTGGTCCTCCAGGCCCGCAAAGAAGCTGGAGCATTCTGGAGAGAAGGTCCATTTCACATATTGAATACAGCTTTAGCTGTCCTTCAAATGGAACGTTTCCATCATCTGTTCAAAAAGCTCTAAGTGCTCCCAAACAGAATATTTAGTGTTCTTATGATAGGGCGTGATGATGCTCCTTATCGCTTTGATTTGTTTTAGGGGGTCCTTGAGCAAGGCCCTTTTTACGTTATTGGCCTTTTTGGTTCGGGTAACCTTGGTGCACTCCTCCTCTGACTCAGAGGCACTGCTCCCAGAGGTGCCCGTCTGGTCTTCTAGGCTCTTCCAGATTCTGCGAGCCTGGGAATGGCTGGCAGAATGTGGGGACCTAATCTCCTGTGTCCTGGGTCGCTTAGAGGAGTCTTCTGATTCCTCCTTGCTCCCAGGATTTGATGTGCACCCCCCACTGTCCTAGCTGGGCAGAGGTTTTCAGGATGCCCTTAGTGGGCCTACTCTCATGGAGTTCCCCACTGAATTTGATAGTGCTTGGGACCCCATACCCAGATCCCCGCCCATCCATTCCTGGGAGGTGCTGGTCTATGAACCCCATATTTCTGATTGGATTGAAATCTGCCATCCCTGTGGCCCTTGGCTCATGTGCGCCAGTGGACATGTGGGTGGAGTCCAGGGATTGGAAGAGATGAAGGCCTCTGGTACGAGGGTTCCTGAGGTTATGCTCAGGTGTTTCCCTTTTCCAGCGAACCTCATCTTTCTCAGCCCCTGCTCCCTGTTGCCATGCAAAAATCTGAGCTTTCTGTTCCTCTATCAAGGCCTTGCTAATTTCTATCAATCTCTCTTGCATGGCTACCTGTCTGTGGAGCCTGTCATTGTTCTCACAGAGAGCCTCATTTTCTCTCTGTGTTTCCTGTGTTGTTTTAGAGTACTGGGCCAGTCTTTGCTGCAGGAGGGTTACCTCCTGAGTCCTGTCCAGACTGGCCTGGTCCTTCCTTGCTAGAGCATCTTCCACCCTCCTGGTGTGCTCTAACAATTTCTCATGCTCTTTTTGGAGGTTACCCAGTCCATGAAGGGCCAGGTGATTTTCATGTATTTTCTATTTTAAATGACAGACTTCCTGGCTTAAGGTGTCCCTTTCCTGAGCAAGAGCATGCCTCTGTGCAGCCAGGTTGTCCCTCTGTCTTTGGAGCGCACCAGCTTTCTGGCGCTCTTCATCAAATTCTGCCTGGGTGTCCAGGTCTTTCAGGATTAATTTATTACTCTCTTCTTTCTCTCTGTTTAGGTGGCTTTGCAGGGTGACTACCAGCTCTGCGCATGCCCTGTTAAAATGTATTTGTTGTTCCAGCTTTTTCTAACTCTGCAGTAGAGAGTCCAAACTTTCTTGGTACTCCTTCTGTAGGGCCAGCATTCTGGTATCCTGCTCTGCCTTTTCCTGCTGCAGGATACGCATGTCCTCTTTTATTTTGATTAGGTACTGCCTACTTTCATTTTCTGATTCCTGGCTCCTCTGTAGCCTCTGCTCAGCAGAGTCCATATCAGTGTGGGCCTTTTCTAAGGCCTGCAGTTGCTTGTTTGCCAGATCTTGGCCCTCGGCATATTTGTCCTGTATTGTTCCAATATGTAGGTATAGATATGGTGCTATTTTGGCAATCTTGCTTTGCTCTTCCTTTGCCTTAGGGGCCATATATAGTTCACTCAGGGCCATATGTAATCGACCCTGGTCTTGCCATGTGTCTAACCCTGTTGCAGTGATCTGTTCTGTGATTGCCTGCAACAACCATTCTGATCCTGCTCTATCCATTCACCCCTTACAAATAATGTATGCAATAGGTGTTCTTTAGCCATATTCATTTCTTCCAAAGTCGCAATTCTGGAAATATTGATTTCCTTCCTAACTTACAGAAGTTTATTTTATTTTTGCAAAACAGACCAATTCCTTAGAGCGTTCCTTTTGAGGGGTGCTTTTCACAGTGTAACACAGCGTGGTAGCCCAATATGGATTATGGACCCCGTTAGTTAGCACACTGTATTAGACTGTCACAAGTGGTATATCTAATTCAGAAATCCTGCGACGAGCCCCCAATCTTGTAAGTGATTTCAACCCGGCACTCCACCTAAGTCAATGCCTAGCGTGTGATGCACAGCTGGAACCCTTAATTATATATTTGTGTCTATAAGTTCTTTTATTTCTGAATGATGTACCCTTATATCAAGCCCCTCTCTTTGAATCCCCCCGGTCTCACTGAACGAGGAAACAGGCTGTTTTGCAAAGTTACAAGATTTATTTTATGGATTTGCACAATATATATCACACTATTTAATATTGATACAATGATCACCAATGGATGATGTCACAACAATCAACACTCTTTTTAATCAGAAGGAGTATGGATAGGAAAAAGAATGCAGCATAGAATAAAACTTTGTGTGGGTTCAGTCAAATGCAATGTCACTTTTCCCCCTGCACACTACTCAATCACCCCAATATGCAGGATAAAGATATGGAAGGAGAGAACACAGGTTTCAGGAATATAAACTCAACAAATACAGTTCAATCCCAATTTCCTCCAGCAGACTCAGAGAGAAACAGGAATGATTGCAAACGGGTCAAATGCTTTTGAATGTTGCTTTGAATGAATGGTTAAAAACACTGAAAAATGGATTTAATTCAGTAAATTGAATTCAAACCTAGTGGGATCCGCTTTGTATAGTATCACACAAACACTAGCAATGATGATTGAATAACTAGCAGGTTGAAAACTGAATTCTGAGGTCGGATGCAAAGAACAGCTGTTTTATACGCGATGAAATTGAGCCAAATGAAAAATTTGCGGCAAACTTTTCCACGCACGAGAAACACGATTGCAGGAAAACTAGAAGGAGTTGGGTTCATATGAAAGCTGAGGATGTTAGCTTCAATTTGACACTTAAATGTTGTTTCTAGCATACACGGTACGGAAGTTACGGAGGTTTTAGTAGAGGTTGGTTTTTCTCAGAAAGAGTCAGAATTTTCAAATGAAAGATGCGCTTTTGAAATACAACCAAGATTTTCTTAACACTAGGGAGTCTATGAAGAAACAAGATACCCAATGGTACAGCTATCAGTGACACCTCTCTCTGACTTTTGCCCGCCGAGACGCTTGTCTTTCTTCAGCAAATATTTTAGCGCAAAGATGATATTATCACTACCATTACCAAAGGACTATAGGAATGAGAGAAATATTCAGGAAAGACAACGGATTTTCTACAATGCAGTTCTGGACATGATAGAATGGGTTGGATAGGATTACTTAAGGATAAGAGATTGGCTATGGACAATTCTATGCTATAGATACTCACAACTACTGTTTGGAATATTCCCGTCAAGGATCTGGTCAAAGATTTCAGGACTGGAATTCTGCTAGCCAACCGGACAGGATTCAGGGCGCTCGATTCTGCACTCAGCACGGCACTCTGGACACTGCACGGCCCTCTGGACTGGATCTGATGGGTTGGTTCTGGGTTGCAGCTATCTGGTTACAGCTCTGCTCTACTGGTTTGGATCTCTGGATTCTAGCAAGAGTTCTTAGCGAGAAAGCAGAAACAGCGCGGCCAGGCTGTTCTTTTTGTGTTGTTCCCCTTGGAAGTCTGGGGGTAAAATCGGGTTTCAAGATTTTAGAGGCCAAGCTTTGGAATTGGGCCTCTCTGTTTACAAAGTTACGGAGACTTGGAGATGGGTTTCTCCTGCAGAGTGCTTCGCCAGTAATCAGTTAATGGGTGAATCTGTGTGTCTCTAGGTCCTAAGCTGTGTCTATTTATGTATTTCCCTAAGGGGTGGGTAGGCTGAATTATACTAGTCACACTCTCTAGGAATCCTATTTGTTAGGGTCTGTCCTCTCTCCTGATTTGAGACGGAACTCTGGTGCCATGATGATGCTGTATTTTACAATCCAGGGAGTACCTCCCCTTTGTTTCTGTACTGTAAACCTATTTTTCACATGAAGCATATTTACAATATAACCAACTTGCTAACAATACATATTTACATCACAGATTTAGAAGAGCAAGTATCCGTCCGAGTCCCAGCTCAGTGACAGCTTTAGTTCAGATTTGACAGTTTTTCGCGCTTTTGGTTGGGTACCCAATGTCAGATTTATCCACATTTTTCTACATATATGCGCATGACATCCGGGCATAATCCTGTGAAGTTTCATATTTCTAGCATCATCACAATTGCTACAAAATTACAATTTCGGTAGTCCTGTCTCTGAAAATAGCACAGAGTTCAGAGTAGTTTCAAACTGTGAGTAGAGTTTTCATGTTAACAACCTACATTTTACAGATTTTTACAACTTTTGCACAGTTCTCTGTCAGTCTTTTTCAAAAAGATATTTTCTTGTGGGTTAAGATACACAAATTTGTCTGGTCCCGCCCCCATGGTTTGCTGGGCCAAGAGCAATCCAGGCCTCTCTTCCTGCTGGCAGTTAGCTTCTGTTGACACTTGAATTTGCATTCCCCTTCAGTCCATGAAGCCTATTGTCTCTCCCCAGAGAAGCAGAGCAAACTCTCCTCCTCCTTTCCTTTCATTAGCGTCTAACTGAGAGTTCCTGGGCAGAGCAAAAGGAAGGCACCTTTGTTTGGGGCAAACTGTGGAATGTGCTTTGAAGTCCTCTGGCTGGTATCAGTTCACTTTAAAACACTTTGTTTAAAATTGTCTTTGCTAAAATACTTTCCATTTTCAACAAGTATACACACAGATCTCTAATTCCAGTCTTTTTTAAAACATAAAGATTGAATAGTAGCAACCTATATTGCTTTTGATGGCAAGTCACTTCTTTTCCACAATTTGATCTTAATGTACAAGTTTAATTCCCAGTGTAAGTAAATGACAGCTTTGACACAGGCAGGCAGCGGTACTGCACCCATATTCTGACATATTTTTCCAGGCAAGCACCTTTTTGAATGTGGATATTCTTGTGATGAAATCTGCTTCTCCTGACATTGTGCTTATGGGGATTTCTTAAATAAGGTGATGGTTAACACCCAAAAAGGATGTTGGATCTTTTCTGATGTTTGGGAACCATGATTTTGCAATTTCAACACCCAAGGAAAAATGGATTTTAGAGCACCTCTGGTTTTCCTTGCAGTGAAGCACTGCCTTTTCACTCTGTGGTCAACCCAATGACAGGTTTTGGCAGTGTGGTCTCCTGTTCTACCACTGACAGAGGCAAAGTAGATTGGCAGCCTATTTTTCAGGTTTCCCTGCGCACTTCTCAGAGGTTTTTAGCGTGCATAGGGCTTTTTGGCAGCCATTCTGTTGTTTCTGGTGAAAGCAGCACACAGTGATGTCGCAGAGCAGAGCCTAGTGAGTCAATGCATCCCACAGTGTCAGACTCATCACTTGTCCTTTTATCCATGAAATTATGTTTGTCCAATAGTGGCTTATATACTCTTGTTTAGCAAAGTTTGTTTCAATATTTACTCCTTTCAAACACAGCTTATTCACATTCACATGTATTTCTCTCTTGAGATATGGGGTCACTGACCCATTCGTGGTATATTTCATAAATGTGTCAGTCTCCTAACAGGCTTCGCCTCTCTTGTGCTATTTATATGGCACGGTAACCCATCTTTTCTCCCCGTGCTTACTGGGTGGTTTAAGTGTCTCTCGCGTCTCTCTGTCTCTGTTCCCTTCGATTTGCTGGCTCAGCCTGCGTACTATTAGTTACTTTGCCTTTGCCCTGTCTTCTTCTGCTGTGCACGGCTACCGCAGCCTCAGACTGCCAAGCAGTGGGCTCCCTTCATTCCGGTTCCTCTGTACGCTTTTCAGGATAGCCTCTACACTGCTTCCCTTGGCTTGCTTTTGTTCAGCTTCGACCGGCATCAGAACAAGTCACCACACAACTCAGCCACTGCACCTCTCTCCCACGTATTTCAGCTGTGGCAGATTTAAACTTCCAGGCATGGTTAAACAAATTCTATAGACTAGACTGCAGCATTGGTTTGCCAGTCCTAGTCCTAGTCTTCTTCATGACTCTGTCTCTCTTTCTCATCTCAGTCCAAAAGGGGGGAGTGTAGGAAAATATGGTGATTGACTAGAAAAACCTGACATTCTTCAACTACATCACAATAAACCATATAGGTCTGTTGTAATGGCACATGGATGTCATTAGAAAATATGGTTGTCAGATTATTTTGATCCAGTACTTTCTTGTCTCTCTGGGGTTTGTCTTCCCCCACTTGATCATCCTGCAGATAACCACCCCCAGGTTCAGAGTCATGTAGCTTCTGCCTTTCCCTTAGCACATAGAAAAGCTTCCCTCCAGAGAATCAGTGACTATTTTTCTACGTTCCTCACATAAGGAACATTAGAAGTTCTATTTTCATCCTTCGAAATGTGAGAGGAACATTTGAGCTAAAATGTTCATAGTAAGAGACTTAGTGGGAATATGCTCACATCCTAACCCATTGGCAGACTTTGAGGAGCAATCATCTCCCCTAAACATTTATGTGCAAAGCGGATGAAGTCTCTCTGCAGCTCATTCTTGCTAGTTCACTAGTCAACATGGTCTAAAAGCAAGAAACAAAGTCGTCAGCTAGACACTGGCCCCACCTGTCTTGCTCATTGCAACAACATTTATTCCTGCACGCACCCACCATGCAAATTCAAAAACGTGCAACACTGCTCTTGGGTGGGTGTGTATAGGCTGATGATCATAGGTGCCACAGCGCGCCATAATACTTACTGGTTGGAAAGTAGGGCTAGGCAGTAAGAGGTCATATAGGACAGCCACCTCATGGTGGGAGTGTTTCATATTCAAATGTCAACAATTATATAATTGTCACAGATGGTGTTAGTAACACACAAGCTACCAAGGACAGTTCAGGGGTATAATGTACAGGTTACAAAGGGGCTCTAAGGATCTTCGCTGTCTATCTTGTCTAGAGATAGCAGGCCCCTCCCCAAATCAGGTGTCCCTAATCTCCCTGTTATGTTTGACAGATTGTTGACCCCTGTGTTTCAATTATGTCTGGTCTGGTGGTGATGGCCTAAAGGCAAATGCCTTATCTGTATAACTCCCTAAACAACTTCCTATGTGTGACCTACTCTGCTTCCCTGGTTAGGTCTAGAAATTAGGATGGTACATTCCAGACTCTCAAAACCCCAGTCAGTCTTCTACTTACACGCCCTGATGTTCCTCTCCTTATGTCTCTTTATCACTCCCCCTTTCCTCTCTTACTCTCTTCCCTACTACTCCACCAGCATCTCTCCCCTCTCTTTCCGTTACGCTTTCCTTCATATTCCTCCAATTTACCTCCTTGTACTAGCTATCTCCACCCTCCCGTCTTATTCGCTGCTACTCTCTATTTCCCTCTTCAGAATACTATTCCCCCACTCTCCACACTACTACTACTCTTTCCTCTTCACTTCACTACTACTCCAGCCTTCGCACTACTACTCCCTTCGCCATACCACTACTAATCCCTCCTTCACACCACTACTACTTCCTCCTCCACACCAGTACTACTCCCTCATACACACAACTTCTACTCCCTCCAACACACTACTACTACTCCCCAGCCTCTTCTCATTCCCCCTCCTTTCACCCCCCACATACACTCCCTACTCTCTCACTACTGTTTTAACTGATGTACAATCACAACACAGTACAACTTTCTCTCACTAACCAATACTCATCTTTTCTAACAGTTGCCTCCACACTCCGTTCCACTGTCCATCCTCCTTCTAGTCTTTTGGTCTGCCACTCCCCCCCACCCCATCCAACCACACCCAAACAACCCACAACTTCCCTTTTCCTGGCTTTTTCCTCCCCCCTCCTTCTCCCATTGGTATTCCCCTGCTGGTTTCCCTGTCCAGTCTTGTTTCTTCTCCCCTCCTGGAAAGAGTGGCATAAGGGTAAGTGCATAAAAAGTGGTCTAAGCCCTGTGCCCTTTCCGCTTCGAGGGCCTGCGGGCTACCAGCTATGGTGTTACACATCGAACAATGTTTGAGTTTGTGTTATGGAACCGGTCTGTGGCTGCACCATTGGTAATCATGTCTCAAAGCAGCTCTACAGCTGAGTCACAGGTAAGCGTCTCATATTGTTACAACCACAAGTTCATGTCAGGAAGCCACTTCTGTATTTGCTGGCAGCACCTGTGGCTCAGGTCCTTAGTGTTGCTGCTACACCACTCCACAATTCTCTCTCTCTCCAGCGCATTGAGGATTCTGCTGGTGGGTGGCTCCTCAAGAAAGACTCTGGTGAGCTGGCTTGTCGTTGGTAAAACAGCAGAGCATTTGAATCTTGCTGTTTTCTGCAATATTAAGAAATACTGGCTAACATCTTTTGTAACAGGTATGGGGTAGTTTCCAATGGTACTGTTCACTCATAATGGATTGAGGAGTTCCGACTTAAAGTGCAATAAGTGTCCTAAAATAGGGTAAGGCTGGCTGCACCTGGGCTATGAGGCTCCACTCACAACCTCAAACAGAAATCTTCAAAAAAACGAATATAGGTTTGGTTGGTTGTGCAAGCCTCAACGTGATTAAAGTACAATGACACACTTCACTTACAGATTGTATGTAATCAACACAAATATCCAAAGACGCTAGGTAAGCTGCTGTTTAATTGGTATATGTCACACAAAAAAATATTTTCCAGCTTTCAAATGGGTAACAAAAATTTCCCTCATGTGTGAGCAATCAGATCGAAATTATTTCTAGAAATAATTTTGATCCGATTGCTCACATATGATTTCAGCTTGCTATGGTACGAGATCCATTAGGCTTACCAAACAGGATATCGCCCGGAATATACCCTGCCTTGACAAAGACACCTATGTGTCGAAACACATACAGGCTATACCAAAAAGAAACACATTTTTTTCAGTTACTTATCTGACGCCGAAAAGAGGGAAATCTTTTTTTTTGGGACATATATACCAATTAAACTTCAGTTTACCTAGCGTCTTTGGACATTTGTGTTGATTACATTCAATCTATAAGTGAAGTGTAAGTGTGTCATTGTACTTTAATCACGTTTAGGCTAGCACAACCAACCAGACTTTTATTCGCTTCATACATAGGCACTTAGGGAGGGGACAGGAACTGCGCCCATCTCAACTGCCACATTTCTCCTCGAGGGAAAGATGGCTCTATCTTTCACCCTGGTAGGCCTCCCATCCGATCCACTCCTGACATGGTCAGTGTACTGTGAGCGCATTAGAAAGCACGTGTTTTAACATCAGTAAATGCCTCCTCATTACGAGAGACATTTAAAGCAGTTCAGTTTTACTCATGTTTGTCATTAAGGCCCTGATTTGTGGAATTATCGGCGCAGAAAATAGGGGAATTGCATTCGCAACTGTGCACAAATCTGCGCTCGTCGATTCATGGAATCGAATGTGCAGTACTTTTCCTGTACTTGCCTGCATTTTGCGCTGGTCTGGCACATCGCTGCGAGCCGAGGAATGCCTTGCAGGAGACTCCAAGCAAAGTGTGGGCCGGGCCTACACAGTGAGCGAATTTGGAGGCGGAACATGCAGAATGAGGAATTACACATGAAAATGTGGGTGTGTTGAGAGGCAGTCCGCTGTCAAGCAATCGCATGCCCATACCAGAGCAAATAAACACGTGTTCATGGATTCGAACTGTGAACGTCGGGTCGCGGAAAATTTCACACAAATCCTTGTACACACCCGCCACCTGATAGCAGGCATAAACATCAACGTGCATCTATAAAACACACAATACACACCAAACAAAACATATCCAGCCACGATGAATCCAGCATTTGTCGGAGCCATCATGCACGGACACCGCAGGTGGTGGAGGATTGCCAGGGTCCGCATCTTCAATCCACGTACCACCCTCTTCGGGATGCCGGATGACCAGGTCTATGGCAGGTACAGGCCCCCCTACCCCCATATCGCCTTAGACCTGGTCAGGAAGTGGAAAGATGGGCTAACATCTCCCACCATGTGCTCCCAGGCCCGTAGCTCCCTTGAAAAAGTGCTCACTGCCTTACATTTCCTGGCAACTGGATCCTTCCAGCGTACCACTCCCATAGTAGGTGGCATCTCTCAGGCCACACAGTCACTCGAACCTACACCAGGTGCTTACTTGCATAACTGCACAACCTTCTGTGCGCTGCCACATTTATATGCCAAAAACACCGGCAGAAATGCAAATAGTCATGCAGGACTTTTGTGCTGTGACGCACTTCCCTTGAATGCTTGGTGCAATAGATTGCACCCATTTTGCGCATTGCCCCCCACGCCCCAGAGCAGCTGAGCACATATACCACAACCGCAAACATTGGGACTAAATCAATGTGCAGGTTGTGTGCAATGCCAAGGGCATCATAACTGAAGTGTATGCCAACTATCCAGGAAGCACACACAACAGTTATATATTCCGGATTTCAACACTACATCGGAACCTGCTAGCTGGCAAGCATGGGAATGCATGGCTCATTGGTGAGTATAAACGGACACGCACATGCATGCATGTTGCACACCTACCAATAGACACTGGCAACAAATGAAAATCACAACCATGTCTACATTTACAGGGGTCAGTGCTTACTGGGCACATTCATGATGACGCCCATGCGGAATCCGACAACACAACCTGAGGTAAGGTACAATACTGCCCATGTACTGCCCACTAGGGGCATAGTAGAGTGCACATTCGGAGTGCTTAAGTCACGTTTCCATTCCCTTGACCACTCTGGTGGTGTGTTGCTATATGCACCACCAGTTGTGTGCAGAATCATTGTGGCAGCATGTGTCCTGCAAAATTTCGCCACATGGCATGGTATCCCACTGGACATGCTGGTCGGCCAACGCCCTCACCCACAGGCACGACCCTTGTGCATGGCTGTACAAAGGGCATGTGGAGAGGCTGCAGGTACCCAGCTGGTGCATTCCTACTTTATTCCTACTTTACCTATCCTGCCCCTGTGGAGCGCACACGATCCAGTCACATCCCAGGTGCCATTCAATGATGGCCATGGGCCAATCCTCCGGGCACACAAAAACACCCTGAGAATGTGCCCCTGGGAATGCAAAATTGTGTGCATCCATTAGACATAAACCAGCATGCACAAAGTGTGATCAAATGTACGTATGTGCGAGGAGGCACATGAGCACCCCCTCGCACATACAGACAAGCAGTGCCCCAGCCAGCATTACCAATGAGCTATACAAGGCTGGTGAAACAAAAACGCCCCAAGCCTTGCATGGCTCAGTGAGCATGTGCGGATGGGGAACTGAACAGTGTTTCCCTTTGTCAGTTCAGCCTGCCAAGGAGCACTCCCTCAGCTGGAATAAGCAGCTGAGGGAGTGCTCAGTGTTTCACTAGGCTGCGCGTTGCAACGACGTCTGGAGTCGGATGGTGAGTAAGCATGTAATGTACTGCTCTATGGTGCATGTGTGTTGTGCATGTTCTAACATGTTTGCAGTGACCCCCTTACTTTTGCAGCATGTATGTCTCAGCGACAAACATCTGTGTGCAGGCCCCAAACAATGCTCCCCATGTGGGACATCAGACCTGTGCAGATTCAAAATGCGCTGTATTTTGCATTGGTGTTGTAGTAAGTATTTTAAAACTGCACAGGCAATGTTCCTTGTGTCTGAGATGTGGCTGGATAGCAAGTGTGGCAGTTGAGGGAGTGTTGACCATGTCATGTGAATGCATTCTGCTCATGTGGTTGTGGTGACAATATCAATGTGTGACTATGCATCATTCACGTTTGGAGGGCACACATGCATTTGGATGTTTTGTGTACTCACGTTTAGACATTGTAGTGAGTGGGACTGTGATGTGATTGCTCATGACACTGCGTATGCACATGGAGTGATGTGTGTGCTTGTGGCTATGGCATGCCACATGTGCCTGTGCAGTTGATGCATGTATGTGTTGCATGCGCAGAGGATGGGTTGTGTTGGAGACATGTTGTTTGATGTAATGGTATTCAGAGGTGCCCAGGCAAGTGCTGGCATGGCCATGCTGTGAGTGGTGCAAGTATGGCTGACCACTGGTGGCCATGATTCCACTGTGTGTCTTGCCCACAACGTGTACGTCATACGGGTTTTCTCCCTGCCCACCCCTGTGCCCATGTGGCATGTCTCCCATGGATGTGCACAAGGTTGCTTTTGGCTCATGTTGACCTTCCCCTAGGGCAGTGGGCTTCAAACATTTTAGGCCTGGGCCTCCCCTGAGGAAAATGTGGCAGGCCGGGCCCCCCAAAAATACCAAATGGACAGTAAGTCCAAATGGCTATGAACTATTGCGTGCTGTCACCGCACCCTACTCCCAGTATAGTTACTGGGCTCCCCCACCTGTACCCATTACAGTCTCTGGCCTCCCTCATAGCACTCCTAGCCCAGTCCCTGTGCTCTCCCCACCCCACCACAGACCCTGGGCTCTCCAAACCTGCTCTCAACACAGTCCCGGGGCCAGTGGTGGCTCGGAAATTTTTAAGTGGAGGGGCATACATATTTGCACCAGATATGCCATAGCAACTGAGCGCAGCGATGGAGCCTGAAACAATCAAAGAGGGTTGGGGAGGGGGTTTCCCCCCATGATTTGTTTTTAAATAATGGGTTCAAATATTTCATTTTAGAGCATACTTAAAAACAAAATGGGTAAAAAGCCAAACAGTTTGCAATTGGCGCTGGGGGCCCAGGAGGCAGGCAGGCATGATATTTTTTTACTGGACATCTATGATAGATATCCAGTAAAAAGATACCATCCCAGTCCCCTGGACCCCACAGTGCCTAACACAATCAACATGAGTATGTGTGTATGCAAGGCCAGGGGGGCATAGGGGGAAAACATGGTATTTTTGACTGGACATCTATGATAGATATCCAGTAAAAAACACCATCCCTGTCCCGCTGGGCTCCACAGCCACTCAGAAGGAGAGCTCATTTTGGCAGGTGAGTAGGGGGATTGTGCAACAAAGGCATTTTTAAAAAACACCTTTGTTGTACAACCCTCCTTCCCCCTCCACGCCTCACTCACCAAAATCAGCTCAACGGACCAAAACAAACACACACACACACACACACACATTCACCCATCACCATACACTCACTCAAGTATATACGTATCCATACACATATTTAAATATAAAATAAATTAACATAAACGTACCTTCTGCAGGGGTTCTTTGCGTGGGTTGCTTAAACACCCCGCTACAGGCTGCTCTGTCCGTATGTGCCCCAGCCAGCATTACCAATGAGCTATGCAAGGCTGGCAAAGCAAAATGCCCCCAGCCTTGCATGGCTCAGTGAGCATGTGCGGCTGGGGAACTGAACAATGTTCCGTTGGACAGTTCAGCCAGTCCAGGAGCACTCCATCAGCTGGAAAATGTGGAAAATGCAGCTAAGGGAGTGCTCAGTGTTTCACTGGGCTGGCTCCTCGGCTCCTCCATAATGGATGAGGGGGCCTCTGGGTGTTCACCCCCCACCCATTATGGATGAGCCGCCAGACTGGCCTGTAGCGCCATATGGGAATGCCCACACCAAAAATGCAAAATGCTAGTGTGGGCCAGTCAAAATTAGCCACTTTTTTGGCCAATTTGGGCCAGTTTGATAAGTTACTTCATTTAGCAGCTAGTAGGTTTGACCTTTGTTGCTGAATAAATATTCTTTAAATATCACAATTTGCTTACATGTTAACAGAAAACTCACCCTTGTGTACTATTCAAACAGTATGTGACTAAAGAAATGACTATCCATTTGCAACTGCAGGATCCACTTTTTTATTAGTGCCTGGGACAGCGTGATGCTCCAGTCCGACCATGTGGGCCGCCCCAGCACATTTCCTCCAATCTAATAAAGTAAAAAATAAAAATAATCTTTTCTTTTCTTTTTTACATTTCATGCTGGGCTGCAAGCCCAACAGGGGGGTGCGCCACACAGTTTGAAGACCTCTGCCCTAGGGTCATGTGATTCATCTTGGTGTTTGTCTGTGCTCTGGCCACATTGTGCTGTGTTTACATGTGGATGTGTCATGGAAGTTTTACTCATCGTGTCTGGGTTGTTGTGTCTGTTTGAATGTGGATTGCAAGTCCATGTATGTTGCTGAATATTCCATGGACATGTCATGTTCCTGCAAATGGTGTTGATGTGCCACCGGCTTAGTTGCAGTACACTGATGTTGCTGTTCAGTGTTTCCTTTATCACAGTTGCTGCAGCTGATGAAGAGGGCGGAAGTGGTGCTGTGGAGCATGGAAGCAGGGATCACTCCAACAGACCTAGGTACCGGACACAGCCACGCCCCTGTGACAGCTCATCTTCAGGGAGCGATGTGGCTGAGGTGGCATCTGTACCATTGGCAGTGGCTGCTGTGGGTAAGTCCAAGGAGGTGGAGGTGGCAGTGGACTCCTCATCAGAGGTTGAACCGGGTGATGCATCACAGGGGCCATCCATGGCGGAGGACACCCTGGAGTCATTTAGGTTGATGGAGGGGGAGGCGGAGGAGGTGGCTGTTGCAGCCCAGCCCATGGGGTCAGGTGGGGTGTCAAGGTGGGAGTGCGTGCTGACATCCTGTCCCAGGGGCATTAGGCTGTGCAGGCGACTGTGGAGGTGTCTATGCAAAATCCTGTCCCTGGGCCATCGGATGCAGGACTATGAGCCTGCCAGAATGCCTCCACCCAGACCAGCATCCTGTTGCCGGCGGATGTGTCCATCCGGGATCAGGTGCCCCCTGCCGGCCGGACTTACAAGGCAGACTGCAGTAATTTGTGATGATGGGCAGGCTTCTCAGTGTCCACTTGCCCATCACCACAACGAGCTGTACCGCGTTGTGACCTTGCTGGCAGCAGGCCTGTTCCATGCTGGGCGCTGTGGGATGTTCGCTGCTGCAACCACCTCCTCGGCTTGATCCTCTGTGCACCAGTCGTCCTCTGGGGTGCCTTCCAGACCACAAACCAGCAGGGCCCCCTGTGTACGAGTCCCACCCACATTGCACCATCTGGTGGAGCTTACATCATTGCCCGAGGTGGGATTCACATATACGGAAGCTGAGGTTGTCACCGTGCCTACCAAGGCACCGACAGGGGCACAGGCAATGGAGGGACAGCAGGCAACATGGAGCCGTGCAGGTGCCGTATCCCCGAGGAACGGCATCAGATCGGAAGGCATACCAATGTAGTATGGACTGGGCAGTGCGGTAGCAGGTAGCAATGAGGAGGAGGCATTATGTTGCAGGGCACACCACCCCAAGGACGCAGGTGGAAAGTGTGAGGCAGGAGGAACAAGTGAAAATGAGGCACTCAATGTCTTCCGTATTCAGGGAATGTGAGCGGCAGATCGTGGCAGAGAGGCAGCAGGCACAGGAAGCTAGAGTCATGATGGCCAGGGCTGAGGTTGATCTGCTTCGGGCAAGGAGGTGGGCTGCCATCCTGGAGGCCACTTGCAGGGCGGCACGGGAGGCCGAAGCACAGATGCTGTCTAACCTGCAAGCCCTCCAGGAAACAACAGAGACCCACCTGATGGAGGAGGATGTGGCGTTGGACTCAGCCCTGGTAGAAAGCTTAAGTGAGATTGGAGAAAAGGACTAGCCCACTGCCTTTGTATGTAGTTATTTAGGTGTAGGTTTCCTTTTTTAATGTATTATTTGCCCCAGACTTTTCAGAATTACCTTCCCTGTTTTTCCTGTATATAGTTATTTAGGCATAGGGTTGTTTTGTAATTTCACATTTTCCCCCAGACTGGTTGGACCTTCATTCCCTGTTTTACTTGTACCTATTTTTATTCAATACTTCTTTCATTTTGTTCCATTCCACGCTTCATGCAGTTCATTTGTGTGTCTACAACTTTGATAGTTCACCTTTCAGCCAGTGCATCTCTCTATTGCAAGTCATGTGTCTTGTGGCGTACCTGTGCGTGTGTTATTGTTGCTGTAATGGTTGCGGCTGGAAGGATACACATGTGCCTGAAATGTGGGGGTCGGTACATCAGACGATTGGGTCTGCACTGTATGCTTTCATTTGCATTTACATGTGCAGCATCACTGTGTGTTTGGAATCAGTGTAGTTGGGGTGGAGGGAGGTGGGCTCACTGTGGAGGTGTTCCATGGTCACGTTACTTGCACATTTGTTTGTTGTTGCTGTGTTAAACCCATGCAATGCGGACACACCCACAGACACACCCACCAGCATGTGCAGTCACACACTGCCTGCTCTCATGTCTTGCTCCACCTCTGCAACTGGAATGCATTTGCAAGCCAAGTTTGCTCTTCCTGTCTGGAAGCACACATTTCCTGTCTCAGTCAGTCATGTACTCTCTGACTGCCCTCCCATCACACCATGGGCCTGTCATGTTGTGGTCCTTGACAGGGAATTTGACACCACTTCTCCCAGATCCCTTGCGCTCAGGCTGTGATGTGCCTGGTCATTATTTGTGGATCTGACCGATGTATGAATATGTTTACTTCTGTCCTCAGCACACATTCAGTTGGTGTGCGTTGATGCCTTTGCAATGACCCATGGCCAACATTCACATGCCACTTTGCATTGCACTCACTTATCACATGTTGATTGGGTGGCCACAGTGTTGTTAATGCAATGTAGTGCTGTCTAGCTGGGGGGCTTCATATTCCAGTCTGCTAGGGAATGACAGCGGATGCTCCAGTCCAGGATTGGTATTCAGTGATTCCTGTTTATCGTGTTGGCAGTGGACATGTTGGTGGTGTACTTCATGGTGGAGGAAGACCACAGAATTTAGAGTAAGTTGCAGCCATACATTGAACTGCATGTGTGGGAGACTGTCAGGGGCTGCCTGGGGTAGTGTCAGAGGGGAACGGGACTGCCTGGGGTTGTGTTGGAGGTTGAGGGCACTGCCTGGGGTAGTGTCGGAAGTGAAGGGAGCTGTCTGGGGTAGTGTCAAAGGTGAAGGGGGCTGCCTGGGGTAGTGTTGGAGGTGACAGGGGCTGGTGGGTGGTGTCTGGACTTGAGGGGCCCGCCTAGAGTGGTGTCAGAGTTGAAGGGGGCTGCCTGGAGTAGTATTGGAGGTGTATGAGCTGGTGAGTGGTGTCTGGATTTCAGAGGGCCACCTGGGGTGATGTCAGAGGTGAAGGGGGCTGCCGGCGGTGGTGTTGGAGGGGAAGGGGCCTAGTGGGTGGTGTCTGGACCTGAGGGGGCTGCCTGGGGTGGTGTCAGAGTTCAAGGGGACTGTCTGGGGTGGTCTTGTAGGTGACTGGGGCTGGTGGGGGGTGTCTTGACATCAGGGGGCTGCTTGGGGTGGTGTTGGAGGTGAAGGGGACTGCCTGTGGTAGTGTGAGAGGTGAAGGGGGCTAGTGGGTGGTGTCTGGACTTGAGGAGGCTGTCTGGGGTTGTGTTGGGGTTGATGGGAACTGCCTGAGGTAGTGTCGGAGGTGAAGGGGCTGGTCGGTGGTGACTAGACTTGAGGGGTCTGCCTGGGGTGGTGTCAGAGGTGAAGGGGGCTGTCTGGGGTAGTGTTGTAGGTGAAGGTGGGTGGTGGGTTGTGTCTGGACTTGAGGGGGCTGCCTGGGGTGGTGTCGGAGGTTAAGAGGGTGGTCTGGGGTAGTGTCGCAGGTGAAGGGGCGGCCTGGGGTAGTGTCAGAGGTGAAGGGGGCTTGTGGGTGGTGTCTGGACTTGAGGGGGCTGTCTGGGTGGTGTTGGAGATGAAGGGGGTGGCCTGGGGTAGTGTCAGAGGTGAAGGGGGCTGGTGGGTGGTGTCATGACTTGAGGGGTTGATGTGAAGTAGGGGTATATGCCTGCAGATTGGGTGCCTAGGGTGTAGGGGGGAGGACTTGCAGTTTCGCAGGGGTGCCCTAACATGTGCGGGAGCATGCATGTTTTTGTGCGGGGGTGCCGCATTAGATTTATGAGGGAGCCTGTGTGTTTTCGTTGGGGGGTGCGTTCTCGATTTACGAGGAGACATGCGATTTAGCAGGAGTGTCACCTTGGTTAACGAGGGAGCCCACACATTTTTGTTGGAGGGAGGCTACCTTAGATTACGAGGGAGCCTGCATTTTTACATTGGGTGGTGCGGCCTCGACTTACGAGGAGGCTCTCGTGTTTTCTTAGGGGTGCTGCTTTAGCTTACGAGGGAGCCAACATGTTTTTGCTGGGGGTGCTGCATTAGATTATGAGGGAGTCTGCGCATTTGTGTTGGGCGGTGCGGCCTCGCTTTACGAGGTGGCTCACGCGTTTTCGCAAGGGTGCCGCCTTAGCTTACGAGGGAGCCCATGCATTTTCATTGGGGATGCAGTCTCGGCTTACGAGGTAGCTCTACTTTTTTTGTAGGGGTGCCGCTTGCCTATGAAGAGGCCCGTGCGTTTTCGCAGTGGTGCTGGATGGTGGCTATGGGGTGGATGTGGAGGTTTGCGCTTGGGTGTGGGTAAGGCTTGGCTTATGGTTTGCGTGGGGACATGTTGTGGGCCTTCCTCACGCATTTCCATTCCCTTTGCGTGTCTGCTGGAATTGCGAGTTTGGGTCCATGAGTACGGCGAGCGTGCAGATTTACTTATCCGCACAGACTCAGGCAGTGTCCTTCTCGCACACGCCCTTACGAGATTTCTGCACGAATTTCTATGAATCAGGCGCTACGTGTCTAGTTTTTACCATGGCAGCATACCTGAGAATCCATACATGACAGTATCCTGAAGGTTCACGAAAAGATCTAATTGGTGTTAGAGTGGTACGTTTGGTATTTTTAAGATTGCTGCTAGTCATGAATCCATTAGCTTGCAGAAATATGCTCCAAATATTGAACCCTATGTGTACACAGTTGCGATTTCTGACAGAATGCCGTTTGCCTATTTTTTGCTAAAACAATGCGAAAAGCTATTGGTAAAAGGGAGATGGAATAAGCAGTTCTCCTTAATATAGAACAGACTCACTGGGATATGCAAGATCACCCAAACCCTTTTAGAAAATCTGAGAAAAGTGCATGGGGTTTTCAGGGTACCCCTGGAAAGCCTTATCCTTGTTTATTATTTTAAACTGGAATGCATAAAGGCTAACAAATATTGAAAGCCAATGATGTATAGTGACAGAAAAGAAAGCAGAACAAAAGTTGGCAACTGTAAAAAAAAAAAAAGCACTAGAATGTAATTCAAGAATTAAATATTGCAGGGTTGGGTCACACTGGGAAATTGGGTAAAACCCCTGAATGCACAGCCTTAGACCCTGAACAAATTGATATGTGTTTCTCTCTCTTGTTTATTAGGAGAATCTGTGCATTGCATTGGCTCAAAGTTGGGACAATTGAACCTACATTTATTAGTGTCTAGATATTTATAGCAATACATTTCTGCTGTGATTATCTCAGGAGAGGTTTAAAATGATCCACATGAATGTGAACTGGCTGTACCTATCAAATGCATCACACCTTATTTGCAAATTGTCACCACAAAGACTCAGACACTTAAGAATTCAATTCACCAAGATCTTGACACAATGCACCGTCTTTAGGTGAATCCATTAATGGCTCATGTAATGTGGCTAACACAGTTTCTGGATTTCCATGTGGGTATCTAGAGCACACCATCCGAAGTGCAGTAAATGTTGCCTATCAACTTACATAATACATTTCACCCCCAGCAAATTTAGAGGAAGAAGGGGCTGAAAAGGACTGCATGTTCATCTGATATTGGGCAAAGAGTCACAGGAAGGTGGAGTTACAGGAGGTACCACAACTTTATTAGATATGCCAACAGCTCTCACAGTAGTGGGAGAAGGAGACACATTTGGAAAACCTTTATTTGCCACCCTACACAAATCACCTTCAATTACTGCCCAGCATCGGCAGAAGCCCTTGAAAGAACACAGCTGCCATGGTCTTTTGGGCAATTTCTTCAGGTGTGTTAATGCCTGAATCCTGTGTGAACACAATTTTCAAATGATACAGATAATCGATCAGTTGTCCCGGGAGGATAGCTCAGCGGCAGCGTGCGCGTCTTGGAAGCAAGACGACACGAAGCAACAACAGGTTTGATCCCCGGGTCCGCGCTTAGAAACCTCTGGGTGTTTAAACGCGTCATAAATACGTAACTAAGACAAAAAAAACACAATTACGCAACTAAGAAAAACAAACAATTCCTGTAACAGCGCCTCGATGCCTGCGGGCTGTGTGAGCGCTTTATGAATGTCAAATTAAAAAATAAAAAGAGTCTCATTCTTATTCTGTTTATGCCTCGTCTGTGCACACCACACAACTTCAACACCTATAAGTGCATTCTGCGCATGCCGGCAACATTTGGATGTACCACTGCTGGCATTATTACACACATGAATTAGTTACTGCCTGCCAATGACATGCATTAGCCTTGTTCGATAGTATTTAACTCTTCATGATACTGGGGGAGTCCTTTGGCAAATTCTAAAGATGCCCGGTTTGAGGTGGCATGTAGCATTACCAAATTACCTGCTCCATCTGCATTGAGTTCCAGCAGACGTTGTAAAGTTGCCTGCAAAGGAAAATCAGGGGATTCAGGCAATGCAGTTGCACGGGTATGGGAGGGACACAAGTATGTAGTAAAAGTACTTGTTGTTCGCTTGTGCTGTACCATGGTGGAGGCTGCTGGCGCAGACACTGCTTGAATCTGAACGTGCCTAGGTGGAGCTGAGGGACGTGCTGCTGATGCTGCGGTGTCTTGAGCTGCCGATGGTTTAGCTACTCAAGAAGCCAACAATATCCTCTGCTATGTCTTGTCTTTCTTGAATTTCCCCTTTAGTTGCTTGTTGATAAAGGAAAGTGATAAGCACCAATGGCGTAGCTGAGTTTCATCTATTTGTCTGTTTCTAAGCTTCACCAGACCAATCAAAACATACTTCCCATTGCTCCATAGCTAGTTTACCTTTTTTTAATTTGAGTGCTTTTTTTAAATTCAGAAGCCTCAGTAAATCAATGTACCATACTTCCTGACCAAAAATCCTCTAACCGTGGTTACAACACGGGCAGCTCGCAAGTTTGCAAATCTCCATCTAAACTATACCGCTATGTTCCCTTCGCTTCAGGTGGGCGGCATCACTGTACGTAAGGATAATCTGCCTAGTAGCCACTAACTCACGTGACATGCCTAAAATGCTTGAAGCGGGGTTCAAGGCCTCACTTCTCATGTCTGATGTTCCATGTCTCTCCATAGCTCCATTCTGAACAGAGACCCGCTTGGCAGCAGCACAGCCTTATGGCCTCTGTTGTGCCTGCGCCAATTAATCGCAGGCCAAAGCGACTCACCGCTTCATCCCACAATAGTCAAGGCTGTGCGGCAGTCCAGTCCTTGATGCGCTACACCCTTATGAAAACACGGAGAATATGAATTCAGGGGAACCCTTTGTTAGCCACTATCCGATTAACCTCCATTATTTTACAGACCTTGATGCGTAGCAGGAAGCTGGAATCAGAAGACTACCTCAGAACTTCCAAGCCTTGCAGCAGTTATTTCTAAGAGCCGGCCAGCGCAATGCTGAGCCGTTTTGCTCCACACACACACACACAATTGATTTCCACCCTACTGTCTTGCCTACTCCACTGATACTCTGGGCTTAAGTTTTCCAACTTTCTGAAACAGTGAGTGGCTTCCTTACATGGCAGGGAATCTAGGTGTTCATCTCTCCTCTATAACCTAACCTAGTACAGAATAGGCCACAGGAGACATACTGGGGCCATGAATACGGATATCAACACGACTTGATACTCTGTCTGCACATAACATTCAGACAGCAATTTCAACAAGGTCGCTGTACTGTCAAGAGAGCTAACGTGGAAGCAGGAAACGTGGTACTTAAAGAAGCAAAACACCTAATTTTGTTCTTCGTTTAAGGTCATGCACGGACGTAGGTGTTTTGCTTCTGATGCCAATTTTCCATTTCCTGTTCTCAGCACCTCATTAGTGCAATAGATAGCTGTCGTGATCTGACTGGCCCCATAAATGAGAGTCAGGCGCATGTAATGCTCACAGCATATTTATCTGCTGTTCTAAAGTGGCTCGGTAACAAGTAAATTAAAGTTGTTCGGCACGCGAACAGCGTTACAGGAGCCGTGGGGAACAGTTGTTGGTGCTCCTGTGGCCTGTGTGTCATTGTCCTTGTGCATGCGCAGCCTCTGTGAGCGGGCAGGATGGCAGCACACAAGTCAGTCTGTTATTTATATATTTGTTTATTGCTTATCCAAAAAGAATATACTGTTTCAAAGCGCCCACAGGCAGTGGCGTAACACAAAGTGTGGGGGACCCCCTGCGAGCCATGCTGAGGGGGCCCCCCCAACTCAGCAACAAATCACTGGTCGCGCCACACTCTGGGCCGGCATAGATTGTCATGCTTGCGCAATACCCACGAACGTGCTGCTAAAGGTATATGCCGCACACTGCACTAGCAGAACGATATAAATATGTGTTTTAATGCACACACCCTCGCTCCAGCCTTGGCCGATTTCTGTAATCACACTTTCACCACTGGCACGTTCCCCTCTCCCCTTAAGCACTCCCTTATGCACCCACTCCCCAAGAAGCTGTCTGCCGATCCTGCTTGCCCGGCAAACTATCGCCCAATCTCCATCACTCCTTTCCTGGGCAAACTGTTGGAAAAGCTGGCCATCTCCCAGCTTACTCTCCACACGGAATCTGTTGGTTGTGCTCCATGACCTTCAGTCTGGCTTCAGAGCTGCCAGAGTCATGGAAACTGCTCTCCTGAACACCTGTGAAGATCTGCTCTCTAACCTTGATTCCAGCATTCCTTCTGTCCTCATCCTCCTTGCTCTTTCCTCTGCTTTCGACACGGTCAACCACGCCATCCTGATCAATCCTGATCAATCGACTCCATGAGAACCTGGGCATCACGGATCAGGCCCTTGAGTGGCTGACCTCCTTCCTCTTGGACAGCCCCTCCCAGCTCCAACTTGGTCCCTTTCTCTCTGCTCCATCCTCTTACCCTGGTTTTTCAACCTCTACTTGGCCCCATTGGCCCACCTGATATCTACCTTTGCCTCTAACTTTCAGTGTTATGCGGAGGACACTCCGCTTTCCTTCAGGCTCCCCTCATACTCCTCTCCTCTCTCGCTCATTCCTGACTGTCTATCCATGATTCAGGATTCGTGTGCCTCTAAAGATCTCTGCCTTAATGTCATTAAGATGGAGATCCTTCTCATTTGGACTCCTGCCCCTGCTTTCCCTCTCTCTCACTCTGGCCGCCCGCCTTGGGCCCTCTTCCTTTGACATTCTGTGGGGCAAGCAACCTTGGTGTCAGCTTTGACTCCACTCTCTCTTTCTCTCCTCACATCTCGGACGTCGCCAGGAAGTCCCACTACCAGCTGCTCCTCCTCAAAGGTACTCTTCCCATTCTCACTTTCCCCCAGAAGCTCACTGTCTCCAGAGCCTGGGTTGTCTCTATGCTGGACTACTGCAACAGCCTCTTTCTCAATCTGCCTTCCTCTACTCTCCACCCTCTGCAACTAATCCAGAACAGGACTGTGAAACGCATCCTTGGCCTCAAGCTCAGGGATCGTATCTCTCCAGCCCTGAAATCTCTCCACTGGCTCCCAGTTGCTGCAAGGATCAAGTTCAAGACCCTTTGCATTGTCCACAAGGCTTTCTGGGCCTGGGGCCCACACTACATCCAACACTCCCTTCCAAAATATCTTCCTTCTCAAGCCCTTTCCTCTGCTACCTACAACTCTGTAAGGGTTAAACACTTTTCCAGGCAGAGAGTGGGTGGTAGATCTCTCTCCTCTGCAGGCACCTCCCTCTGGAATAGCCTCCCTGCCCCTCTCAAACTTGAGCCGGACCACCTGAAGTTCCGGAAGCAGCTCAAACCTTTCCTCTTCTCTTCTGCTTTCTCTCTCTCCCTCCCCTGCTGGCCTACCTGGCCTACCTGTCTGCTGTACCGACTGGTTGCTTGGCTACCCTCGAGAGTCTCACTGAGTCCAGATTCTTTCTTGATCAGTCACCCTTGCAATGCCTCTGGGCCTACCACACACTTAGGGGCTGTAACTGTAACCCTACAGTCCCTTGTTCTCCTTGCAATACCCAGAGCCACGCTGCCCTGGCTGTTCTTACTCAGAGCATTGCTGCCTGTTTTTCCTTCTCCTCTCCCTTGCACTTCCCCCCTTTTTTTCCCCTTGCACTTCTCGTTCTTGCACTTGCACGATCTGAATCACAAAAGGCCTAGTAAGATTGTTTGTCTTGTCCTCCCTCTATTTTCCCGCCCTTGTCTTGTCGCGCCTAGAAACACTTGTGTACAGGCGCGTTATAAATGACTTATATCATATCATTTGATCACAGATGCCCAGAAAAATATACAAAGCCGCAGTACGAAACGGCTAGACTGGCAGCACCCAAATGGCAGTCTAGCCAGGTAATTCACTTAGCAGGACTGCGTTATCAGAAATGCCCAGTTAAAAAAATGTCGTACCAAACAGGAATGACTAGACTGGCTACACCAAAATGCCTCTATAGCCACTATTACCACCTATCATGCCTGCTTAGCCTGGACATGGACAGCCTTTATGATTTGTTGCACAATCCTGCCCCCGCCACACATCCCCTCTCCCTCCCAACCCTTCCTCAACCTCCAAACTCAGCTCCTGGGCACATAATTACCTCCACGTACCTCTTCCTGGTCTCAGAGCTTACGTATGAGGATCTTTGCCTCATAGGTAAGTACTGGGATGAGGAAAAGTGGGACTAGGAGTAATGATGATTACAGGTAGCTAAGTCAGGCATTACCTCCATGTACCTGTACCTCATCCCAGTACTTGTGTATAAGGCACTCTGCCTCATACACAAGTACTGTCTCGTACAGACTGGGACGAGGAAGAATAGGGCTAGGAGTAATGAGTAATCAAGGCATTAAACGCAAGTATTGGTGCAACATCATTGAGTTGACTGGGATTCAGCACTCCCTCCCATCCCCCTGAAATTTTGGGCTATGTTGACTCAACCTGGTCGACCTTCACAGCAGTTGCCAGACAGAACAGCACACAGATGTTAAATGGCACCTGGGTTTTGCTGTTAACAAGAGCCCAGCAATTACTAACATAAAGCATTTCACTGTTAGTACCTGCATTCAAATGCCACATTTTTTAGGCAATTGAAATCGTGATGTGGGTTTAATACTTGCATGCCAGGGGAGTGATTGGAAGGGTAGGGAGGCAGCAGGAGACCACTCATTCTCACGGCAGTCCATAAGTGGGTGCTTTCAACCTTAAAGGAGAGAGTTAACTGCTTGTAACATTGAAGCTGCACTAGAATAGTCTCATTAAAATGCATAAAGAAATGAGATCCCCCAAACAAATAAGTTTGCCCATGAAGTTAGCGCCTCTCCCAACATTTGAAGGGTTAGCCCCCCGAAATGTAGATTTGTTGCGCCCCTGAACGCAAGCACACACACCATTCACCATATACACACACGCACACCCAGCCATCCATACATTTAAGGGTGCATTCTTTCACCATACAGGGACATCCAAGCAGCCATCCATACATTTAAGTGTGCACCCTTTCACCATACAGGCACACCCTGGCAGCCACCCATACATTTAAGTGTCCACCCTTTCACCATAGAGGCACACACTACCAGCCACCCACTCATACATGTAAGTGTGCACCATTTCACCATATGCTCACACAGGCAGCCACCTATACATTTAAGTGTGCACCATTTTACCATACAGGCACACCCAGGCAGCCACCTGTACATTAAAGTGTGCACCGTTTCACCATATACTCACACAGACAGCCACCTATACATTTAAGTGTGCACCCTTTCACCATACACTTACACACACACGTCATGGGGTTGAGAGGAGCCCTAATACTTCCCAAAAAATTGTGCCTCATTACAACTATGCCAGTCTGGAAACAACGGTGCCTGTAAGCTTACCGCACCGTTGTTTCCGGACCGGCATATTACAGCTCTGCGGGTGGTTGCTATCCCGCCCGGCAGGTCAGATCAGACCTGCCAGGCGGAACGGCAGCCACCCGCAGAGTTTTCATGGAAGCACCGGCACTGTTATTAACGGTGCTGGTGCTTCCGTGGACCCCATTCCCACAGAGTCCAATGGAAATGGGGATTTACCATTTGCCGGCGACTGACTTCCCGGACCGCTGGGCTGGTAATCCCCCCGTATTCCCGGGAAGTTGGGCACCGGTAAATCATTACGGGTCTGGCGGCAACCTGCTGGTAGCACCAGCACGGTTACCGCCAAACCCGTAATGAGGCCCATTGTTTCTTTTTGAAGTCATTTTGACTTCATAAAGAAATTATTTCCGTTAAGGACCGAACCATAACAGCAATAATTTCTTTGGGAAGGCAGAGTGACTTCAAAAATAAACTATTTCTTTTTTAAGTCATAGGGCTCCCCCCCCCCATGATATGGAGGCCTCCAGCCTAGGGTCTTCCATGCCATGTAGGGGCGGAGCCCTCTGACTTCAAAAAGAACGTTTCTTTTTGTAGTCACTGTCTTCATAAAGAAATGATTTCTGTTACAGAAATCATTTCTTTATGAATGCAGAGTAAATTGAAAAAGAAAAAATATATTTTTTTTGAGAAAAAAAAAATATATATTTTTTTTCTCCAGAGGACAGTAGGACATGTGCTGCCGGGGCCCCCCGCACCACGGGGGCCATGGGGGCCCCTGTTACGCCACTGCCCACAGGGGAGGGAGGGAGAGTGGGAAATACATTACATTATAAGACAATATTTAAGAGCAGAGGGGGAAGAGTGAGGGGGCGAACATACTATGCCTTGTGAGTATTCAGAACGTGCAAGTGCAGAAAGGAATTGGGAAGAGGTGGTAAGTGCTGGGGAGTCCGTGCCCGTGGGTGAGCCATGAACGAAGTGCTAGAATGTTGAGTGCTATACAGCCTGGGCCGTGGGAGCTGTAAGTGTGAGCCTCCAGAGCAGAGGGTGTGCAGATGCAAGTATTGTGGAAAGACAGGAGCTGGGAAGAATTGGTGTGGGAGGTCAAGGCCCCGAAGATGCGTACGGGCCAAGCACACCGACTCAGCAACTGTGAGATTAGCAGAGGAGAGAAGGAAGGAATGGGGAGGAAAAGAAGAAAGTTTTAAGGAGCTTCCGGGATTTGAGAAGATCCTGCTAAAGGCGCAGGGGGAGGGGGAGGCTATTCCAAAGGAGGGACCCTGCAGAGGAAAGTAAGCGACCCCCTGCCCTCTGTTTAGCGAAATGCTTTACACACAAAGAGTTGGTTCCAGAGGAGCGAAGTGGTCTGGAGGGAGCATATTTAGTGAGATAAAGTTGAAGATAGTGTGGTCCCTGGGCCCAGACAGCCTTGTGGATGATGCAGAGGGATTTGAATTTAATCCGTGCAGCAACCGGGAGCCAGTGAAGACTTTTCTGTGCAGGAGAGATGTGGTCCTTGGGCTTATGGCCAAGGATAAGTCTTGCTGCCCTATTCTGGATAAGCTGGAGGGGTTGCAGAATGGAAGAAGAGAGATTCAGGAGGAGGCTGTTACAGTAGTCAAGTCAAGAGAGAACCAGGGCTTGAGTCACATTTAGCCTTTGAGGGACAGTGAGAAAAGATTGAATTCCTTTGAGAAGGAAGAGCTGATTGGACTTCTTGGTAATGTCCTGACTGTGAGGAAGGAAGGAAAGAGAGGCGTTGAAGATGACTCCAAGGTTTCTGGCTTCAGTTAAAGGCACAGGGGGAGAGCCCAAGGAAGAAGGCCCGCGTGAAGAGAAGAAGGGGGGTAGGGGTCTCAATGGGAAGGATCTCAGTTTTACACGCGTTGAGGCAGAGATCAATGGAGGCACACCAGGACTGGATGTCAGATAGGCAGTTAGGGATGATGGAGGGTGCAAGAGGGTCAGCAGGGAGTCTGAAGAAGAGCTGTGTGTCATCTGCGTAACACTGGAAGTTGGAGGAGAAAGAGGAGATGAGGCGTGCAAGGGGAGCAGGGTAGAATTTAAGGAACCACAGGGATAGTATAAAGCCTTGCGGGACACCACAGATTGACATGGAATTAGGAGAGGAGAAGGGGCCCAGGATGACTTGGGAAGAGCGGTTAGTGAGGAAAGAGGACATACAATCCTGTGTCCATTCCGAGATACCAAGTGGATCGTGGAGCCTTTGCATGAGGATGGAATGGTTAACTGTGTCAAATGCAGGAGAGATATAGAAGGATGAGGACAGCTTCGGGAGTTGGAGCAGTTATTCACAGGTGTTCAGGAGAGCAGTATCCGTGCCTCTGGATACTCAGAATCCAGATTGATGGTCGTGTAGGCACCCAACAAGTCCAGTGTGAGAGTTAAGTTGGGCCAAGACCAGCTTCTCAAGTAGCTTCCCCAAGAAGGGGGTGATGGAGATAGGGCGATAGCTGGCAGGATAGTTAGGGTCAGAGGACGTTTTTTTCAGGAGTGGGTGCAAAAGGGAGTGCTTAAGGGGGAGGGGAAAGATCCAGTGATAAAGGAGTGATTGCAGAAATCAGCGAGAGCAGGGGTAAGAGAGACCATGTAATCCTTGATGGTCCTGGATGAGCAAGGGGAGACCTGTTTAGAAGCGACCTTCATGGAGCGGACAGCTCTGGTAACTTCTTCAGGTGTGACAGGAAAGAAGGTGGAAAAGGAGGAAGGAGGAGGGAGGGGGGAGTGTGGTGGGGAGAGGGGGATGGGTTGTGAGGGAGTGTAGAAAGGGTGATCAGAATGTCCTGAGTTTTGGCGGCAAAGTGTGAGGCCAGTGCATTGCAGAGGGCCTAGGAAGGAGACGGGGTGGATGTGACTGCAGAGGGATTGGCTAGCTCCCTGCAGATTTTGAAAAGTTCAGCCATGTTATTGGATGCTCTCCCTAGATGGCCGGTGGTGAGCTGCCTATCTAATAGGGATAGAGAGAGAGAGAGAGAGAACTGTCCCTCGTCACCAATTTACACACTCAATGAGTCATACACTGTTAAAAATCCAAATGAGCAAGAGTAAATCGAGCCAGATCTTATTAATAGGTCATGTCTCATCTGTGTACATTAGAGGCTAGCTGCCACAAGGAATTTCCTCGAATTTTATTCACCAACTGGACAGCAGGCTCAAGAGACGTCAGTCATCACGCCTGGATAGTAAAATATCCCTACATATGGGGATAGCCTAAAAGCAGTGCTCACACGGGGTGAGCATATGTAGTTTTGTCATATCCTAACTCAATTTTGCAAATATTTCGTCATGATCATGATGGATCTCATGATCTAAAGCGTTGACCGGTTTCGATGACTATAGCTAGTGGTGTCATCTTCTTCAGGACCAATTTATTCTGATAGCAGCATAGCTCCAGCATCTGTCCGCATTTGCGGATTGGGCGGCCACCTCTGTCCCTTGTAGGGAGACAAAAGTGGAAAGCAATTGGTAAACCCATGCTGCTTAGCTCTGTCACCATAGGTATATTCACAATGCAGCCGTGGTCGCTTTCAACAAGCTAAATGCTAGTGTCTTATTCAAAAGACACTGTGTAGGCCATATTCTTTGGAAGGCGAAAAAGAGAAAGGCGAGAAGAAGAGAAAGGGTGTGTGTGAGTGTAAACTGATCTGGTTGTCTAGACCGCTGTAATGATTCAACACCATGGTGTGTCAATGGACAAGACAAGTGCATTGCCATGGTACTGCTCCTATAGACACCTACCTCTACCAGCTGGTGTGAGATACTCAAAAGCGGGTAGATTTCTGTGTTCAGGAGACCCAGTCAGTCATTGCTTGGCTGTGTCGTGAGCTGTATTCCTTGTATGTACAATGAGAGGGAGTGTCCTTATATCCAAAAATTATAAAAGAGCCCATTGCCTCCACTCTTGCTACGTTCAGTATTTCTTGGATCCAGTGGTGGTGGAGCGCCTTCGCCCGCACCGATATGCCCTTGTAAATCCCAGCGCTTACCTGTGTAGAATCCAGTGCGTTGTTTCTGCCGTGTATGCTCCTCGCTGCTTACTGGCAAGAACGCTACCTGCCGACTCAGCATGAGTTTAGTAGCTTCCGTGTTTCTCGATAAAGAGGTGTGGTTACACGTATTCCCTGCCGATTGCTCCAGCCACCGTGGCAGCTATCTTGGAGTGTAGTAGATACTGCACTTGTTGATTCATCCTGCTGCCCAAAATTGTGCCATAGTAGGCACAATAAAGTGTATTTCTCCATTGGCATTCGGAATAAATATATATGGATATCAATAGGTGTCACACAACTGGGGCCTTGTAACGCTTACCTCTGGTGCCCTACAGGAGTGCCTGGTCCGGACTCTTAGGAGCGTTGCCCTCAAGGTATGGACTGGATATGACTGGTTCCCAAAGCACTCCTTCCCATCTGAACCACTGAAGAGCTATTGCCCAGTGACCAGTGTTGTTGGGAGTGGCCTAGTCGGATTTTGAGCCCCTAGCAAGGTGTATGCGGGACTTGGATGAGGAACTAGGGGTGAACAAGTGAAAGTATATGTTCCCCAGCTTTCTCCCACCATCCCTCTATGCTTCCCCTAGATTCACTGGCTGGCGCGCAGGCGGGTTTGCTCACCATTTTGTATGGAGCTGAAGACTGAAGGTACTAGGTAAGCATCCAATCTAGTTAGTTCACTGGAAGTAGTGGCCCAGGCCAGCTGCGGCGCACGAGATGCCCTGGAAGGGTGAAGGTAAGTGTTCATAGAGCGCTGCATGTGTTGTTCTGGCATTCCAGCAGCTTGCAGCGCAAACAACTTGGTTTGTATAGTTCATTTTTGTGTCCTTCTGTGTTGGTGGCGCTGAGCACGTATATGCAAATATTGTCTTGTTTTCCGCAGATGCGGACTGCACGAAATGCTGTGCTGAATTGGAGCCACTGCAGGAGGAGTGATCGGAGCACAGCTGATGAGAATTCCAGCTGACGGGCAACATGCGCAGGTAAGCCGAGTTCACAGGCGGAAGGTTCAAGTGGGCGTTGATAATATGGGGCTCTTATTGCATGTCTTTCTCTTTGCAGAAGCTGGGGCTGCTCCGGAGCTCAATCATTTTGAAGTCTTCAAGTAAATATTGATGTTGGAGCAGATTCGGAGCAAAGAGGAACTTCAGGAGTTCACCGGTAAGGTTGCAGGAAGCTGCAGGATGGCTAGAAGCCTCTGTGCATGTGTGAACAGGAGCCGTAAGCATTATACTGCTTACACAGGTAGCAGAGGAAACGCTAAGCACAGGGTGTGGCCTGAGGCATGGTTTTATAGTCTCAGGCTGCACTCTGTAACACTAGGCCATCAGGAATTCCAGATACACGGACCAACTTGGGGCCAACTTGAGTTTGGCTCAAAGTCCTGAATTGGCGGCCATGTTGGTGGGGTTTAAGGCTGCCTATGCTTTTCAATAAACACCAGTGCCGGCCAGTTACTCTCAATTTCCACTCCTGCCCCACGCTGCCCTGTGAAGGTGTGCCCTGTGTTTCCGATGGGATCATGACAGCACTCCCCTCCAAAGCCCCCCCAAGGAGAGCCAATCCTGGTCCTGGCCGGGTCGGGTGATTGCGGTGATAGGGGGCTAATAGGAGTGGTGCATGTATGTTCTCTGCTGGTTACCAGGTTCTATCTAGCACACTGTTACCTTCCACTCCACAAGGTAGTGAAGTTTCTTTCTATCATTTTTGGAGTCTAGGATGTCTCAAGCCTTGTACTCACTTTCTTCTCCCTGTATCTCCACTGGAGGGGCCTTCACTATTGAGTTTTGTGTTCCAGGCTGCACAGGTTTCAATAATGAGAGGTGGAAAACTGGATGTATTCTTAAGGAAGTGGGCAACCCTAACTTAATTGCCACAGGATTGATGATTAAAGTAACAGGATAGGGACCAATATATTTCAGATGGAACCTTTTAGGGTGTTTTAATTGGATACATTTTGTTGCTAAACAAACGTCACCCCCTACATAGTATGTGGGTGCGTCAGCTCTTCGTTTGTCTGAAAAGTGCGTGTGTGCTGCTTTGATGTCTTGCAATGTTTTGGTAGCCTTTAGTAAGGTTTCTTTAATACTGGTGTTTAATGAAGTCATAGCGGGAATTTGAATTGGTGCAGGTGGGTTTAAAGCAGTGGTATGCGGATCCCTCCCATGCATAACAAGTGGTTGCTATTATTATATGTATATTCCGCTGCCCAAAGAAGATCAACACAGCTGTCCGCTTGCACAAACATACAGCGCAGACATTGTTCAAGGGTTTGATTGGTTCTTTTGGTCTGGCCGTCAGTCTGTGGATGGTGACTGGTGGATAGCCAAATTTCAATTTGGGCTTTGTTGCAGCAGCTCCTCCAGAACCTGTACACGAATTGGCTTCCTCGGTCGGATTTGATTACGGACGGGTAACCATGCAGTCAGACTTTATATGCCAAACATACTTGTGCCAGTGTTCCTTCGTTTGGTAATCCCTTGAAGGCGATGAAATGCGCCATTTTGGTCAAAAGATCGACAACCACCAAGATGGTGCTGTATCCATTACAAGGAGGAAAGTCAGTGATGAAGTCTAAGGATAGTGTGTGCCAAGGGGCAGGTGGTATAGACAGCGTGCGTAGTAATCCCTGTGGTTTGGTTATGGGTACTTTATTTCATACACAGAGGTCACAGGTTTTGACACATTGTATAACATCATTTTGCCATGTGGCCCACCAAAAGTATTGTTGCATCTCTACCATAGTCTTTGTGATTCCCGGATGCCCTGCTGTAAGTGTATTGTGGTAGATGTGTAGAACCTTGTTCTGCATAACAGCGTCCAGTAAATACAAATGTTTTTGATAGTAAGTCCCTTGTCTTTGGTTAGTTGAGGATCCTGAGAGACCCACACCTGTAGTTGGTCTGGCTTCATAGACTGGCTGACCTCATCTCATAACTGGTCCAAAGGAGATGGAGTGTATTTTGTGACTCCCAACAATTTGTTTTCAGGAATTATTGAAACTGGTTCTGGGGCAGCATATACGTCTTCCCCCTCTGTGTCCCAACGATATAAGATAAAGTGTCAGCTTTTCCGTTTCGCACTCCAGGGCGATATATTACAGTGAAATCATATTCTGTGAAGAACTGGGCCCACCTTAGCTGACCTGCGGACTGTGCTTGGGCTGTACGTAGGTATTGTAAGTAGCCATGGTCGGTATACACTGTGCTGGTGTAACATGCTCTGAGCAAATGATATTGCCATTCCTTAAAGGCTGCCTAATGGCAAATAGTTCCTTATGAGTTATAACATAGTTGCAATCGGCCGGAGAAAACTTTTTAGACCAGAACGCCACTGGGTGTAACTGGTTGGTCTCGGGGTCTCGGTGGGACAGCACGGTGCCCAGTGCAACACTGGACGCATCCGTTTCTACTAGAAACGGGAGTTCTGGATCCTGGTGTCTAAGCACAGGCCTGGTGGTAAACTGCCTCTTGAGCTGGGTGAAAACTTGTTCAGCTTCTGAGGTGCATATAAATGTCTTGTTTTTTCAGAGTAATGAGGTGATTGGATGTGAGAAGATCAGGTAATCGGATATAAAGCACTGGTAAAAATTGTCAAACCCTACGAAGCTCTTTACTGCTTTTACCGATGTAGGAGAGGGCCACTGAAGGATTACTTCGACTTTTTGATTGTCCATTTGGATTCCCTGCAGAGTCAAGATGAAACCCAAGAATTCTACCTAGGTCACATGAAAGGAACATTTCTCCAACTTAGCATACACGTGATGTTGCTGTAGCTTTTCCAGGACTGCATTCACCTGTTGCACATGTTCCTCCAGTGTGGCGGAATAGATCAAAATGTTGTCTATGTATATCATAGAGCAAACATCCAGGAGTTCTCTCAGGATGTCGTTCATAAAGATCTGGAAGGCTGCTGGCGCATTCAACAGGCCAAAAGGCATGACAGTGCACTTGAACAGTCCAAACTTGTTGCGGAAGGCAGTCTTCCACTCATAGCCTGCTTTTACATCCACAAAGTGGTACGCCACTAGGATGTCTAATATGGTGTATATATTAGTAGTCTTTACTTGGTCTAGGAGGACCGGAATCAATAGCAGGGGGTACCGGTTCTTGATTGTAATTTTGTTGAGCCCTCTGTAGTCTATACAGGTCCAGTGGTCTCCTCCTTCTTAGGGACGAAGAAGAGAGCAGAAGAGGTGGGGGAATTTGACAGCGAATAAACCCATTCGCCAAGTACTGGTCCAAGTAATCACGTAGGCGTTGATTCTCTTTCTCGGTGATAGCATAGATGCAGCTGCAGGGAACCTGTGCTGCTGGTATTAGGTCAATCTGGCAGTTGAATGGCCTGCGCGGTGGTAATGAATTGGCCTGTTCCTTCTGGAAAACATCTTGGTAATCCTCATATAATGAAGGCAGTTGCCCGGTTATGCCAAGCAGTACTTTATCATCTTGATCTGGGGTTCCTGGAGTCGGTGAATGGGTAACCAGAGGCGCAAGTGGATAACAGGTTTGTGAGCATTCAGCGGAGAAGACCATCGCATGGGTTTGCCAGTTTATGACTGGATTGTGGCACTCCAACCAGGGCATGCTGTCACGTCCCCAGTGGCGACACATCAGACACTTCAGGCTAACAAAGAACCCCCGTCCCACTTACCTATGCATGCCCGACGACGGCTGGTAGGTGACAGCCCCTGGCCCACTCATAGGGCCCTGCACTCTGGACGGTCTCCTTTTCTTCATTGACAAATGCCGTGGCGTCTTTCCACGATGCGCCCGAGGTACCGGCACTGCTTGAGGGCTCGTCACGTGAATCACCACGTGACCAGGAAGTGACCTGGTTGGAAGTTGCGAGACGCGGAGCACACGTCACATGATCAGGAAGCGTCACGTAACCAGAAAGAGATCCCCATGAACTGAAAATGGGACACGGAACGTGTGTCACGTGACCACATCATGTGATCGCCTTTTCCCATTCAAAAGGAACAAACAGACTCACAATCAATGCTTCACAGCTGCTTTCAGTAGTACTGTTAGGCGTTTCACGGATATTGCTTCTTTTTGGTTACCTCGAACACAGACTGCTTCCACGGACCTCTCCACGTCTCCCCTTGGTACTTCTGCAATTCTTGGCTTACTTGGAACTTTCGACCTTGGCTTTCCATTGGATTTGTTTTCGGATCATCCCCTGCAACTGTAGTTACCTCTTGGTTTTCTGACCCCAGATTGTTTACTGGACTGAATACTTATCTTCTTGCCTTCGTACCTGGCTCATGTTTTTTCTGCTGCATCAGGTGTTACAACCATCCACCTAGAGTGCCAGCCTGTGTATCAACTGTCTCCTACTTCCGTCGACTATTGCAGACCCCTGCCCATATACCACACCCCGGCTACCCTGCCGCCTGCATTTGGGTAAGCCTTCTTGTGTGACCTTGTATTGCTCTCATTGGGATTGCTTTCCTTGCCTAACCTCGTTTCTTGCCTTGCAGTGGTCAGGGGGGTCCTTCCGGCGTTCCTGGATCCAGGCTGACGGTACTCCACACCTGTGGCCTCAAAGATTGCACGGGCAGTAATATTACTATATTTGTCCGTGCGGTACTTGGTGACGGAGGTTTCATCATCTACACGACCATCAAGTCACAACACATGCCTAGTATGAGCTGGAACTGGGGGGCATTAATCAGGTCAAATATTATGCGTTCCCAGTGGCGATCCTGCCGCAACAGTTCAACCTCCTCTGTACACTGCGTTACTGGTCCAGATGATAATTGCAAACCATCAACCAACACTATCTTGTCAACCATTTCCCTCTGTTGAATTGGTATGCCTATCCATTGGGCCACAGAAAGGTCCATGTAATTTCCAATCGCTCCACAGTGAACATACGCTTCAAGATCATGCATCCTCTGTGGTTGATTTGGATTGATAAGGATTACTGGTGTTGTGAGGTGTGAGACTGTTGACGTCTTCTCCTTCCTCGACAAGCCGATCTCTACTCTTGCCGAGTCACATAGTTTTCTGAAGGCTTAATGGATTCAACGGATTTAATGTGAACTGCTCCCAAAGGGTTTAGGGGCACCTTTCTGGGACAATCCTTAAGGAAATGCCCCACCTTATCGGGGCGCTGTTGCGTGGCTTGCAAGATGGCCGCTGCCTGAGAGAATCCGATAATGGCGACATCATTCTGCTGAAATATCCTGAATCCTGGGTCTGAGCTTGCACTCCAGAGCACCCACTAACCTCATGAACACTGCAGGCATCGATTGAGCCCAATACCGACTGCTTTAACACAGCGGAGAGTGCAGTGTGGACACCCACATGCAGCGGCCTCACTGGGCCGGCCAGAGACGAGGTGGGGGAGGTGCAGTTGAACTGTGGCTGGAGGTGGCCTGTATCCCGTGTATACATATGATGACCACACCGGATTGGGACTGAAACAGTAGGGGAGGCTGTGCTGAGGTGTGAGGGAGGTGGCCCCAAGCCCCGCACTCACTCAAGCACAATCTCTGCCACGGAAGCGCTAGCTGCCCGACAGTAGGAACCATACCCCAGGCTCTACCCAAAGCGAAGCCCGGGGGAATCACAACCTGACTTCCATCGTTTTCCGCAGCGGCTACATCACCCAAGGATTCTGATCCCTGCCCCCTTCAGGCCCGACTACCAAGGACTATCCCAGCTCTCTGGAATACGAGATTCATCACCTGAGGCTGCAGCGCTGCTGGACCATGTCTGTGCCACGCTCCCCTGCATAATGCCTCAACTGGTTTGCATTTGCATCGGCCTGGACACACAAGGAGTCCCCAGGGAGGCTGCTGGTCTGTGGAGCCAAGTCGAAATTCACTATGCGACAACAACCCTGACCACAAGCCAAGAAACGGTAGCCGCACTCTCGGCTGCTTGAAGATACAAACAGCGTGTTCCACCCGAGCAGGGCCCCGGAGTGTGGGCACAACCCTATTAGTCTGCTCCCTCTCCCCCACAGTTGAGGCCCAGCATTCCAGCAACAGACAGCACAACGCGGCAGCAGAGGAGGAGACGTGGACCTGCCCCGGCACCAAGGCCAAGGCTGGTGCGCGGGGGCGCTCTGCAACACTCACCATACAATGGCCCCACGACACAGGTATCCTTCCGGATGCTAGATACTACCAACTGCACGGTCTGATGCCGGCTACCTTCTGGAAGAGGCAAACTACCACCACCATCACAAAGCTAGAGCAGAGCTAAGTGGCCAGCCCGCTAAAGTGTTGTAACAAACCCCCCCCTCACCCTACACACTGCTCATTGGGCCAGGCCCTTGAACCCGACACGCCACTGCATGACACCAGCGCCCCCTTGGCCCTGGACCTGGCTGCACATATACGCTACGAGGGTGTGGAACTGACTGCCCCTTGTGGGCAGTCAGTTCCACACCCTTGTAGCGTATATGTGTGAGACTCTGATACCTCAAATAGCCTAATATATGTACGAGACTCTAATACCTCAAATAGCTCGGGCGCCAAAAACAACACCAGGGCAGCCGCATTCAAATCCACGCACCGCAGGTGGAAGCACCTAGGGGCCAAAAAGAACTGTTGCGTACCGCCTGTACTGCCGCCTCCTAAACCCTTGGACACACAAGCACACAACAAATGGTCCTCAGGGACCAGGCCCACAGTCAATCCCTAATGCATATCCTCATCCACCAAAGGGCCCCTAAGAGGCCATAACCTTCCTGGAAGGGCTGAACTTCACCCTCATCTACCATCAGAGGGGACAACAACCCTTAGACTCCCCCGACAACGGCTCTCCCTAGGCTGCCACCTGGGATCCGGAGCGCGGCATATTGAACAGTGCCCTGCTCATTGGGGAAAGAAGAGGCCTAAACACACCCTGATCCACCACTGGGCACGAAGCAGCACCCTGGAACACCTAGCGGTCATCCTGGCATCATACGTAGCCCTGGTACAATCATAGGGCAGTGAAATACACCAACAATTGAGCTAGTGGCTGAAAGATCAACCAATCCCTGTCAGTAAGACACTGGCCTGATAGGAGCTGCAGGCTTTAACAAATATTTGGCTGTACCTTGAGGCACTGATCGTGGGGCCTAGCGCGAGGATGCTACACTGAGTGGGAATCAACATAACCTGTCCTGAACCTGCCTGCACCTCTCTGATGCCACACTTCCCCCACCCACTCTGACAAGCACTGATCACTTACGGACAGAACCGCAACTGGTGTCAGTCACGGGTGGGGAAGACGGCTTGATACCCGCAGATACCGAGAGTTCTTGTACACGTCTACAGTCAACCGGCCCCCGGGGCAACAGGAACAGACCATCTCAGCCCTTCTGCACTTGGTTGCATGCATCGCCTCAACTCTCCACTATACTCGCCCTGACCCATTTCAGGAATTGCATAGCACTGCTTTCGTGACGTATCTCTCTGAAGCTACCTCTAGCATGGGAAGCATCATCAAGCCAGCCACAGTCCCAACTGGTTGTAGCTGCCCTTAACCAAACACTGCTGGCCCTAAAGAGCAGTACAGACAACCTGGAGCTGAAATCGCTGCTCTCACATGAAAAGTCGACGTATCTGCCGTACAGATAGACAAGCTGTGGGGACGCATGACCGAGGCTGAACACACCGGATTAGGGAAGGAGAGGACAAGGTAGCCACCCTTCAGCGTGAGACGGCGGAAATGCAGCAAACACTGAAAAAGTTTTGGCCAAGAATTAAGATTTGAAGGGCCGATCCAGCAGAACAATGTCCAGATACTAGGCGTCCCAGAGTCGATGGAAAAGTTTGTAGAAACACTACTAGTAGAAGTACTGGACAACCCACCACTAACTACGCTGTTTATGGTAGAGAGAGCCCACCGATCCCTGGCTTCTCGAAACCCTTTGGGTGCCCTGGAATGCCGATAATAGCCAGAATCTTCAGCTACAGGGATCGGGACATAATCCTCTGCACCGCCAGGGAGAAGGGAGAACTACGCTGGGGCTCCTACACAATTCGCCTGTTCCCCGGCTTCAGCCCTCGGGTACAGGACCAGCAGAAATGGTTCCAGGCGGCTAAGACGACCCTATGGAAAAAAGGAGTCAAATATGCTACGCTGTTCCCAGCCAAGCTACGAGTCCAGCATAACAGATCCACAGTCTTCTTCACCTCACCAGAAGCGGCGGAGCGATTTGCAACCAATTTACCTGACCCCGGGGGATCTACGAACCGCTACCCGCAGCCCTCATGACTGACTATTAAATCAGAATGATCCCTGCTTTGTTTCTGCAATAATGGCACAAAATAAGCTCTGGAGCTTCCTGAGTTTGACCCTGCTGTGTCAACATAGATGCTGCTGCCACTAGGACTTCAAAAGCCGCCTTTAGCGCACCAACCAACCATTGCCGCTGCAGATTGTTCGGTTTTGAAATATGGGGCTAGTTGAGGGTGGGGAGGGGGATAGTCGTCGAGCCGGTAGGTTTATGTTTCTGGCATGGGTGGGGGTGGGGCGGGGTGGGACCAGCTTATTGGTTGGTCAGTTTATTAGTTCTTGACACTAGGGAATCAACAAGGCACCTGATGGCTCACATAGGATACATCGGTAAAACAGAAATTTTCGCTAAGGATATCACAACAAATGATCAAATAATGGAATACACGACAACAACCATCACAATCCCGTCAGAGACATGACCAACCCTCTAACGGGAGTACATCGTGGGACGTTGCTAACAATTCTCTCATGGAACATAAGGGGGCTTACCAACCAGAAGAAATCTCGGTTAATCGCTAACTATAGTAGAAACCACGGGCGAATATATTATGCCTGCAAGAGACGCACCTGACTCGTGGCACCCCCCTCCCAGACTACCAGGATGGGGCATCCATTGGTATGACTCCTCTTACACCTACACATTCCAGAGGAGTGGCCATTTACATACATGATGCACTACAATATAGATTTTATGAACAAATCAAAGACGAGGAGGGGCGGTTCATAATGCTTGCCAGCAAGATATTAGGCACTAAGCTACTCCTGATAAATATCTACACCCCAAACGTTGATACTCCCGAGTTTTTCCACCAATGTGCCAGACACATTCACAAGTTTCCAGGATATGAGATCTTATGGACGGGAGACTTTAACCTTGCCCTCACCCTAGATCTTGATAGATCCACAACAACACAACTGACATTCACTCAATTTCCCAATACCACGATCTACTCGATGTGTGGCGATGCACACACCCTGATAACAGGGAATACACTTACATCTCTGGAGTCCATGGTAGCGCCTCCAGGATCGATTATTTAATGGCCACCAGCCCACTGTCACGGAATATCACAAAGACATCCATCCTCCCCCATACTTTATCCGATCACTCGCCAGTGGTGGCCTGACTAGAGATCTCCACGACTCCGCCAGGCCCACATAGATGGCGTTTTAGAGCCACGGCCCTTGAGGTCGTGGCGTTTCGTTCTGAAAATGAGCAGGATATCAGCACATACTTTCAAACATATGAAGGTTCAGTCTCCGATCAAGGTGTACTCTGGGAAGCCTTTAAGGTGTATATAAGTGGATGATGCATCTCGAAAGAGGGAGGGGTCCTGAAGGCCATACGCAGATCCATGCGAGCTCTTGAAGTCAAAATTCGAGAAAGGGAAAATAGGCAAGGCAAAAGGGACACACCCGAACTACGTGGTGAACTTAGAGCGCTCAGGGAGGAACTTCTACAACTAGCACACAACGATGAAAGGTTCATTGGGGACTCAATACTAGCAGTAAGACACAGGGAGGGAAACAGACTGAGCAGGACATTGGCGTGGGACATTCGCAAGGGATGCCAGACCACCAATATAGCCGAAATTATGAAAAATAATTGTACTTATCAGAGATCTTCAGGGGATCAATGCCAAATTCAGGGAATACTATGAACAGCTGTATACTTCTCGCTCCACCATGATGAGCTGACACGATATCTAGACAAGATAGCCCTGGGATGGCTAGACCAGGACCAGGGTAGCGACCTCAATGCCCCCATTACAGAGGAGGAGATATGTGCATCAATTCAATCTTTAACCAGCGGGAAAGCCCGTTGCATGGATGGCATTACTACAGAATTTTACAAAGCTTACACTGATCCAGTGATCCCTCATCTGGTGGGTATTTACAAGTATGCATTGGCCACGGGTGCCCTACCTGAGTCCACCAGATCTGCTCTGGTAACTGTTTGACTAAAACCCAGCAAAAACCCCCGATCAATGTCATCATACAGACCGTTATCACTAATCAACACAGATAACAAAATACTAGCCAAGATACTCACAGACCATATCCTACCCCACATGTCAGCCCTAGTCCTCCCCGATCAAGCCTGTTTCATCCCCGGTAGGTCCACTCAAAATAACCTGCGGCATCTCTTCACCCTAAAGCACAATGTGAACCATGAGGTGTTAATGGCGCTTGCCGAATTGGACGCAGAAAAGCCTTTGACTCTGTGGAGTGGCCGTTTCTCTTTCAAGTGCTACGTCACTCTGGTTTTGGGCTTACCTACATTAACTGGAATTAAACTGCTCTACACAGCCCCGCGAGCAGCGATTTACATGGCTCGATCTCATCATTCATTCTCCCCACTCGCGGCACCCGTCAGGGCTGCCCCTTCTCCCCTGTCCTGTTCGCACTCGCTATGGAACCCCTGGCCTGCCATATCTGAGATCTACACGCACATCAAGGGATTCACATTCAAACCCATCTCTGCACTATATCCCTATATGCTGATGACATCCTCTTGTATATCAAGCACCCCCGGCAAAACTTGATCCCAATGACAATGGAAGTGATTTGATTTGGCAAATTCTCCGGCGTCAGGATTAACTGGGACAAGTCCGAAATACTTCCCCTGACCCCAGAGGTACAGCAGGCAGATGTGGGTGGCATGTTCCGGTGGTGTCTACAAGGGATACGCTACCTCGGCATTACAGTCTCCACTACACGGGACAGTCTACTTAAAGAAAACTATATCACCCCACTAGAGGCGATAGAACATAAAGTCAAAACATGGATACGACTCCCCATCACACAAGCAGCCTGCATAGCCCTTGCTAAAATGGTAATACTACCCAAGCTTCTGTATATCTTTAATAATGTACCAGTATGGCCCTCTCTGAACTACTTGACCCGTATATGGAAAATGATAACTAGACTGGTATGGGCAGGAAAACAACCCAGGATAGCCTATGACACTCTAACCCAACCCTATGAACTTGGTGGTCTAGAATACCCCGACATGTATGTGTACTACCTGGCAACCCAGGTGCAGTATATAGCCGGCTGTAACGGGCAAGTACCAGACCCCCCACACTCCCGCATAGCGAAAGCCATCGCTTACCCAGATGATCTGAAGAGCATGCTCTGGGGCGATAGAGGCTCAGTCCTGAGGGGCGAGGTACAGCCAGTCACAATAACGTTTAAGGCCTGGGACCGGGTGAATCAACTACTAGGAACTGACCCCCACTACTTGCCTGATCTCCCACTATACAGCGTAATTGGAATCCCACTCACACACACGAAAGGTCGTTCAGGGAACAATTTCATACACTAGGTGTCCGGACCTTGGGGGACTTAGTCCAAGATGATTCATACAATGGGAGGAGCTCTGTGGTAGAGGGACCCATAACACAGTGACATTGTTGATTACTACAAGCTACGCAGTACCCTCAAGAATAAATGGACTAACTTCCCACAAGCTCCTACCCCTCATCATGCACAATTCTACATAGCCAATCCTGTTACAACCGAAAAGTTGGTGTCCACCATTTACAAGCTAGTTAGAGCCAGGAAAGGAGCAAAGAACCACACTACAAAACTAAGTGGGAAGGGACATGGGGTAAGACACTGACTGTCGATCAATGGAAGCTTATCTGTATACAAACCCGCTATATATCCATCAACTGCTGATACAGAATGATTCATTATAAATCTGTGCATCAGATCTATCACTCTCCACACAATCTGAGCAAGTTCTACCCAGAGAGATCTCCCTCCTGTAAGAGATGCGGTGCAGAGCCAGCCGATTTTTACCATGTGGTGTGGAACTTCCCCCACATCTGAACGTTCTGGAACGCCATAGAAAAAGCAGTGTCCTAAATACTGCCCTCTACAAGTGTGTATTCACCTGAACTATGGCTACTGGCTCTAATTGAAGGCGGAACCCGCACCAAGAAAAAGCTATTGGGCATGGCTACTGCAGTTGTAAGGTACCTGGTAGCTAGAATGTGGGGTAAATATGCCTCCCCTTTGTTCTCGAGATGGCTAGATACCATGGGCAATGTACGAACAGAGGGAGACCAGGTATGCCACAGCGATCCCGACCTCCAGTGGACCTTTCTCCTACTGGCCTCCCTTTAGGCAATACCTGCTTGAAGCTGATCGGAAATCGCAGTCCTCAGGGTCTACAGCTGACCACTGCACAACAGTTGGTGACCCGAACTCATAATGCCAGATGTGACGTGATACTATTGTCAATGTTTAAAAGAGTACTGTTGTGATACCAACTGACTCGAACAATTTTCATACCTTTTGTTGTTCTTCAAATGTACCTATCTGAGAGAGGAAGAAGGGATTGGGGGGATGAGGCTGCTTCCTGCAGCCTCGACAGTTGTCATATTAATAAAACAACAAAGAAAGTTTATTTAAGAAAAGGAAATGGCCCGCCTTGCCGCAGTACAGGCAGGGTTGTTGCCATCCACGTCCCTCCCTTTCCTCCTTGGTCAAGGGCCCTCTAACACTACCCAGTTGCATGGGTTCCGGCAAGTTCTCTGAAGTGGTGTCTCTCCAGGGTGCAAGTACAAAGGGTGTCCTTCCGAACAGGACCGGTCAGCTCTCCATTCCTGCAACCGATGGTCTAACTGCACCACCAGGTGTATGTACTCCGAACAGCGTTTGGGCAGGTTAACCACCTGTGCCAGGACATCTTTAAGCTTGTTAAGAAGGCCTCTACAAAACAGGGTAGTTCTTTTCTCCTCAGGCAAGTTCGTCTCAGCGAGGAGTCGATTGAATGTAGTAATGTACACTAGCAAATCTTGCAGGCCTTGTCGAAGGGTCAATAACTCCCCGTCCAAAGCCTGCCTCTGTGTTCTATGTGTGAAAAGCTTATCCAGCTCTTGTTGGAAACCTGTGAAGTTGTATAAAATAGGGTCATCCCAGTTGACTAGTGGCACTGACCAACTAACTTCATGGCCACCCAAATACGATAACACAAAGGCAACTTTGGTTTGGTCTGTAGGGAAAGCCCCTGGCCGACACAAAAAGTGGAACCAGCACTGGTTCATGAAGATGCATTAGCTCTGTGGTTCCCCAAAAAATGTTTCAAGAGGAGCTAAGGGGACAGTGACAGGAGTAGTTACTTGGATTTGGGCTGGCCCTGCCACAGCACCATCTGGTGGGCCTGGTAAAGGGACCTGACCTGCTAGTGTTCTGGTTAAGCGTTTTGCTAGTTCCTCTGTTCTTTCCCAGTTCACAACTAGCGCTTTTCTCATTGTGTTAGTTTTGGAGTGGGCGGCATGAACCTCTGCCCGCAATTCCCCCAAAAGCGCACAGCCAACTGATCTACCTCTGACTCCATGACACTCGGACGGGGCTTATAAGCGTGGGATTAGCATTCTGTAATGCTTACCTCTGTTGCCCTGTGGGAGTGACTGGTCCGGACTGTTAGGTATGTAAGGTATGGACTGGGTATGACCTGTTCCTAAACCACTCCTTTCCAACTAAACCACTGAAGAGCTATAGCCCAATGACCAGTGTAGTTGGGAGTGGCCTGGTAGGATTTGGAGCCTCTAGCAAGGTGTTTTCAGGACCTGGATGAGGACCTATGGGTGAAGAAGTGAAGGAATTTAGTATATATTTCCCAGCTTCCCCCCCACCGTCCCTCTATGCTTCCCCTGGATTCACTGGCTGGCACGCAGGCAGATTTGTTTACCGTTTTGTATGGAGCTGAAGACTGAAGGTACCAGGTAAACAGCCGATCCAGTTACTTCACTAGAAGTAGTGGCCCAGGCCAGCGGCGGCGCATAAGATGCCCTGCAAGGGTGAAGGTAAGTGTTCGTGGAGCTCTGCGTCTGTTCTTCTAGAGTTCCAGCCGCTTGCGGTGTAAAGCGCGGCTTGGTTTGTATACTTTGTTCTTGTGTCTCTCTGTGTTGGTGGCGCTGAGCAATGCAAATAATGTCTTGTTTTCTGGAGATGCGGACTCTGCAAAATGCAGTGCCGAATTGGAGCCGCTGCAGGAGGGGTGATCGGAGCACAGCTGATGAGAATTCACACAGATAAGCGAGTTCGCAGGGGGAAGGTTCAAGTGGGCATTGATAATATGGGGCTCTTACTGTGTATCTTTCTCTTAACAGAAGCTGGGGCCGCTGCAGAGCTCAATCAGTGAAGTCTTCAAGTAAGTATTGATGTCAGAGTGGATTCAGAGCAAAGAGAAACTTCAGGAGTTCACTGGTTAGGTTGCAGGAAGCCGCAGGAACGCTAGAAGTCTCTGTGCACGTGGGAACAGGAGCAGTAAGCATTACACTGCTTACACAGGTAGTGTCAGGAAAGGAAGAAGGCGATGGATATGGCAGGGGAAATATGCACAAAATACACAGTAAACAACCTTGAATATAACAACGTGCATTCAATACCCAAGACTCGTGTATACCACTTTAAGCAAAGGAATGTAGGGTAAGCACTTAGAACCTCCTTATGACTGAAAGGAAAGTCGGCAAACTCCTTACCCATTATGCTATTACAGATACTGACAGCGCTAAGCCCACGTAGAGGGCAAGCAGGGACAGAATCTGTAAGCTGACACTCTAGACGGTACTGGATAAGGAATTTGGAAACAGTACTCACAAGGACCGGAATGACCACATGAATGCCAGTACTCACGAAGACCGGAAAGACCACTTGGATGTCCGTATTCACGAGGACCGGAAAGACCACTCAGAAGTCAGTACTAACCCACAACCCTGTAAATCAAACAAGAACCCAGAAGGCAGTAAAGGCAAAGAGTGAGGATGACTAAATACCTAAACCCAAGTCAAGAGGCAAGAAGGAATAGTACAGTGTGGAAAACAAAAGATAATCACACAGGGGCTAGTTACAACAGCTTCCCATACCTAATAATAAAATAGGAAATAAATGTAAAAGTGTAAAGGAAAACATGGCATGGATCCCAATAGAAGGCAAGGATCAGGAGCAGTGAAAACGATTTCAAAAGGGAAACTTTCCCAGCCATCCAAGGTGAAAAGGCAGGAAACTAAACCTGTAAAGGAAAGATTAATGCAACAAGTCTTTCAGTAGCAAAGGGCAATTTCTAGGAAACAGTGAACACAGGCAATTGGGCTACAGCAAAAGGAAAGCTCAGAGAAAGGCTGCCTGCAGACAGAGAAAGGGAGAAAGGGATTTCCAAAAGGCAGAAATCAATTAGGCATACAAATACGAATTCCAGGACAAGGAACAAGAAACACTAACTAGAACTGGGCACAAAAACTAGGAACCAGGAACAAGGGACAAGGGACCAGGGACCAGTCAGGACAGGAACGCTGCAACAATGACCAGCGCTGGACTGAAGCAGACTGAGGCTTTTAAAGCTGCTTAACGAGCACACCCCTCAGGCGTGTCGCCTGCTGCACCTGCAGCCACAGGTGTTGCCTATCCTCCACCCAGCCTTGTCCTGCAAGGGAGGAGGTGAGGCAGTGAGCCAGGCATTCTGGGAAGCATAGTCATTTGATTATAGTAGCAGTAGCATGCTGGCTGCCAAAAACCTGGAATGGATCCGGAAGGGAAGTAATTTGGGAAATAAGGTTTTAGCGCTCCCAATTCATCTGGACACTGTAGCATAAGGTTCGGAGGAAATGTCCAGTAGGGAAGAAGCCCCAAAACATGCCCCCAAGTGGCGGGAACGGGAGCAAAGGGAGCGAGCCGTGACACTATACCCCCTTCCACAGCCGACTCCAGGCGGCCGTTACTCGCACAAAACATCTTCTTTCCATGACAGGAGCGCTTTGTCTTCAGAAGTGGCACTGACGGAAACGATGACCCACGGGCAGAAGCAGAAGGGCTGGAATGAATAGAAGCAGGCAGCAGTCTATAAGAGCCATAGGTGGACTTTCGGTGAGGAAGAGACTCATGGGTCGAAGAAAGGCATGAAGGACTTGCAGGACCCGAAGCAGAGTTGGAAGGTCCAGGAAGCTTAGTCACTGGAAGAGGATATGCATACATCCTTGAGGAGAGAGGCAGGCTGGTGCTACATGCCTTAGACAATGGTAGAAGTTCTGTTAGCCTCACTGCCGAGAGTGGACACACAGGAGGTGAGGAAACAGTAGGTTTCAGGAAATGTTTATGTTCGGAAGAGGAAGGTGGCGGCTGAGGTAGAGGTTCGAATACTCTGTCATCCATCTGGGTAAAGGTTTGTGGTTAAAAGTGACAAAGATTCGCCTGCATAAGTTCCTTGCCTTGGGAGTCTGGAGATCCAATGGGTTGTACGAGGCTGGCACTCCCATTGACAGTCATGTAGCCAGTCAAGTAGCCACCTTGTTGCACGTGGGATACAACCGCAGGAATGTTTGGCATACTGATAGGAGTGTTAGACACAGTACTCGGAACATCAGGCATACTAGCAGCGGGAGCAAAAACAGGCACATCTTGAACTGCAGCAGACATTCCCCTCCTTTGGCTACTAGTACCCAACTGGCGCTGCAGCTGGAGGGCCGTGCCCGTCCCTTCCCTCAGACTCATGTGGGATCCGGCAACAAAAGGGTTGTCAAGCGGTTGATCCAAACCGGACTCCAAACGCGGACCGTCCAGCCCGCTATCCTGGTCGGCTACTCGTTCGGTGACTGGGCCGTGGTGGATGGCATCCGTTTCTCTCTCGTAATACTCCAGGCAAGTCCAGCGGCCTCGCATGTAAGGCCCTCCCGAGTCGTGAGCCGGCTTGATGTTTCTGAAGAGAGAGCTGGCAGAAGTCTCAGGCTCAGATGTTGCATATTCGGGAGGCGCTGATGCTACAGTCAAGTAGTTGGGAGAATTGTTTTGTGTACAAGGCAGACATTCTGGTGATCCCCCTGAAGCATAAGAAGGGCAAGATGAACGTTCATCAGTAAATGGTTGGGATTCAGGAGGAATATCTGGAGCAGAGGAATATGCAGCAGGATCTGACAGTGTAGACAGGTACACCTCCGATATTGGCAGCGAGGCTGAGCAGGTCACAGGTCTCTCATGAACTGAAGCCAAACTAGCTGTAGGCTCTGAGACCGAAGACATGCACCCAGAACGTACTACCGGAGGCTCCATGGCTGAAGGATAATCTGCTGGATGAGTCACTGTAACCGAAGACAAACATGCCAAAGGAAATTCCGAGGCTGAGGGCATGCAAGCTGGAGCCGTCTTGTTAGCTGAAGACAAACTTGTCAAGGTCTTTGGCTCTGACTGCGTACATGGTGAAGGCTCTTGGGTGACTGGCAGACATAGCACTCCTTTATTGATCGAAGATACGTGTGCCAATGATGACTGCAGAGCTGTGGACAGGATTAATGAAGAGTCAATGGTAGTAGGAGGACAGTCTGAAGTCCCAGAAGTCGGCAGACACACTTGTGGTTCAGAAATGGAAAGCCCCTTTAAGGCAGTTGACCCCTTGGCACCAGTAACCAAAGTCTGAGATGTACCCCTGCCGTCCCTCTCCTTAGTGGATGACACAGAGTCTCTTCCTTTGTAGAAGTCAAAATCAACCAGAGGAATCACCATAGTAAAGTCTCTGTTAATCAGGATTTCGTCAATTGACCATTCCTCTGTTTTAGCTTCTGAAAGTGGCTGATTAACAATCAACAGTTCAGGGATCGCCTGCCGGGTTTTTGGTTCAGTAATCTGTGGAATGAGTCCATCAAAACATGAATTCTGCACTGTCTTTGACTGCTCGTAGTGACCGAAATTGGCAGAAGGAAGAGCGAACACAGAGGCAGCATCGTTTTCCACATCAGCTTGAATGTCTACTTCAGTCTCAGCAGCTAGATCAAGGGCAGAACCTAAGCCTACAGTTGTGACAGATTCTGTGTATGCCACCATTGTGGATTGTGTTTGGAAATCAGAAGCATGTATGTGTTCAAGCTCAGAGTTATGACAAACTGCTACACAGGAAGCTTCAGGTAAAGGAGTGACTTGTGAATCTTCAACTAACAGCAATTCCTGACAAACGGTAGGACAGTTGTCAGAACCTGTGCCCTGAATAAGCGCTGTGCTTGAAAAAAGACTTTCACTCCCAATAGATCTTACATATTGACAAGTATCATGATTTACAAAAGTCTCCGCACTCAGGGACTGAACAGTATTCACTTCATCAACGGATAAAGTTGGAGGTGTATTCAGAAAAGACTGTACCATCTTATTCTCCTCTTTTAAGGAAATGTATTCTTGTTTTAACTCCTCAAATTCTGTTTTTAGCATGTCCCGCATTAACTGTACATCACTATCAGTAGGCACAGGGGAAGGCATGGTGGAATCAGGGCTGGATCCAGCACTAGCCATCTGGAAGTGCATTGATTGTATATTGTCATCTACTGCTTGCAGGTCTTGTGATCTATACTCTCTCTTACCGACGTGGTCTGTGTTTCTTTTAAGAAGACTATTGGCATCAGACCCCTTGGCATTAGTGACCACAGTAAGAATCTGTGCAGAGGAGTAAGCTGTAGACTGAGGGCAGAAAACAGAAGATATGCAAGGAACCCCTCCATTCTTCATGCTTGAATCATGAAACTGTTCAATCTGAGGTAAAGCACAACCGGTGTCATGGGGTTCAATAACAGAGGTACTTGTGTGTATAATTTCTTGCAGTGTGTTGTTTTCCACTGCTAAGGCTTGTGCGGACATAGACTCTGGATCAGAATTAAAGACAGAGCTAGGATCAGGCAATGTACGATGGGCCACCCAGTGGGAAAAATACTTTGCACGTAAATACCCATTCGTGTCAAGGAGTTCATTTAAGTCAGGAGCAGAGATTCGATTTTCACGGGTAATTGTAAGGGAAGCTTTCTGTATAGACTTGTTAGAGGCCTTGCTGCCTTTCCTTCGTAATCTGGCCATGTTCGAACGGGAACAACGGCTGGTCATTCTGTCAGGAAAGGAAGAAGGCGATGGATATGGCAGGGGAAATGTGCACAAAATACACAGTAAACAACCTTGAATATAACAACGTGCATTCAATACCCAAGACTCGTGTATACCACTTTAAGCAAAGGAATGTAGGGTAAGCACTTAGAACCTCCTTATGACTGAAAGGAAAGTCGGCAAACTCCTTACCCACTATGCTATTACAGATACTGACAGCGCTAAGCCCACGTAGAGGGCAAGCAGGGACAGAATCTGTAAGCTGACACTCTAGACGGTACTGGATAAGGAATTTGGAAACAGTACTCACAAGGACCGGAATGACCACATGAATGCCAGTACTCACGAAGACCGGAAAGACCACTTGGATGTCCGTATTCACGAGGACCGGAAAGACCACTCAGAAGTCAGTACTAACCCACAACCCTGTAAATCAAACAAGAACCCAGAAGGCAGTAAAGGCAAAGAGTGAGGATGACTAAATACCTAAACCCAAGTCAAGAGGCAAGAAGGAATAGTACAGTGTGGAAAACAAAAGATAATCACACAGGGGCTAGTTACAACAGCTTCCCATACCTAATAATAAAATAGGAAATAAATGTAAAAGTGTAAAGGAAAACATGGCATGGATCCCAATAGAAGGCAAGGATCAGGAGCAGTGAAAACGATTTCAAAAGGGAAACTTTCCCACCCATCCAAGGTGAAAAGGCAGGAAACTAAACCTGTAAAGGAAAGATTAATGCAACAAGTCTTTCAGTAGCAAAGGGCAATTTCTAGGAAACAGTGAACACAGGCAATTGGGCTACAGCAAAAGGAAAGCTCAGAGAAAGGCTGCCTGCAGACAGAGAAAGGGAGAAAGGGATTTCCAAAAGGCAGAAATCAATTAGGCATACAAATACGAATTCCAGGACAAGGAACAAGAAACACTAACTAGAACTGGGCACAAAAACTAGGAACCAGGAACAAGGGACAAGGGACCAGTCAGGACAGGAACGCTGCAACAATGACCAGCGCTGGACTGAAGCAGACTGAGGCTTTTAAAGCTGCTTAACGAGCACACCCCTCAGGCGTGTCGCCTGCTGCACCTGCAGCCACAGGTGTTGCCTATCCTCCACCCAGCCTTGTCCTGCAAGGGAGGAGGTGAGGCAGTGAGCCAGGCATTCTGGGAAGCATAGTCATTTAATTATATTAGCAATAGCATGCTGGCTGCCAAAAACCTGGAATGGATCCGGAAGGGAAGTAATTTGGGAAATAAGGTTTTAGCGCTCCCAATTCATCTGGACACTGTAGCATAAGGTTCGGAGGAAATGTCCAGTAGGGAAGAAGCCCCAAAACATGCCCCCAAGTGGCGGGAACGGGAGCGAAGGGAGCGAGCCGTGACAGGTAGAAGAAGAAACGCAAAGCACAGGGTGTGGCCCGAAGCGTGGTTTTATAGCCTCGGCTGGACCCTGTAACACTAGACAACCAGGAATTCCAGATACACGGACCAACTGGGGTTCATCTTGAGTTCTGCTCAAAGTCCTGACTTGGCAGCTATGTTGGTGGGGCATAAGGCTGCCTATGCTTTTCATTGAAAGCCAGCACCAGCCAGCTACTCTCAATGTCCAGTCCTTCTTAATGCTGCACCGTGTTTCCAATGGGTTCATGACAGGCCTAATGTGAGGCGCACATGCAACTGGTGTTCTATCCCCCACTAGAGTATATGGAGTACAGCGCCATTTTTTCATTGATCACATCACATGGTGTGCAGCCAAAAGACCCAACGGGCTGTTGGTCAGATGGAGCATTATGTCATGGGTGCAGAAAAGATTTGTATCCCTGGTATATAGTCAAATGGGGTACTAGTCATTCTGAAATCAAGCAGTTCGTCATGGATTCACGATTGATAGCGGTGTCCTATTTGTTGGTATGGCACAGATGTCTATCAAGTGGTTTATATGTTTTCATTTATTGAAGGGACTTCAAGATTTTGAGTGGGTATAGTCAGCATGGTAATACCGCCAGGTCATGCCTTTGAACTGCTTCATTTAGGCCATGTTTTCATGTATCTAGGCGGAATATCCAGTGTTCTCTCCATAGCAGACTATTATTAAAGTTGCCACTCCTTCTTGGCTGATGTACTTTTTCAATAATCGTCCAACAGAAATCTTCAGAACTATGGCCCTCTGCCATAAAATGGGGTACCAGAGGCGCCGTCATCTTGCCTGTCCGCAGGCAGGACTTATGTTCAATCTTCCTTTTTCTGACCGGTCACGTGGTCATTCCTCCATATTTTAGGTTTAATGGGCAGGTGATCAGATATATCATCCCTGTGCTATTACAGTTGGTGAATGTCTTCTGTTGCCAAGGAAAATTCCACCCAATGTCTACATTGACACTCTGTTTAGTTTGGACACACATGGAGCATCTCCTGCATTGTGCATCGCCTGTGGGGAGGCTTGCTGGTCCACCATGTTGGTGTGTCTGATCGCTCACCTCGTTATGTTGAGGTAGCATTTTGACAAGCTTATGCCTTAAGTTTTGCCAATGTTTCAGCGCGAAAAAGGGCAATGGGAGAGAATGTTTGCCAGTATTCAAGATGGGCCATCATTTTTTTATCTCCTTTTTTATTTTGTTAAATAGTTGAGAGTAGGTGAATACAGCAGTTATAATTCACCTCACTGAAGGTTTTGGGTGCTGCTGGAGAAAAATCCCTGTAGCAATGTTTAAATCACAAATGTACGTTGTGCTGACTATTCCTGCCTGGTAGCCACGATTCACCAATTGTGTCTTGAGTGTCTTTGCCTGTGTGACATAGTCAGTGGTATGTGTATAAACGCGCCAGTACCTCAGAAACTGCCCAAAGGGGAGGTTGTCTCTCAGCCCGTGTGTGTGGTAACTGGAGTATGACAGCAGTGAGTTACGGTCTGTCATTTCCTTATATACTTTGTCTACCAGCCGTCCCTCACATGTGGAGATCAGTAAGACAAAAACATGTATCTCCTCCTTATCGGGATCTAAGATAGCTCTCAAGTGAGGATTGCAGTCATTGGCCCTCATTACGACCCTGGCGGAAATCGAAAAACGATGGCGGAAATGCAATACCGCCATCGAATAGCGCTCGGTGCGACTATGACCCGTCACCGTAAAGTACGATGCCATTAGCGACACCGTAGTGAACGCCAACGCTAACTGCACCAAGTACGCGCGCGCCCGCCATGCCAAACCGTAATTAGCACCATGGCGCAAGGGTACGCGAATTCCGACCCTAGCGGACATGTACTTAACGCCATCAAGCACGGCGGAAAGTACCATTCCGCCATGGTGAGAAGTACGGCATCGCGAATCAACCGTAAACGGCCCCACTGAGTGCCTGTACACCGCTCCCTGGCCACATAGTACAACTCCCCGTAGGTGCAACGAAGTCACAATGCAACCAGTGAAATGTACAAGTCACCCATGCATGCCAACGAACAAAAGAATCACAAGATGGGCCAATGGGAGCTGCAGGGCACAGATGGCACGAATACAGAAGCTATACCAATGGACATGACCTCAGTCTCCCACCAAGAAACGCACGCAAACACAGGCACCTGTGACCAGCAATATTCCGATAATCACATCATTCCACCTGGCTGACCGGCATCTGTTACACAAAACCTAATCCCCCGCCCCTGAGCATGACATCATCCAAACAGTAATATTGGCAGCCCTCACCCCTGACCTCACTGGGCTTCGTAGGCAAACGCGCCCAGCACAGTACCACGCAACTATACTCCGAAGCTGGAACCCAATGCAGATCTCCTCACAATACATCGCTCCCCAAATAGGAATATGCCACATCACTTGCAAAGAAGAAAGCTACACGGCCCATATCAGAATAGAAATTTAATGCACAACAAATTCACCAAGCCCATACAGCCATTAGGCCATGAACTCCAAAACACATTTCACCATTGTGGGCTGCATCCGCAAGAAATGACCAGCTACTTCTTGTGTGACGCCCTGTTCCTTCATGGTACACAGGGGCTACATTCTCGTACGAAAAGGCAACATGGAAGCGCCTAGAACCGCAGGGCCGTCCCAATAGGGAGGCACTAGTCCAGCTGAAAGGCCGAAATGTTGCTCCGAGCCACTAGTACTGCGTAAGGGCATGTGGCCCATTGGCGATCGTCCCATAAGATCGTAATGCTGCTCCACTGATTAACACGAAGCAGCAGGTGTCGGGAGTAAAACCCATCTGCAGGAGTGGCATACAGATGGCAGTGGCAAAAGGGGAGGAGATACCTGTCAACCAAAAGAAAAGAAAAAGAAAAGAATGGCCGTCAGAACTACATTCGAACAACTCACTTCAATGATCACACTAGATCCACAGCCATATGCATGCTAGCCCACTCCAAAGGATCATCACCACCCCAAAACCACTTGCGACTCATAACTATCCATATCGAGGTGAAAACACCATCACAAACGAGTGTACCTGTGCATGCGTCTGTGAAAACAGAATCCATCAGATGGGATTGGTAACGTGCATGGACACAAGTGTCTGAAGGCGCGTCGAGACAGGGAGGGCTCAACAAGGCCAGATAGACGATGGTCCCACTTGGCAGCCCTGCATCACATAGCGCAGGGGAGGCGGACAGATTCCAAGAAGCCCTGTACATGGCAAACACCGTATCAAATCATCTGCCCATGCATCCATTCATCATTCCCTCATCCCGTAATGATAACACCTGTTTCCATACTCACATAACATGTGAGAATTCCATTGAGTCTGTGCGTTATGCAGCCTGCAAAATCCACTGTGCCCCAGCCCGTAATTCCAGTGTTGTGAAGTAACATGTATTTGGGAACGTCCGGCCTCATCATCCACTTCGCTATTGCGCATCCCAAACTATTCATATCAATCATTGCATCCTCGCCATGGCCCCTGTCCCAAGGACACTGAACAATAGAACATTATATTTGCAGTCAGACCTGTGGGCATCTCCTCGCCGCTAGCTGAAGACCGAAAGCGCCGCCCTTCGAATTCCTCATTTGCAACATCACGTCGAAAAGGCATCTGTGGCCGCTTGAAATCACAAATTAATCCATCTAGTGCGGCTGTGTGTGAAAATGGCAACTGCCTTCACTCACAAATGGGAGGCCCCGCCCGTCGGTGAACCTCGGTACAGTGATGCATGAGGGTCCACCGTTACTCGAGTACTACGTTCCACTGACCCTTCACAAGTCTGTTCGCGACTGCAAAGAATGCATGTGAAACAATGGAACCATAGCCGAATGAACATATCAACCAATGTTACACGGCCATCGGGTACTAATACATGATTGTAATAGCAAGATGCCATTCCTCGAATTGCAGCGTTGTGTGCGGGACGTGCTCGCCCAAAGGGGAGAGCAGCTTGCACAGGTGGAATGAATCACCACAGGTGGAGGCCATACAGCCTGAAAACACATAAATTGCACGCCCAGTCTCCTCCCACAACCACTCCGAAATGCTACCGGCAGGACTCACGATGTTGGCCCTGGGGGACCTGATAGCACTGCAAGTACTCCAACTCCAAGAAGAAGACGAACACCAACTACAACCGGCCGCACGGAGGCAACGCAGGAGGAGGAGGAGGGCAAGGCAGGGCCAGCAAGGGCTGCCAGCACAGCCACTACCACCACGCAGGCAGCCCGCAATCCCACGCCTCCGAGCACATCCGTTCAACCTCACTGATGAGCAGATCCACACCCTCTACCGTTTGGACCGGGACACCATAGCCGCCATTGTGGACATGACACAGGCTGACCTTGTCAGCATGATAGATAGCCCAACCGCCATCCCACCCCTACTGAAGGTGGTGTCTGTACTCCACTTCCTGGCCACAGGCACCTACCAGCACACAGTCGGACAGTTGCATGGCATTTCTCAGCCACTGTTCTCACGGACACTATTGCAAGTGCTCGATGCCCTCCTGCAGCACGCAGACGACTACATCTCTCTACCACGCTCGGAGCAGGAAATAACCAACACAAAAGTGGGATTCCATGCACTTGGCGGCATACCGGGTTGCATTGGTGCCATCGACTGCACCCATGTGGAATTGGTCGTCCCACATGCCATGGAGGCCCAGTACCGCAACCGAAAACAATTTCATTCACTGAATGTACAAATGGTGTGTGACTCCAACAGGATCATTACACATTGTTGTGCTCGATTCCCTGGATCAACCCATGATTCTATGATCTTGAGGAACTCTACAATACCACGCTACATGGAGCGACACGCAGGGAACAGATCCTGGCTACTCGGTGAGTCTCATCTCATGCATGATGATGTGGGGTATGTGATGCGGCAATGACCTGGCAGGAAGGGGGGGGGGCGTGCGTACGTAGCAATGGCATTCCACATAATTCGTTTATCGTCCACATACAGGTGATGCCGGATATCCACTGAAGAGATGGCTCCTCACACCAGTCCGGAACCCACGGGACCAGCATGAGGAGGACTACAACCATGCCCACTCACGTACCCGTGTAGTCATTGAACAGGCATTCGGCCTACTGAAGACTCGTTTCCGGTGCCTCAGCAGGTCTGGCGGGGCACTCCTGTACCGCCATGAGAAGGTTGCAAAGATGGTGATGGCATGTGTCATGCTCCACAACATGTGCGTACGTAGAAATGTGCCCATGCCCCCTGACGCAGAACTGCAAGCACCTGAAGATGGTCATGATGAGGGTGGGGATGTGGCAGCACCTCAAGGAGTCTGCGAGGCACAGGAGGGCCGTGAAATTCGTCAGCATCTCATAGATGCATGCTTCTAGCACTCACGCCTGGTGGCTGATACATGGACACGGGACTCGTGGCACTGTGTGTGTCTGGTACATGCACAATATGGACTGTACGCCTATGATGGCCTAGTACACAAAGATCATTGTCCACACATCTCATTGTTTGATCGTGCATTGTTTATGGCATATGTGATATCATGTTGAACACCCTATCGACCCGCCACCCAAGTGAGCCCAACACACCCCCTCCACCCTCCTACCTCCCCCCCGAACACCAGTGTCCAAAGATGCTCATTGTCAGTGGGCAGTCGCTATTGCAAGCCCCCTCTGCGGGTATCAGGGGCACCCCTGCCTGTGGAGCGCAGGTTCCTCCCAGATCTACGTTGGGGGCTGCCCTGGACGGAACTTGCAACGGATGATGTCTCTGCCTGCTCACGTCCATGCATGTCCCTAAGGGTTTGTGAGAGCTCAGTGAGCACACGGCGCACTGCGGCAAGTTCGGCACATACGTCTTTGGACGTCGCATGCAGTTCCCCCCTCAGGCTCTCGGTGCTTCTCTCCATTTGGACTCTCAGGCTCTCGGTGCTACTCTCCATTTGGACTCTCAGGCTCTCGGTGCTACTCTCCATTTGGACTCTCAGGCTCTCGGTGCTACTCTCCATTTGTGCCCTAAGTGTCTCAGTTGATGTTTCTATGTCTGCCTTGGTGCCCCCACATCCATCGGCATGGTCCTTGAGGAGCGTGGCCAGTTGCTGCTGTTGCACGATTAACTGGTCGAGGGACTGTTGCCTCTGCTGGGCCATGGCCATTTGCGGTGGTGTCACAGAGGGGCTGTTCGCCTCATGTTGCCCTGCCATAGGGCTTGTGGGGGATGGCCAGTCGTCGTCTTGTGGGTGCCCCTGCGTGGTATCCTCATGGTGTACGGGATGGAACAGACAGGGGGATTGGGACAGGTCATGGATGGATCTGACTTCGACATCCCCGTCTTCTGTGTCGGAGCATGCTGCCATTAATGGGGTGTCACCTATGGTGCTGCTGCCACCAGAGGCAGTACCTTCTGTGGCATCCATTGGGGGGACCTGTGGTGGTGCTGTTGTGGGCATGCTGGCTGCTGGGGTGCCTGTTGATGTTCCCTCCTGTGTGCTGCCACTTGATATGTGCTGCTGCCGTGTCTTGATGCGTGCAGCTGAGGTGGAGGGTCTTTGGCCGTCGGTCTTGGCCCTCTTTGCAGGTGTGCTGGTAGGGGTGTCCTGGAGCTCGTCGTTTGGATCGGACCCTGTGGTGGAGTAAAGGAGGGCGAGCGTTATTAATGGGTCTGTGGGAATTGGAATGGCAATGTATCACATGCATTGGGGTGGTACCTGAGGGTGATTTGGGTCGGGGCCTTGGAGGTGCTTTCATTTGTGTGTGGAGTGAGGGTGCAGTTGTTTGGCAGCCTGCAGTTAGGGTGTGCCTGCTGCACGTGTAGTGGGTGTTTTTGGGGTTTTTACTTATTTATGTATTTATTGTGTGTTTTAAAGTGCGCTATCAGGCCAATGTGTGTGGATGTTCTCCTGGCCATGTGTTGCTGTTGCGCTATGTGGACACATGTGAGTCACATGATTGGACATTGTGGATTTGGCATGGTTTTATTTGGGCCACCTACCTGATTCTCCGGATGTCTGCACTCCTTTCTCCATCCCTCCGACTCCCTCTATGCTCTCCATTCCAATGGTGGAGGCACAGATTTCTTCCCAGGGGGTCAACTTGATGGGTGATTCCGACCCTCCCCCGGTGGCTGTGGCAATGTTGCGGTTGGCAGAAAGCATGCTACGGACGCGTATCCGCAGGTCGTCCCACCGCTTCCTGCATTGCTGTGGGTTGCGGGGTGCGGTCCCCACCGCACTTACCCGCTGTGCCACCAGGGCCCATATGGCCTTCTTGTTCGCAAGTGCCGTCCTGGTCATTTGCGTGGAGAAGACGGCGGCGGCATTCTCCTGGAGGGTCTCTGTGAGTACGGTGAGTTCCTCACGGGAGAAGTGGACCTGCCGCTTGCGGTCGCACGCTTTCTTCGCTACTTTTCCCATTTTTCTTGGTTTCACTAGGGTGGATGACGGGTTGGGATGTGTCTCAGGGTGGTGTTTTTAGTGGTTGTGTGTATTTTGTGGTTTTATAGGTGTACGGGGTGTTGTTTCCCGTTCCGGGCCCATGTTTTTACTTCCGTTTCCGTATATTTACGGTCGCCGTACTTTCCGGTTGGCGCTCACTGCGGTGTCCGCTATGATGGGTGGCGGTATTGCACCTAGGGCGCCGTACGGCGGCGGTGTGGGCCGTTTTGGGGTCATTTCCGCCATCACGGACTTTGCACTTCCGCCATGGCGTGGTGCTCGTGCCCGATGGGTCGGAATGGGCCGCACTTTGCTCCATCGTGCAATGGCGGAAACGCTATTTACGCTGTGGCGGTCCGGTCAGTCACTTTCCGCCAGGGTCGTAATGAGGGCCATTGACTCAGTGGTGGAATGCTTGTGATTCTTCCATTGTGCATTCAAAAAACATAAAAATGTCATCTATATATCACTGCCATACCTTTATCTGATCTAAAAAAGAGTTGATGGCCGGATATATATGATTCTTTCTGCATTGGTCTACATAGAGATTGGGCAAGGGGGGGGGGGCCAAAGGTGACCCCCATGGCCGTCCCTGAGACCTGCAGGTAGAAGGTGTAAGTAAACAGAAAGTAGTTCCTTGTCAAAGCTATTTCTGCTAGGTGTGTTATGAACACCAGGGGTACATTCGACAATTCAATGACTGATTCTAGCACACTTTGTACTATTGACAATATATTTTGGTATGGGATCTTAGTATACAAAGACTCGATGTCCATGGTACCCGGCCACTGTGTTCCTTTATCATACTAAAGTGTGTGAAGGAGGTTCAGCATGGCTGTGTAATCTTTTACATATGATTTCATTTTTGGAATTTCCTTTTTGATGAAGGAGCCTACGAATTGTGACAGTGGTTCCAGTATTGAATTTATTCCGGATACTATGGGGTCGCCCTGGCGGTGGAGTGTGTCCTTTGTGGATCCTTGGAAGTGCAAAAAAGGCTGGCAGAAGGGGGTATGGAGGAGCTAAAAAAGCAGCCTCTCTTGGGCTTATGTAGCCCTCAGCTTCAGCGTCTTCAACTATGGGGCCTATCAGTGCCTTCAAGTTGTTTGTAGGATACCTGGGTAAAATCAGGTAGCTGATTTGGTCCTGTAATAACACATTTAACATGTTGTTATAGTCACCTGTATCCATCACCACAGTCACCCCTCCTTTGTCGGCGGGCTTGATCGTAATGGCATGGTTATTGGCCAGATCTGTCAGTGCCACTAGTTGCTCGTTGGAGCAATTGCCATGTACAAATGGGATCTCTCTTTCAAAGTTAACGATTTTCTTCAGCAATGCTTGCTCAACCGTGATGGATTCCACTAAGTTGGTACATTGTGGCGGAAAAAAACTGAGATGCTGGTCATAATCCAGTAGTGTCTTGTTGTTCCAGTATGTTTTCATCAAAGAATTGTTTCAATCTAACTTTGTGCATGAGCTGGGTCAGCTCAATCCTGGTTTGGAAAAGGTCATAGTGTGCCGTTGGAATGAAAGAGAGTCTTTCTTGCAGGATCTCGCAGATATTCTGTCATTAGTGCGCCATGTAGTTCTGTGCATATAATCTTTTTCTTAATATCGCAATTCTGTTCCAATCATCAGAGTTGATGCTCACATTAGTTGCCATGTGCACTCCAAGCAGAGATGGATTGGCCAAAATGCCCTCTACGAGCTCCTCAGCGAACATCAGGTAGTTTTGCTCAGCCATATTGGAACAGTATGGCTATGTCTTATATTGATCAGTGCACTACTTCGAAGAGAAGAAGGGTGAGTGGTGGGGGGGACGGCAGGGGAAGAAACTTTTCTTAGAACATACCTATTTCCGGAAAAAGCATTCCTTTTCCCTTAGCCGAGTCAATCGTACCCAGCAGATTGGATGAACTGCGCAAAGTAGATACAAAATCACCAAAGGAATTGGTTAGAACTAGAGGAACTTCATTTGCATTCCTGCCATTATCTCCCACAGTTTCTTTGGAAGGCAAAAAAGAGAAAGGGGCGAGAAGAGAAAGGGGGTGTGTACAAACTCCCCTTCAGTGAGTGTAAACTGAACTGGTCGCCTAGACTGCTGTGATGATTCAACACCATGGTGTGTCAATGGACAATACAAGTGAATTGCAATGATAATGCTGATATACACACCTACCTCTACCAGCTGGTTGGAGATACTCAAAAGCGAGTAGAGACTTGAGAGGGAAAGCGAGGAGCAGAGGTCAGTGAATAGAGTGTATGCAGAGCCAGGGGAGTCCAGTTGAATGTTGAACTAACCCAGGAGCAGAAGGTTAGAGGGGGAAGAAAGTGAAGAAGAGCTGAAGTCCGCCCATTAAGAAAGGAATAGGGAGGTGACGCCTGGAAGCCGGTAGATGGTAGCAATAGACAGGGTGGAGGTGGGAGAGGTGACTAACTTGCAAACCAGGCTTTGAAAAGAGGAATAGGTCTGGGTAGGTAAGATGGAAGCAGGAACCCACTCAGGGAAGATTAAGGCAACTCCACCACCAGTGTGGTGAGGTCAAGGCTTGGAGATGATCTTGAAGCCATCAGGGAGGAGGGAGTCAAAGGCAGTGACAGAGCTGGCATTGAACCAAGTCTTGGTAAGAGCGAGAATGTAGAAGTCAATGTCTTCAAGAAAGAGACAGATGTCAGAGTAGTGTATGTTGGCTGAGTGGGCATTAAGAGTCACCAGGTGGAGATGGGCAGCGCTTTTGAAGGTTTTCTGAGGTGGGGTACAGGGACATGGTACACCATTCAGAGGAGATAGAGGGAGAGAGAGAGAGAGAGAGAGAGAGAGAGAGAGAGAGAGAGAGAGAGAGAGAGAGAGAGAGAGAGAGAGAGAGAGAGAGAGAGAGAGAGAGAGAAGGGGGGATGCAGGCAAAGGATGTAAGTTAATGAGAGAAGGTCAGATGCAGTCAAAAAGAAGGAGGTTGGGTTGTGGACCATGAACCAGAATGGTTCCAGTGCTAGACATTAACGAATCAGCAACAAGGGGCTGCAAAACCAGCCAAGAGGACTTCCCACTTGGTGCCACTGTTAATAGAGGAGTGTGAGGAGGGAGAGAGAGTGGAGATGAGATGGGGAATCCAGAGATCAGGAGAGGGGACAGAGAAAAGGATATCAGTGAAAACCTCTCTAGAGAAAGTACTCACATAGGTGTCTATAATGGGAAGTGCAGGGTTTTGTTGGATACTTTGTCTTTTTGGAGTAAATTTGGGGTTTGGCAGTATTGTCTTACCGTCAAAATATGAGCGGTCGTTTGGTGGTAAATTAGCCTTGCATTTAGATTGGGTTTGGCCTCATATTATTTTAGTGACCATACCGTGTTATCTTGTATTGGGGTGGTATTTAGTGGTGAGCATGGTTTTCTTCCTTATATTATAACCCCATCATAAAACAAAACCTTCCTTTCTATTAGAGTACCTCCCAGTGGTCTATAGAGAGTCTTGGACCTATGCACGTGATAGAAACCCAACAATTATATTTATAGCGCCACCTATAGGTTGTGGCCGGTATCACTGGCTCATGGACGTCCAGTAATCTATATATCATCTCAGATTACCTCCCATCATCATGCAATGGAGACACACACACACACGCTCTAAACTGCTTTATCACTGATTATTATTAGCTTCTTTTGGATTGTTGTTTCATCTGCAGTGGTAAATTGACAAATGCACTACTGAACAAAATGAATATCCCCTGTATATTTATACATAAATTGACAGATGCAAAAATGACACTAAACCATTTGTTTTCATAAATACTTATTATTTGGAACCTTATTCAGATATTAACAAACCTTACCATGGATACATTGCATAATCATCTGAAATACAAAAAGAAAGATAAAACAAAACAAACAAGCCTTTTAAAGCATGGTTAATTTCCCCCCCATTCTTAACATAGCGAACAAATACATGCAGTGACTTCCCTGCCTTTCTACGCTGTTCTAAAGCTCAGCCATTCATGCGGCATTTAACAGTATCCTCACTTGTACTTATCTTACCCAAAATGTTTCTTTAAAGTCCCCCACGCGATCTTGTTCCACTCGCAAAGACAGGCCCAGCCAGCACGGAATGCTTCTGTAAATCTTGTGTGTCTGGGAGCATGGCGAGAAACTCTCTAGCCAGCGCTCTGTGTCACCTTGGACTTCTGTCTTCACAGCCCAGTCTCCACGAACTAACCCCCATCCGCAAGTTTCGCCATTAGCAAAACTTGTAGCCATCCTACTTTATTTACGTGCCATGTCTGCAGACACTTTCTTCCAATCAGGTCAAAAGCATGTTTTCTGCACCACCCTTCATTTCCAAAACAAAGAAATCCTTGCTCTCTGAGCAACTTTTCCAATTTATTTCCTGCTGCGCATACTTTCTGCTCTCCACAAGCTAACACAGAAATAAAAAAAAATGCCATTGTGCATTTAAAATGCATTGCAGTAGTGCCACCAAAATATGTATTTTCACCTCATTTTGCACATGAGACTACTTTATAATGTTAAAAAAGTTAGAATTAGTATTTAGTAATGTTAATTGAATTAGTTAGTTATATAAATAATATAGTCTTCTATGTGTGAGGTTTCCAAAAAAATAAAAAAATGGTGCACTTCATTCACTGCAGTTTCACATTGGGCTTTTGCTATATTATGAATGCTGTACCTTGCATGCCACCAGCAACATATTCACATTTATACTGGCAACACAAAAATATATGTATGTACCACATTACTGCTGGCAATAAAATGCCACTGCACTTTGCAATTAAAATTATGCCTTCACATTTTGGTAAAACGCTATATATTTTCTTACAGTTTGCACTCAGGATATCTTTTTTGTGCTTTTTCCTGCCGGGCTTGGAGAGAGATGGGGGATATTTGATAGTGTCGCAGTTTGAGAATATGGGAGAGACGTAGAGAGCCATAGGAGGGCAGAGGTTTTAGCCAAAGATTGAGGGAGGAGTGGCAGCACCGTACAGTTCTGGCTAAACTCATTACGGAGCCTAGAAGATTGAGTCGGAGAGAATCACACACCCCAAATGCGACTTTGAATGAAGGCAGCAAGCAATGCAGATGGTGCACAGGAAATACAAAATATCCAAATTCGATTTTAAAAGCACACCCCAAATTCAACTTTAAATGAAGTTAGCAAACAATGCAGATGGTGCACAGGTAATGCAAAACACACAAATTTGACTTTAAATAAAAGCAGCAAACAACGCAGAGGGTGCATAGGTAATGCAAAGTATCCAAATTTGATTTTAAAAGCACACCCCAAATTCAACTTTAACTGAAGTTAGCAAACAATGCAGATGGTGCACAGCTAATGCAAAACACAAGTGAGAGTAATACATGCAGTGAAAGGAATAAAGTTAGGTGAGGATCGAGGAGGTGAAAAGTACTAATGATGCCTGAGGAGAGTTAGTAATGGAGGTCAGCCAAACTCACTTTCATTACTGCAGAGATTGTGGGTGGCCTTTGAACCAGTAGCAGTGAAGCAGTCAGCAATAGTCCGGTGGACGGATCATAGCTAGAGATGTAAATATATGGCTTTCCATGCCCTTCTCGGCCCTGACAAGCACAGACAGGGCTTTTGATCCTGGTGCCGGCTTCCGCCTCCCAGTGCACCCGGGTGAAATAGACTATATTGGCCAATCACACAGCCAGGTAAAACACATAGGCAGGCTCCACTACAGGGTGCAGGCGCAGCCATCTTGGAAGGTGGCAGAAACAAGGAAAGCAGGCAGAAAGGTTGCCTAATAAGTTATTTTTTATATCAATGCAAGCAGGATGCAAAAGCAACAGATAGCGATTTGGCTGCTACAGCAATCTTATTTGTGTTAGTCAAATTGGCAATCCGTGTCACGCGCACAGTAAAAAAAAGTATGCAAAAAGCACTATGCTGCTTTTAAATTACAGCATTTCATTTTAAAATGCTGCAGAAGCCTCCTATCCTTTTTTCATGGGCTGGATGGCCTTACCGTCCAAATGATTTCTAGTTGAGATGACTGGAGGAGGCAGGGGTAGTGGCCTGGAGGGAGAACACTGCTCTGCTGCTTCTTGCTGGATGTAGAGTGAAGGAGGCACAGGCCTCCCAGACCTAGATGAAGGCCTTTGATGGTGGTGCCAGCATATGCCTCCCTCCTTTTTCACAATAAACTAAACGTGAATACATTTCAACATCTTTATACTTGCGTGGCATCTTCTGGCCTAATCTAGATCTGGTTGCATGGCCTGTATTTCCTTTGCTATGTTATTTCTCTCGTTATTCTGTCCGTCCATGTGATTCTAAGAGCAGAGGTGGATTTAGCACTTGGATGACAGACCAAACACGACCAAGCCCTGCCATTCCCCGGTCCGATACCTTCCCATCTCATCACACCAGCCACAACACACAACTCCCTCCCTCCTTGCTGGCAGTCAGACACATTGGAATAACAAAGAGCAGATTTAGTGCTCGCTCAAAGGGCCCAGCTAAACATTTGTCAGGGCTTGTCATATTGAAATGGGCCCCACCTTGCATACAGTTCGGAGGGGTGGATGCAGTCTGTGGCACCCTTGGGTTGCTCAAATAAGAATGGATACAAAGGAATGCCCTTAAATCTCATGGGGCAGGCAGCCAGAGGCGAGCTGAAAAAACTAAATTGCCACTGAAAAGTTAGTAATTGCTGTGCCAGCAAGGTGTTAACACAGATGAAACCAGAGTAAAAGGCTAATAGGTGTAAACACTGCTGGATGCTATTAAAGGCAATCTGTAACCTGATGTGAAAAGCACACATTTAAAGTCTTCAGGTAAGGCAATGGTCTTCAAACTATGGGGCCAGAAGGATGTGGGGGGCGGGAGTTCAGATTAAAATGAGATTAAGATTAATGTTTTTAATGTAAAAAAAGGATTAAGGTGACTCCTTTGAATAGAAAATATAAGCAGTTGAAAATCTGCTTATATTTTAAAGAGCATGCCCTCCCCTCTACCCCTGGACATCCTTTGGCCGCCTAGGGGAAGGACCAATGCCTAGGTCAGTGGTCTTCAAACTTTTTTACCCCGAGCCCCCCCTAAGAAAAATTTCTCCGGCCCAAGCCCCCCCTATAAACATGGACTCCAAAATTGTACTCGGTTGCGAACGGTTATCGCGCGCTGGAGTAGAATGGTGCCCCGCTTGCCTCCATGAGTGTAATTTTATATCTATATAAAACCATGGGAATATATTTTGATTCCACTGTGTCAATGAATCATCAGGTCAACGCTGTGATTTCGTCACCCGCATATTATCTAAAGTTCCTTTCGCCGTATTCAGCCATTTATTTCTGATGAAAATTGCATCCTGCTTTCTCGTACAATAATTGGTGCCAAAATTGATTATTGTGGGAGCTTATTGGTTGGCACCAAAAAACATTAATGCGGTCAGGAATAGATTGTATCCACTGAAGCTGAAAAATCTGATTTCAGAGTAGGAGAATAGAGCATAACTCTGGTGGTGAAGCAGTTAGCAACCAATGAAAAACAATGATATGAATAAAACACATTTTAATAAAATATGCTCTATATTCATAATAAGAGATGTGTGTCTTGCCAAACCTCTGATTATTGAGCTGTGGAATACCAAAAGACAACACATGTGGCCATTAGTGCTACTGGTCATATAGGTTGAGGGTTGGTGACCCGCTAAGAGTAACCCGGAAGTAGTAAACATTAATAATGAATTTACCTCTGGCTACTGGTGGTGGTCCATGCCCCCTAATGTGGGGGTTGCAGAGGGAGAGGGGCGCAGGGGGGACCGGTGCTGCATTAATAACGCGGTTCCCCATGGCAGATTGCTGGGCTCCAGCAATCTGCCATGGGGGAGCTGTGTTACTAATACAGCACCGGCAGAGCAGTTTTGGTCCCCGCTCGCCTCCTCTCCTCCATGCCCCCTAATGTGGGGGTTGCAGAGGGAGAGGGGCGCAGGGGTGACCGGTGCTGCATTAATAACGCAGCTCCCCCATGTCAGATTGCTGGGCTCCAGCAATCTTTCATGGGGGAGCTGCGTTACTAATACAGCACCGGCAGAGCAGTTTTGGTCCCCCGCTCGCCTCCTCTCCTCCATGCCCCCTAATGTGGGGGTTTCAGTGGGAGAGGGGCGCAGGGGGGACCGGTGCTGCATTAATAACGCGGTTCCCCATGGCAGATTGCTGGGCTCCAGCAATCTGCCATGGGGGAGCTGTGTTACTAATACAGCACCGGCAGAGCAGTTTTGGTCCCCGCTCGCCTCCTCTCCTCCATGCCCCCTAATGTGGGGGTTGCAGAGGGAGAGGGGCGCAGGGGGTACCGGTGCTGCATTAATAACGCGGTTCCCCATGGCAGATTGCTGGGCTCCAGCAATCTGCCAAGGGGGAGCTGTGTTACTAATACAGCACCGGCAGAGCAGTTTTGGTCCCCGCTCGCCTCCTCTCCTCCATGCCCCCTAATGTGGGGGTTGCAGAGGGAGAGGGGCGCAGGGGTGACCGGTGCTGCATTAATAACGCAGCTCCCCCAAGTCAGATTGCTGGGCTCCAGCAATCTTTCATGGGGGAGCCGCGTTACTAATACAGCACCGGCATAGCAGTTTTGGTCCCCCGCTCGCCTCCTCTCCTCCATGCCCCCTAATGTGGGGGTTGCAGTGGGAGAGGGGCGCAAGGGGGACCGGTGCTGCATTAATAATGCGGCTCCCCCATGGCAGATTGCTGGGCTCCAGCAATCTGCCATGGGGGAGCTGCGCTACTAATACAGCACCAGCAGAGCAGTTTTGGTCCCCCGCTCGCCTCCTCTCCTCCATGCCCCCTAATGTGGGGCACGCAAGGGGAGAGGGGCGAAGAGGGGACCGGTACTGTATTAATAACATTAATGTGTGCATTGCTATGGTGTGTTTCTTTAACATTCATCTAAGAATGCTTTGCGAAAATTGTGCATCAAGTGTTCATAGGCTCAAAGGATAGATTGTCCGAATAAACTCAAATCGTTGTGAAACAACTAACGCCAATGTGTTTTGAACTGTTAGTTCATCTTCAGGGCATTTGAGATAAATGTTCCCAGAGTGTCTGTTCATCCTGTGAATGTAACAGGTATATATGCTAATTCATGTTAATGAATCTTCCAGAATTTCTTTTGTGCAGAATTTCAATTAAACAGATAGAAATACCAGATTCAGGGTACTGACCTTTATCTTTTTATCAGTATCTCATTTTGTACACACACCTGTGGTGAAAACCACAGGAGTTCCATTGTCAGAATGTGTGCGTTCACAGTTTTAGTAAAATTGCAATCTTAAGAGTGACATTTCTGTGCCTGCCTGTATCTGTAGCGTAGGCTTTTTGATAATTGAAAGACAGATATTGTAAGGTGTACTCACCCACCCCGTGGGACTTGTCCTCTGTGCAGGGTTTTATAGAGAAAATTAATGAAGAATGGTCCTTGCGGACTCCCGTAACACTGTAGAGAAAAAATAGATGCTATCGTGTGGTGATTTGGTGATTTCTAGATCAACGGAGTGTGCCTAAAGCACACGCTTGTCTCGTGTCATCTTATATTATATCCAGATGATCCAGATGAGTAAGCGACAGGTAACCATGCTGCGTCGGATATGTATTTTAAACAATTTAAGTACGCCCCTTTATTGAGATGAATATCATTTCCCAAACGTATGAAGGATTTATCCATTCTACTCGTGCAGCAAATCGCCAGCTGCCATTTGCTGTACTACCAAATTAGGTAGCCTTCTGATTAGCCTCACAGGGTGCAGTTTGTCATGAGCGTATAGACATCAAAGCGCATTAATTCATTATGAGGATTTACAAAGTTTCGTAATGCTTACCCGATCGGACCGCCTGTCTCAAAACGAGTGGTCGTGTCTACACGGGTTCCTGCCAGCGTGGCAAGTTGTGATTAACTATGGTGATCACGCGCATGCGCGGATCAGAGTAATGCAGTGAATCTCCATCTTGGTGTGGGAGAGACACTGTAGACTTGTTGGAGCATTGTCATGACAACTAAAGTTTTCAGAAAACATTACAACCGGGTAGTACTGAATATCATCAACCCAATATCATGTGTTAGTCAATGTATATTGATATTCTGCCATCGTGCTTCCTAAGATTCACAAGCCCTATCACGTCTTCCGGGGTTGGATAAACTATGCGGATCCCGATGGGATATATCTATGCTGCGACCATGAGTGCAACGCAAGGGTGGGGCTCCGGCTCAATCTTTGAGCCCCTCCAACGCACCCATGGTCGTGTGATGTTTTTTTGGGATATATCTGGATCCAATTCATTGGTGTAAACTACCCTTTTCTTCTGAAAATGTATTCAAGAACTTGAACTGTTTTGTCTGTGGACATGTCCTCTACAAAGTAGAGTTCAATGTGCTTGGATAATAATCCACTAGGAGTATTACATGTATGCTTTCAAATGATATTTTTTCTAACCGACTCAATACGTCTAAACCTATTTTCTTTCAATTTGGGCATCCAATGAATATAGTGGTGCTTGTGTGATATAAAGTCGTGTGTCACTGTTCGGGTAATAAACAGTAATGAAGGACATCTACAACATCGTGTCCATGCCTAGCCACCCGCAAACGCAACTTACGCTCCTTTTGGTAAGTGTAGTTGCTGGATGACCTCATGTGCAGATTATATGATCATCAGTCTGGATACATTGGGTGAAATACATTCATCATTCCTGAAAATGTCTTCAGCTACTTTCTTACAAGGTAGAAGCACACAGTGTAGTCATTGCTCAGGCCACCATTTGTCAGTTGCAAACCCCAGACTTCTGCAAAATGTTTAATCAGTTGCCATGGTCTCCTCTCATGCAGACTTTTCAAGTTCGTTAGGATCAACTTGTTTCAAATTGTCAAAGATGACCACTGCACATTCATCCTGATAGAAGGTAGTAGGAGACAGCGTCGGACTGGGCCATAAAATAATTGCCTCAAGTACCAATAAAAAAGTGGCCCACAGTTGCAAATGCCTATTCATTCCTTTTGTGACACTGTTTGAATAGTACCCAAAGGGGTGTTTTTGATAAAATGTGATACAAATCTTCATTTTAAGGGATATTTATTCGCAACTCTGGTGAAAAACTGCTCGTGCATAGTGAAGTAACTCATCAATATGGCCCACATTGGCCAAAATAGAGGCCCACTAGACCAAAAAAAATGGGCCCACACCAGTATTTTGCATTTTTTTGGTTCGGCCATGGGCCTATTGCCCTAAAGACCAGTCCGAGTCTGGTTGCATTTTGTGCAAGGCATTACTAGGCAACTTGCCTGTGTGTTCTATTTACCTGGAATTTGCTGCACAGGAAAGGATAAACCAGCAGCTTAGCTAAGCGTTTTGTACGTGGTCTCCCGGACTTAACATATGGATTAGGGGTCTATGAGCAGAGTACAGTATGAAAAACCCAGCCCGTGCATACAATCGACAGTGGGATGTGGCTAATATACAGGTCAACAAATCGTTTACAACACATAGCAATGAGTTTCTGGTGTAGACAATTGCTCTAAGGTAAAAGCTACAATGTGCTCATCTGATTTCTTCGACTACATCAAAGTTGCACCCTCACCGGACGCTCATGCATCAAAAGCGGTTGGTGTGGGTTCATTTGCGTCAAAAGATTTCAGGCAAAGCGCATGCACAATATCTTCTTTTATAGTTTTAAATGCCTGTTGCAACTCTTTTGTCTATGAACATTTTCCAACTTTTCATGGTAGTCGCCTCAGGTAATATCTTATTGGAGAAGTTGGAGGCAAATCTGGAATGGTACTCTCACACAAAATCAAACTGTTGATACCTTTTAAAGAAAGAACTCACTGAAAATGTCATGCTAAAATTGTAAAATGAAAAAGCTTTCGTAGCCCCTTAGCATCATCAGATGATGGTCACACAATGAAATGAGAAACAAAAAAATAAAATAAACACAAACATATTTTTACATAGGAAAAAAGGAAGTGAACACCTGTCACTTGGACTCAATAGTCTGCAGGAAGACGTATGCAAGGAATCCATTCCCCCTCTATCTACAGCACATATAAGAACAGAAACATGCATGCACCCATGGTAAAACAGTTCTCAAATCCGGCAGTGCTGGGAAGTTACACGTCAGCAGACCATATTATTCACCCAACGTTTTGCATGTAATGGGCTGCATTAGGAGTACAAAATGCGAAAAAATGATGGCAAAATTACAGTAACAATTGCTGCCACTTTAATGCCACTTTCCCATCACACCAAACTTTTAGTCTGGACGTGAAGCAGAGTGTTTACCTCCAGCATCTCGCTGGAGGGACAGCCTTCACGTTAGCGCCAAGAGACCTCAGCAGATGCACTGCAGCAGTACGTCATATCACATCAAATCCCTAAAAATCCACCTTGAGTCCTCAATAAATGAGGATCAACACCACCTTACATCCACTTATAAACAGGCAGAACATTTGTCTGATGGAGTGGTGGTGACGGCAAACGAGTTTGGCCAAGATTCTGCAGAAACAGTATCCAATTATTGCCTTGCCCATAATGGCCAATGTGTCCAAATACTTGTACACAATGGGCCCGATTCATGGAAAACTCTGCATTTATCCCACAGAGGCTGAGCGCCGAAAATGTCACTGTGTGAGCCTCCGCGCAGAATAAAAAATGCATACACGCGTATCAATGGAATTATCCACGCAAAGTAACTGTCTGCACAATATGCGGCCGGAACGCCCCTCACATGCTCCACGCAAAGCAAAAACAGCCAGAACAGCTACCTTTGTGTACTCCCCCGGGGCACTAAAACACACACCCTTCAAACAATGTGTGGGTTGACCCGCAAGCAGGCCTGCATCTCAGGGACGCTGCACATGGTCCACCGTATCTGGTACCGGCACCCCGACAATTGACCATAACTCGGATAAATCTCAGAAAATCTATGTGCGAACCCCTGTAAACCGTTCCTGCACCACACTACACTATGTATGTGCGCTTTAAGTCCGATTGGATCCCCGGCTGTGTACACGCACCCCTAACACTGACATGCACTCCCACCTCTGCGCTGCAATTCCTATGCGCAAGTGTCTCTACGCCTGCCTTCAGGCGAGAGTTTGCACAGTCACATTCATGAATACAGTTTGCTGTGCGCATTTGTGGGCGTGCTATGGACTGCCTGCGGCCCGTCCCTCGTAACGCCCATTTCCCTTTTTTCTTCCTCATTTTTCGAGTTCGACCCCCTACTGTGTCCTCTGTGCAGGTCTCGTCCATGCTCTGCATGATATCTCACGCAAGGCGCTCGGCCACTCGCAGAGAAGTGCCGGGCCTGCGCGGAATCCTCGCAAGTCCACGAAAAGTCCTGCACATTTGGTTCCATGAATCGCCAAACAGGGATTTGCGTGCAGATTGGTGTGCAAATCCCTGATTTTCCATGCAAATATTTCCATTAATCGAGCCCAAGGAGTCTAATAAGAGCGACCCAGGAAGTATACAAAGGTAACAATGGTATTGTAGAAACATCTTGAATTGCAAGATTTGAAAACACATGATTTAACAAGTGCTCGTATTGCCTCACAGCTTCCTCACATGGTCTAAATGTGTTCACAGGTGGCACAATAGGCATACAATTACATTGCTTCAATCAACCACCAGTTCTTTCAACAACGATGTTTGTCCACATTTCCCTTGCATCCACACCCATACAATTATTACCTGAAGCGATCGCAGTGCCCAAACTGGCCTAAAAATGGCACACAGCACCAGTATATTGAAATTAAAAAAATGTCAGAGATAATTGAATATTTTTGCAGGCTCTTTATGTTAGGATATCAACATGCATCTTAACATCCTATGGAACATTGCAGCTGGAGAGGAGAGTATGACTAGAACTCTGGAGTACTGAAGTACTCCAAAGGAACGAATGAGGGATGTATGTGGGTTAGAATCCCATAGTAAAAGTATCTGATGATATGCATTTCTCGTGTCCAATTTTGCAAAGCGTTCCTATTTACAAAGAAGAGAATACGTTCTGATATGCTGTACCAACCATAGTTGTGTATCACAATCTAACTGTTGGGGCACCGAATATCAACACATAGTCGCAGCTTGTTGGATTCTTTCTTCTGAATAGGAACTACAGGGCTTACCAATTCCTTTACACTGCTTGAGCACCAAACCTGAAACAGAAGAACGCTACCATAAGTAGCTGAAGCAGCTGTTACCTCAACACTCTATGTTCTTAAGTGCATCACCCATTGGGCCACCCAAGAACAAAAAAGCTAAGAGGTGCTGCCCCTAATGCTGAATTGTTATTTCAGGGTCCGGAGTACAATTGACTATAAATGCAGATTTTTTGCGAGATTTCATGCTGAGGTTGGGTGTGATCTTAAATTGGGTTTTGAAAGATATTTGATTGGAAAATGAGGGTGGAATTAAAAAAGGCATGAACTTCATCATGCATTAATTCTGGTAATACAAAAGTGGTTTATGGCCTCACACTAACCACTATAGTAGCCAGCCAGTCAAGGGGTTTTCTGCGTGGGAAATGGCTACACATCTAGCTAAGTGATATGGTATGGCTGCTCATCAAAGTCTGCTCCAGAAAACTTCAATTGACCCTGAATCGTTTGCTACTGTGACTTGTCACCTCTCATTCTGACCTCTCATTCATGTGTGGGCTATTCAAGATGGCAAGCCTGGCATGAAATTCTGATCATCTTCAGACTACTTGCAAGCATGGCAGAAAATGTGGAATTGGCAATTTATGCAATTTCCAAGTTCCGATCCGGCAAAAACCAAATCTCAGTATTTCCATAAGCTAATGAATGGAAAAGGAGGAAATTAACACTTCTTAAGGCCTCACTTGGCAAGCCGTCTTCAGTCTTGTGTAACCTGCAACTAGGAGCTAAGGGGCAGTAACTGTGGTAGCCATTTGGTACTCCCATTTTCCCAGAACAACATATGCACACACACACAACACACACACACACGAACACGCCCTAAATTGGAAACACAAATGGTATGATTGACTCCTAGCTCACAGCTATTGTGTAAATACATGAAAAAAGTAACTCTCCTGTAGTAGCTCCCACCACATTCACAGAACAAGATAAGGAGCAAGGGATACTTGCATCCTATGAGGAGCATACAGGTCTAAAACACTTCAGAAATAGAATGTGAAGGAGAAGAACAGTAGCTGGTGTATTCTTAACCCCAGGAGCCTAATTTAATTCATATCAGATATTGTGGCTATGTTCTCACAGGAGAGAAAGGCAAGGAAAACAATTGCCGCTGCAGCAGACCCAAAGACACAGCAGAGCAATTAGTAAGGTCAGAGCATGTGAAACTCATAGGAATACACCGTAAACGGAAGCACAGCTGCATATCCAACAAGAAATCATTCAAGAACGCTCGCGCCTTTCATTCCTTACCTTGGATTCCATGGTTTTTAACCTCTGTATCAGCTCTCGCCACGTCCTTCCAAGTGCACAGCTAGGTGTGCACTAAATGAAGCTCAGCACATACACACACACACACATACGTACATGTATACATACTGCTAGACGTGCTCACGTGAATATTCCCAAGAATATTGTTTGTAAACAGCGATTGATTTGATAGCAGCAATTAAGTGATAGTTCACATAGCAGCGTGTACCTGCGCCCGAGGGAACATTCAGAACTTTCTTTGTGTACAGCAGTCTTCCCTCCATTGCAGGTGTCTTGATGTCTTCTGAGCGTTTAGGAAAGTGTCTTTGGCGGTCGATTTTTTTAATTTTTTTAAATGCCGCATTCTCGGCTGGAGGGTGTTAATGAACACTGAAGATTGTAGGAAGGATGTGAATATTAATATCTACTATTTCCTTCAGATGTGCAAGCGGTTCTTATGTTTGCGCATGGCTGTTGTATCATGGATATTTCAGAATGAGGAAAATAGCTACATCAGCTGGATTTGGGAAAGGAAGCAGGCATTTTCAGATCAAAACCAGGAGCTACTATTGGAAGGCTTCATTCAGAACAATAATCTATCTTTTGCCAAGAATGCACATTGCACTCTTTTGCCAGTGAACACAAGGTCTGGCAAGCTATGATGGACAAAATAAACAGAATATCCACAGAAATACATACCATCAATCATGTGTTGAAATTATAGTATGCTATTACTTAAAGGTCAGGGATATAGAAAAAATAATTTTGAAAGAAGGTTCCAAGAAGGAGGACCACCCTTGAATGGGCAGCACATAGAAATGAAGTTGTTGGACCTCATGTATGTGGATGGTCTTCAAGGACTGGTGTAGGCTCAAGTAATAAATATCTACTTGCTCAAGGCTGCTGCATGTACTTACAAGGTGGGTTACAATGCACATTTGAGTTGCTTTCAGAAGTAGTACTCTGGACATAACATGTTGCTGCATTGCATACCATCTTTGTAGGTATTGAATTGGAATGCTCCATTGGATCAGGGGAAGAGATGTGAAGGACCAAAAGACATTCCCTGGAGCTTGTGTAGCAAATACGGTGAATCAAGCTGCACACTATGCGGCACTCAGGATCCGTGAGCAGTTTTCACTACAAGGGAACCCAATATCCACAGCAACACGATGCTGCACTCGGGGTCCGTGAGCCGTCTTCTCTACAAGGGAACCCAATATCCACAGCAACACGATGCTGCACTCGGGGTCCGTGAGCCGTCTTCACTACAAGGGAACCCAATATCCACAGCAACGCGATGATGCACTCAGGGTCTGTGAGCCGTCTTCACTACAAGGGAACTCAATATCCACAGCAACACGATGCTGCACTCGGGGTCCGTGAGCCGTCTTCACTACAAGGGAACCCAATATCCACAGCAACGCGATGATGCACTCAGGGTCTGTGAGCCGTCTTCACTACAAGGGAACTCAATATCCGCAGCAACACGATGCTGCACTTAGGGTCCGTGAGCCGTCTTCACTACAAGGGAACCCAATATCCACAGCAATTGCCCCTGATGACGAGGAAATGTGGTTACAAGTTACCGAGAATGTGGAAAAAAAAGGCTCTCCACAAAGGCAATAGTAAACAGTGTGGACAGTGACATAAAAGTTCAGTTGGATGCTATAGATACTTTCAACTAATGTGGATGCCGATTAGTGGCATTTTGTATGAGTACGCCAGTGCTGAAGGTAATGATTGTGGGAATGGTGAAGAGATTGACATGGGTGTTGGCGAATTTCTTGAAAATCTGCCCCCAGACGTTTGGTGATACAACAGCACATGGGTGCCATCAAGAGATCCAACCGTATTCGGAAATTATGCAAAAATGTCGGGAAATAAAAGAACATCTTGCTGTGCTACAGTCACTCAGTCAAATTACTTTACCCGATAAAGTATATCCATAAAAGCAGTAGCAACCATAATATGATATCATATGTTATTTTATTCATAGCACGCCTATACACAAGTGTCTCAAGGCGCGAGTAATATGTACAAAACATATACAATCTCAAAAAGATTAACATATTTGTCTAAAAAACCAAAGAGGCATAGCAGTCATAGAAATAAATAAAAGCAAAATCCATGTCTAAATCCATAAATCGATGTAAATGTATAGATGTTGTAATCTAGTCATGCCCTCCACACCATCATTTTGGTGCTACCTGCGTGGATTGGATGTCCATCGAGGCTTAAAGGGACTAGACTGCAATAGCTCATAACAATTGTATAGCATACAACAGGCATAAAACAGCACTTGCAATATAAGTGATGCATGACCCTCCGGTGATGTGTGTGCATGGGATCAGTATGAGCCATGATGCAAGTGAGTTTGAAGCTAACATTTCTGTCAATAGAGGCCCTTGTACATTGATGCTGATGTTGATTGCATGCGCCGTGCATGTTTCTGCATGTGTGTTGCCGGCATTGACTCATGTGTTGTGGAGGGACAGGATGGAGGTGACGTTTGACAGTGCCACTAATGTGTTATTGCTTCCTGTCTAGGGGACTATTGTACAGTACCCTGATGCTTGTGTTCTATGTCTCTCTCTATGCAGTGTTGAGTGAAGAAGAGGGTGAAGACAGCGCTGTGGAGAAAAGCGGCGTGGATGCCTCCACCGGGTGGCGATGCAAGGCCCTGCCACCGTCTCAGGAATTGCCATCATCTGGGAGCGAGGGGACTGGTGCCGCGTCTGCCACTACGGCTGTAGCGGAAGGGCCGGGTGTGCCCCCCCAGGGGCTTGCGATGGTGGAAGACGGTGCAGAGACATCCAGGTTGGTGGTCTCCACAGAGGAGGAGGAGGCCGCTACTGAGCCGCACATGGGGCCTGGTGGGGGTACTACCACTGGTGCTAGTGGTGCAGTCCAGGGCCGGGGCAGGAGACAGCAGATGTCGCTGAGGAGGGGCCTGTGCATGTCACTGTCCCTGACCCTGTGACTGCACCACCATGCACCAGCAGGGATGCCCTGTCCCAGGCCCGTCCGCAGGTAGGGGGGTGGCCCACGTCATCTGGCACGCCACTACCTGCAGACAAGGAGACCCCTGACCGTATGAGTTCCGCCCTGATTGGTGTCACGTTGTGCACGTGTGTCATTCATGATGACGTGCGTGCTTCCTGGGGGGACCATGCCCGCCACACGAAGAGCTTCATGGCAACGTGGAACAATTGGGAGGGGCTCTGGTCGGAGGATTCCTACATGTGTTGAGCACTCTGGCGGCCCTCTCCTCCTCTGTGGAGACTATGCGCCAGTCGTTCTCCCTGCCGTCTTCCGGGCCAGATTCCACCAGGGCCCCTTGTGGACCTGGCCCGACCAATGCAGCCAGCTTAGTGGAGCTCCCAACCCTGCCACAGTCGGGAGTTGGAGGTCCAGCAGGGGTGGACACCCCACCAACTGGAGACCAGCAGATGGAGGATGTGCCGGCATCATCGGCCAGGTCACATGGACAGCAGCAGCAGGCTCAAGGTGGGAGCGATGATGGCTCGGGGCAATCAACATCAGAGGGGCAGGCATCAGCCAGAGGGCAGGAGGACCCTGGAATGGGAGTGTCTTCCGAGTGACAGCGATTGGACCTGCGGATAGATGCAGAGCGGCAGCAGGCGGAAGAAGCGCGGCTCACCATGATCAGGGCGGAGTTCTCCATGCGCCGGGCATTGAAGCGGGCTGAGTGCCTCGAGGCAACTCGCAGGGAGTTGGACCAGGCCATTACTGCATCCCTGCAAGACCTCGGGGCCAGGGCAGAGGCCCGCCTCCAGGACATTGACAAGGAGTTCGATGATGCCCTGGCCCGGGACATCACAGAGTGAGCCGTAGGACTTGCCCGTCGCCATCGTATATAGTTAGTTAGTGTTAGGTTTCCTTTCTGTTTTTATTTATTTTGGGGCACTTGGACAATGCCCCATGTTTTTGTATATAGTTTTTTTATGGGTTTCATTTCAATGATTGGGATATGGACCCTGGATTTGTACTTTGTAAATAGTTTGACAAAGGATTTGGCTTCTTCTTTTTTTTTTTCATGGATCAATGTTTTTTTATTGTTTTTGCACTTTGGATTTGTTTTGCCGGACTGACACTTTGGACACGTGCTTTTGGATTCCTTTGGACTTTGCTATCATGCATTTTTGGTTTATATTTTGGACATGCAGCTTTTCATTATTTATTTCCATTTTTGTGTATATCATTTAATTCCCTTGCTTTTGTGTTTAATACATTTTGAATTCCGACTTCAATGTGTGGTATTCTCTGTTTGGTTTCATGCATGTCACAATGTGTGTTTTCTCAATCACATGCACCCATTGTGTGGGTGTGGCGGAAATATGTTGATGTGCATACTTGCCATTTGGGAGGTATTATGTGATGGGGATTTCATTGTAGGGTGGATGTCATACCTGGTTGTGTGTTTGGACTGGGGTGCGTGGGGTGTGATTTGGGGCGCCATAAGGCCCATGATTGTGGATCGTCATGAGGTGTTGGGGGGGACATGAGTCGGGGCCTGCAGGCAGGTGCCTGTCACTGCTGGGTGGGTGAGTGGGTGGGGGGACATGAGTCGGGGCCTGCTGGCAGGTGCCTGTCACTGCTGGGTGGGTGGGGGTGCAGGGGGACATGAGTCAGTGCTCACTTGTGCATTGATGACATGTGGGGTGGCTGGAGGGCATGGCCAGGGTGGATGGGCTGCCTGCGGGGCATGGCCAGGGGTGGAGGGTAGTCCCCTGTGTTGTGGGCTGCCTGCAGGGTCTGGGGAGGGGTGAGAGGGCACACCTGGGAGGACACACACTTCTAATTCGTGTTGGGGCACACCAGGAGTGCACATACCCCTCCAGTGGCAGTGAAACATGTGTAAATCTCCCCGCACACCCCTGAAAGACACTGCTCCCCAAGACCTATCACGGGTGATTCTCCCCGCGCACCCCTCGGAATACACATACCCCACTAGCCCAAGCCCTATCACGTGTGTTACTTCACGTGCACCCCTGAAATACACATACCCCACTCCCCAAGGCATATCACATGTGATTCTCCCTGTGCACCCTCAGAATACACTTACCCTGCTACCCGAAGCCCTATCGCGTGTGGTACTTCACATGAACCCCCGTAATACACGTACCCCATTAGCACAAGGCCTATCGCTTGTGATTCTCCATACGCACCCCTCGGAATACACCTACCCCACACGCACAAGGCCTATCGCATGTGATACTTCACGCGCACCCCCGAAATACACGTACCCCGCTCGCCCAACACATATAGTGTGTGAAACATCCTGTGCACCCCCCAATTGCACTGAATCTGGCCCTGTGAACTGATGCAGGGTTAGCGCGGCCCATTGCGCTGCATTGGGGATTTCAATGACTTATCCTTGAGCAAGGGGCGTTCTTGGGGGCGTAACTGGCGCTGCGGGATGTTCTCTGTGCCAGCGCTCAAAATGGCTTTGATATTCCATGAATATGCGGTGCGCCAGAATGCTGTTTAGCGCACACGGCTGGCGCACGCTGGCGCACGCTAGCTCTCTGCGCTGCTCGCATGCGCTGCCTCTGCGCTGAAATCTATGAATTACCCTGTGAATGTTTTTGCAGCCTCTTTATGTTAGGATATCAACATGCATCTTGACATCCTATGGAACATTGCAGCTGGAGAGGAGAGTATGACTAGAACTCTGGAGTACTGAAGTACTCGAACGAACAAATGAGGGATAGTAAAAGTATCTGATGATATGCATTTCTCTTGTCCAATTCTGCAAAGCGTTCCTATTTGCATAGAAGAAAATACGTTCTGATATGCTGTACCAACCATAGTTGTGTATCACAATCTAACTGTTGGGGCATCGAATATCAACACATAGTCGCAGCTTGTTGGATTCTTTCTTCTGAATAGGAACTACAGGGCTTACCAATTCCTTTACACTGCTTGTGCACCAAACCTGAAACAGAAGAACGCTACCATAAGTAGCTGAAGCAGCTGTTACCTCAACACTCTATGTTCTTAAGTGCATCACTCATTGGGCCATCCAAGAACAAAAAAGCTAAGAGGTGCTGCCCCTAATGCTGAATTATTATTTCAGGGTCCGGAATACAATTGACTATAAATGCAGATTTTTTGCGAGATTTCATGCTGAGGTTGTGTGTGATTTTAGGTTGGGTTTTGAAAGATATTTGATTGGAAAATGTGGGTGGAATTAAAAAAGGCATGAACTTCATCATGCAATAATTCTGGTAATACAAAAGTGGTTTATGTTCTCACACTAACCACTATAGTAGCCAGCCAGTCAAGGGGTTTTCTGCGTGGGAAATGGCTACACATCTAGCTAAGTGATATGGTATGGCTGCTCATCAAAGTCTGCTGCAGAAAACTTCAATTGACCCTGAATCGTTTGCTACTGTGACTTGTCACCTCTCATTCTGACCTCTCATTCATGTGTGGGCTATTCAAGATGGCAAGCCTGGCATGAAATTCTGATCATCTTCAGACTACTTGCAAGCATGGCAGAAAATATGGAATTGTCAATTTATGCAATTTCCAAGTTCCGATCCGGCAAAAACCAAATCTCAGTATTTCCATAAGCTAATGAATGGAAAAGGAGGAAATTAACACTTCTTAAGGCCTCACTTGGCAAGCCGTCTTCAGTCTTGTGTAACCTGCAGCAAAGAGCTGTGGGAATAGGAGCGAAGGGGCAGTAACTGTGGTAGCCATTTGGTACTCCCATTTTCCCAGAACAACATATGCGCACACACACAACACACACACACACGAACACGCCCTAAATTGGAAACAAAAATGGTATGATTGGCTCCTAGTTCACAGGTATTGTGTAAATACATGAAAATAGTAACTATCCTGTAGTAGCACCCACCACATTAACAGAACAAGATTAAGCATTAAGCAACCAACATAAGGAGCACTTGCATCCTATGGCAAGGGAAGAGGTGCTTGCATACAGGTCTAAAACAATTCAGAAATAAAATGTGAAGGAGAAGCACAGTAGCTGGTGTATTCTTAACCCCAGGAGCCTAATTTAATTCATATCAGATATTGTGGCTATGTTCTCACAGGAGAGAAAGGCAAGGAAAACAATTGCCGCTGCAGCAGACCCAAAGACACAGCAGAGCAATTAGTAAGGTCAGAGCATGTGAAACTCATAGGAATACACCGTAAACGGAAGCACAGCTGCATATCCAACAAGAAATCATTCAAGAACGCTCGCGCCTTTCATTCCTTACCTTGGATTCCATGGTTTTTAACCTCTGTATCACCTCTCGCCACGTCCTTCCAAGTGCACAGCTAGGTGTGCACTAAATGAAGCTCAGCACATACATACACACACACATACGTACATGTATACATACTGCTAGACGTGCTCACGTGAATATTCCCAAGAATATTGTTTGTAAACAGCGATTGATTTGATAGCAGCAATTAAGTGATGGTTCACCTAGCAGCGTGTACCTGCGCCCGAGGGAACATTCAGAACTTTCTTTGTGTACAGCAGTCTTCCCGCCATTGCAGGTGTCTTGATGTCTTCTGAGCGTTTAGGAAAGTGTCTTTGGCGGTCGATTATCTTTTATTTTTTAAATGCCGCATTCTCGTCTGCAGGGTGTTCATGAACACTGAAGATTGTAGGAAGGATGTGAATATTAATATCTACTATTTCCTTCAGATGTGCAAGCGGATCTTATGTTTGTGCATGGCTATTGTATCATGGATATTTCAGAATGAGGAAAATAGCTACATCAGCGGGATTTGGGAAAGGAAGCAGGCATTTTCAGATGTGACCCAGCAGCTACTATTGGAAGGCTTCATTCAGAACAAGAATCTATCTTTTGCCAAAAATGCACATTGCACTCTTTTGCCAGTGCAACACAAGGTCTGACAAGCTATGATGGACAAAAAAACAGAATATCCACAGAAATACATATCATCAATAATGTACTGAAATTATGGTATGGTATTACTTAAAGGTCAGGGATATAGAAAAAATAATTTTGAAAGAAGGTTCCAAGAAGGAGGACCACCCTTGAATGGGCAGCACATAGAAATGAAGTTGTTGGACTTCATGTATGTGGATGGTCTTCAAGGACTGGTGTAGGCTCAAGTAATAAATATCTACTTGCTCAAGGCTGCTGCATGTACTTACAAGGTGGGTTACAATGCACATTTGAGTTGCTTTCAGAAGTAGTACTCTGGACATAACATGTTGCTGCATTGCATACCATCTTTGTAGGTATTGAATTGGAATGCTCCATTGGATCAGGGGAAGAGATGTGAAGGACCAAAAGACATTCCCTGGAGCTTGTGTAGCAAATACGGCCAATCAAGCTGCACACTATGCGGCACTCAGGATCCGTGAGCAGTTTTCACTACAAGGGAACCCAATATCCACAGCAACACGATGCTGAACTCGGGGTCCTTGAGCCGTCTTCACTACAAGGGAACCCAATATCCACAGCAACACGATGCTGCACTCAGGGTCCGTGAGCCGTCTTCACTACAAGGTAACCCAATATCCACAGCAACACGATGCTGAACTCGGGGTCCGTGAGCCGTCTTCACTACAAGGAAACTCAATATCCACAGCAACATGTTGCTGCACTCAGGGTCAGTGAGCCGTGTTCACTACAAGGGAACCCAATATCCACAGCAACACGATGCTGCACTCGGGGTCCCTGAGCCGTCTTCACTATAAGAGAACCCAATAACCACAGCAATTGCCCCAGATGACGAGGAAATGTGGTTACAAGTTACCGAGAGTGTGTAAAAAAAGGCTCTCCACAAAGGCAATAGTAAACAGTGTGGACAGTGACATAAAAGTTCAGTTGGATGTTATAGATACTTTCAACTAATGTGGATGGCGATTAGTGGCATTTTTTATGAGTACGCCAGTGCAGAAGGTAATGATTGAGGGAATAGTGAAGAGATTGACATGGGTGCGTGTGGTGAAAATTACTTTGTTCAAGCTTGTGTTGCTTCAAATAAAAATCTACCTTCACTTCTAGTTGGACAATATAGCCTAGTGAAATCCAGTACAGAACACTGTGCTCTTTTCACAAAACACAGTGGCCCTTGCTATGAGTTTGGCAGTGCGATAGAAAAGTGGCAGCAATTCTGTTACCGCCACTTTTATTCGTGGCAAAGAAATTCACACCATTTCTACTGCGCCGTAGAATTCAGAATCTGAAGTTGATGTGGAAGATTTACCTCCCGCTCAGTGATGGAGGGAAATCCTCCACATTAAGTCCAACAAGCAGCAGAATTACGCAGCAGAATTTTGGCTTCCAGTAATTTGACCAAATTCCCCATGGAGACCTATGGACTCCAAAAATGGTGATTATCACTTCCTTGCCACCACTCGTAACCCAAGTATCAGTAACGGTAACCGTTTTTGATGATAATTAGCCAGATTTACCGACGAATTACTACCACCAAACTCGTAAAGAGGCGCATTGATCTTTCATGGAGCCAGACACTGACACATGGGTCGTTGAGAAACTGGTCAGAAAGATACACTATCCTCTCTGCGTGACTTATTGCAAATTGGGAAAAGTGCGGAGTATCTCTCCACTAAACGGTTTCTTAAGTCCCTTGGTTCACCAGTGCTCTGTTCAGAACTTGTAATCATTGATAAACGGGGGAACAATCTGTCCATGCCAGAGAGGTGAAGGAGTCATTCCCTGTGCTGTAAGCTCATGACAACTAAGAAGAACGTGTCGCCGTCACAATGTCTGTTTTTATCACATCCATTTTGGTCCAAGTCACAATGTGGTCTTTACTTCCAACCCCATTGCACAGAAGCAGTTTTTCAGTGTTACACAATACATGTTAATGTATAACAACAAATGGCAAGCAACCCTAATATGGCAAAGTGCTCATGTTTGGGAGAGTGCTGATTCCCATTATGCGGGCATCGGAGGTTGATCAGTGACAATTATCATTACAGTGTTTAATGATAAGCTCAACTGTGCAGATCACCTGTACATTAATGGCGTACTGCATATGACTTTTCTTGAAAATCTGCCCCTGGGCCCTTGGTGATACAACAGCACATGGGTGCCATTAAGAGATCCAACCATATTCGGAAATTATGCAAAAATGTCGGGAAATAAAAGAACATCTTGCTGTGCTACAGTCACTCAGTCAAATTACTTTACCCCGATAAAGTATATCCATAAAAGCAGTAGCTACCATAATATGATATCATATGTTATTTTATTCATAGCACGCCTATACACAAGTGTCTCAAGGCGCGAGTAATATGTACAAAACATATACATTCTCAAAAAGATTAGCATATTTGTCTAAAAAGCCAAAGAGCTATAGCAGTCACAGAAATAAATAAAAGCAAAATCCATGTTTAAATCCATAAATCGATGTAAATGTATAGATGTCGTCATGTAGTCATCCCCTCCACACGATAATTGTTGTGCTACCTGCGTGGATTGGATGTCCATCGAGGCTTAAAGGGACTAGACTACAATAGCTCATAACAATTGTATAACATATATCAGGCACAACAGAGCACTTACAATATAACATTAATTAAAAGACATTCTTTAAAAACCTTTGCATGCAATCACTGTTTAGAAGTTTAGAAAAGAAACCAACAACAAGGTGCTAACATTTAGCTCACCATAAAGTGCATCAGCATCATTCAAGGAATAAAGGATGGAGCTAAAATGTCTGCCTAAACCCTAGAGCTCCAACACCAAGCTTGGCCCTCACTCCTTTGCTTCTTTTCTCGTATTTTCCTGGCATATGGAGAGAGACAATGCCCAAGCCGTAATAGGGGACTCCACATTCAGTAGAAAATAAAGTGCCAGACAGTATTGAGTAGATCTATTGTCTTTATATGCGACAACCAATAACCTTGTTCTCAAGAGCGTATAGACAGGGCAAAAGAAAAAGCAATGTGGCATATCCTCCGCCATGGCTTGGCACATGGGGCATCTGGGATAAATGTTTGCATAAAAGCAAACAGTTAAAGGGAGCTCTGGTTATGGGGCTCCTTTGGGATTTAGAAATACCCCAGTCCAAATAATCTTTAATGGTATCAGTAGCTAAAATGCTACTATATTGTTGTCAATACCTGCCACGGGGCTATTTTGAAAGTCGAAGATATGGCTGAACGGTGGATACCTGAGGACATTGCAACAGTCCCATGGAACAACCATGACTACAGCTAGCAACTTTACTAGTTGTGTGTAGATGTGTAGATTGTACATCTAGCTTGCAAATTCAACTTGACGATCTGCAAAATAAATATTATAATACCCCTGTCTAGTCTATATGGCATCAGTGCATGCTCATTTTATATTTGCATCTGTATTTGTATTTTGTGTCAATGTATAGAGAGCTTTCGCCAAAGCACTGTACGTAAAAGTAAAAAAAATGTAGAACAAAACTGAGCTGATAACAACAGGTGGCAAACGGTAGAATAGGAAGATTATGTAGAAGAGAAGGAGTCAAGCAGATGAGCGTTAAGCTCAGAGCAGAAGATATGAAGAAAGGGGGAGGAACGAATATCAGGAGGTAGGGCATTCCAAAATTTGGGAGCTAGGCGAGAGAATGAGCGGAAGTGAGAAAGGGCGCAAGGGGCCTTAGGGACAGTAAGAAGGTGAAGATCCTGAAAACGGAGAGGGTGGCTGGGTGAGTAAGGTGAAATGAGAGAGGCAAGATAAGAATGGGCAAGACCAGGATGCAAAAAAAGTGGAAACAGAAGTAAGTGACAGATTTGGGCAGTTAAGTGGATGTGGGTGGAGAAGTAAATCCAAGAATCAATCCTGATGCCAAGATTACGTGCGGATGAAGAAAAGGGTGATAGCGAAGGAAGGAAGGAAGAAAAGACTAATGCCAGGGGCAGGCAAAGAGGAAGCAGGCAGAACGAAGAGAATCTCGGTTTTTGAAGGACTCTGATGGAAAAAGCGAGTTATCATCCAATCCTGTACGGCAGAGAGACAAGAAGATACAGAGGCATGGAGGGAGTTAGAGAACTTCGAGAAAGAGAAAACGATCTGGGTGTCATCAGCATAAACGTGAGGAAAAGATTTGATAAGGGAAAATAAGGGTAGCGTACATATAGAAAGCAGAAGGGCACCTAGTACAGAGCCTTGCAGCACACTGTAGCAAAGAGGGCAAGGGAGGTCAAGGGAAACAAGTGTGACCAGCCCAGGACATAGAGAAAAAGCGATTAACCACAAATGAAACCCTCAAACACCTGACAGTGATATGCTCTGGGCTAGAACAAGAAAGAAACAGAATCTTTGGTCCAGTCACAAAGAGATTTCAGTTTGCATCCCGGGAGGACTAGTGGAAAGCCCTGTTCGACGGGTCGAACAGATCTGTGCTATATGCCCTGGTCTCCTTCCTCCAAGCCGTCAAAGACCGTTTATACACTAACTCGGCTATTTAACAGAGGAGAAAATCTGTCCGGTGACCTAATGACGAATGTGGTGACTAACATGGAACAGGATGTAATAAGATGTACTTTTCTTGTTTGATGTCTTGCCTTACGACGAAATTGTCGTCATTTCTATTTTTAAAGGTTTGAAAAAAAAACAATAAAAAAAAAAAAAGCGATTAGATAGATAGGAGCCAAACCACAGCGAGACTGAGATAGAGAACCTGAGTGTAGAGAGAGGAGAACAGTGTGGGGGTGGAAAACAGTGTCAAAGGCAGCCGCTAGATCTAGAAGAATAAGAATAGAGGAAGATTGATTATGCCGAGTGTATGAAGAGAGTTAGTGATGTGAAGGAGAGCCGTTTCATTCGAGTGAGCAGGCCGGAAACCGGATTGAGTTTGAGGAAGAAGCTTTTACATGGCAACACATTTGCACTTCTTCTACACCTCTTTAACATTTAACTTTCTTTTTGGTCAAAGATGCTTATCTAGTCATTGAGGCATTGTTGCAGCCAGCTGTGCATTATTTGTTAGTTTCACTCTCCTCTCATACAGTAAGACAAACACTTGGGGACTATTCAATCAATCAATCAATCAATCAATCAATCAATATATACGTTATTTTGGCTTAGCACCATAAAAGCAATACATATAAACATTACAGATATAATACAGATAAACAGTTCAACACTGTTTGCCTAATCTTAAACACAAGTCGTCCACATTTCTGAGAATCACATCCTAAGTAATATGCAAGCTATTTCACCCTAGTTCATCCTAGAGAGCCTAGTTTCCTGCGTCTTCTCTTCCATGCCCGGATCATATACAACCGCAGGATGAGATGATGACGATAGGGCAAAATGCACACCAAGCATTTCCAGTCTTATGCCACACGCTGGTAAAAGATGCTAGTGGCAAAGTATCAAATCTCCACTTCATATATAACGAATGAGCAAATGGCGACTTGATGTCCATACATACTTTTCACATGTACACAATGTTTTATTAGACAAATATTTGTAGCCTGCAGCCTTTGTCAGCCAATTGGCAAGCGGTTTCGAAGACACCATGTCCCAATATATCTTTTTAATGAGCTCTGCGGAATAACCAGACATATTCCATGGATCTGACCATATCTGCTCCAAGTTCATGACATGCAACATTGCCTTCATGTAACTTAACCAAGGAAGGGTTATTGCATCCTTGCAGCCCATTATGTCCCTGGTGGCTTCCCTTTAGCAACCCAATATTTAATTGTTCAAAGCTTTTCTCCAGTATAACACTGGTTTGATCTTAATCACATCACCAATGCATTTTAGGCTATGTTCCAGATGGACTAAAACACTTGCCTGCTAATAGGGAGCATACACAATCTTTAAAGAAACATATTTTCAACAGTCAAACGACAGTGGTTGGTAATATCCCACAGTTCCGCCACATAAGTGGCAGCCCCAATTGCTTTAGACCTATACAATTCTAAGGCTGGAATTATAGCATTATTGCCATACTTTTTGGGAAAATGTCCAACCGCAGCACAGGTGAGCAGCATCTTCTCCACATGTATGGTTCTTCTTCCCTTTACTGGCTAGATGGAAACCAAGGTAATCAAACATTTTGACTTCCTCAACCTTGACCCCTTTAATCACAGTGGCAGTTTTAGTATGTTTTCTCATTTTCTTTCCACAGCGCATTACCTTCGTTGTGCTTGTATTAATCGTTATGCCCTTCAGGTCACAGAACTTCACAAACCAGTTGGAAAATCTCATTAAGCCACTTGGTGTTCTAGAGCTCAGTACAGCATCGTCTGCATACATTAAAATACTGATGCCAATCCACTCTAGTATGTGGGTGTCAACATAACCTATGGTTAAATATCTGACAGCATCATCAAAGAAAATTGAGAAGAGAGAAGGGGCAAAAATACAGCCCTGCCCCAGCCCCTTCTCATCGGGAAATTGCTTGGTACAAGTCCCCCTGTCTCACTCTTACAGTGGCGCTGTTTCCAGTGTGAAGCAACAGGATGGCATTTAATATAGAGGCTAGTATGTTCTTATTTCTTAATGTTTTACAGAGTTCGCATGGCGGAGACAGTCAAATGCTTATTGACAGTCAATAAGGTCTACATTCAAAAAATAAAGAATTTCAGACCTGAAGGTCACATATTTCTCAATAATGACATAAAGCCTGCAGGACTAGTCCACTGTACGGACACCCTTCCTAAATCCAACTTGTAAGCTACTTATGCAGTTAGCCTTGACTGCTCAACTTTCCAATCGACCCACAACCAGCTTGCCAAATATCTTGCCCAATGCATCAAGAAGGGAAATAGGGTGATAATCTGCTCTAGCATCCTGTTTCCCTTATTGAAGATTGGTACAATTTTAGTATGACACCTCTAGGGGGGACCCTGCATATTTGACAGAATAAATAGTGGACTATCTGTAGGTATGGGGCCCAATGCTTCAGCTCATATTTGTAAACATCAACTGGGATCATATCTGATTCCGGAACCTTGCCTATATGCTGAGACAATATTGCAGCCTCTACCTCTTTTAGGGTGAATACCAGTTGCTCCCCATTCTTAAGCACGTGGGTGAAAGATACAACACTGTCTTACAATCCCTGTATAAGGCAGAGAAATGGCTATACCAGATATCTTGAGTAATAGTGTAGGCCAGACCTCCTGACAACCAGACATTAAAAAACACTCTTCTGAGGAAAAAGCTTGGTGCACTTCCTTGCAAGGAAAACAGGGTTTATTTTGTATACAGAAAGGAAAAAGTTGTCAGAAGGTCCTATAGAACCAAACTGACACAGAGATCTCAGTTAGTTCAAAGCAGTCACAATGTTTTAAGGCGAGAAATTGTCAGTCATGATGTAAGCAACATACATTGTTCACCCTCACTGGTTACCACCTATATACATACTAACAATCCCCTATATTCCCTCCACAAATTGGCCACACTCTAACCCACCCCTGCCCTCCAACACATAGTTATTCTACTCCATCACCTTGGTTCCCTGCTTCTGGATTGGCGGACCAACTAGAATGTTACTCTCCCCATGGGCCTAGTCACATGATGTGCACCTGGTTGTTAACATGAGCTAAATGGATACCTCTGAGGTCAAATGGGCCCTTCAGAATAAAGGAGTGCTTTTATTGATTCCAGAAATGCAGGCGCCTCCATCATGTCTCCCTGGTACTACATGTGTTGGCTCCTCTTACCACAGATCACAGTATGTTTCACTCCTTGCTCCCCCTTATTAGGTGCCCCTCCTAAGAGCTTCTCCTAGGTCTATCCTGGACCACACTAATCAGCCAAATTGTGATGAATTTAGGACTTCTGTTTTCTGAGCATCTGGCAGTTCAATCAGGATTTCCTTACTCCTGGGGGTGGTAGTGTCCTAAATCTATGCTAGGCCTTTTGCAGCTCAAGACCTTTACCACAGCACCCATGAGTATGTCCTTCGGGACCGGCGCAGCCCTGCCCATACTCTGCCATTCACATTCCTATCTGGTTTTGAAGGCATCTAGTTTGATACAATTATATGTTTGAAGGCCTCTGTGTTCAATTTCCATTCTGGGGCTTGGGATGGGACGGTGATTCAGAACTCATTACCATACTATGCTGCTACTGTCACCAGGGCCTGCAACATACTAGGCCTCACTTTAAAGATGGTGGTTCTTCAGTATTTCTCCTGCTGGGAACCATAACCTGCATTCACATACTTATACACTATACTTCAACTATTGTGCTTCAATATCACTCGCACATCCCAACATTCCCTCCTTTAGTTAATCCTTAATTAACTAACCCAGCTGCTTCTCATTTTCTATCAATATCATCTTTAGGGACCCATGCCCTAAACACTTCATATAAACACCTCCCACCCTGGGCATACTGCTCCGGGGTACATGGAAGGAAAATACAGTCCCCATCTCCCGCTAGATCAATCCAATATTCGATGACATGTTCTGTATCTGTGGGTGGATGGTAGACCGAGGGGGATGTACAGGTCGATCAATAGCTACCATAAAAAATGTGTGTGTATCCTTGGTTTTAGTATTTGTATGTTTTGTAGTAGGAGGAGCCTTACCAGCCATTATTGAGACCATCATCATGGCACTGTTTGGGAGAGTCTTTGTGCAGCACCGTAGTATCATTTGGCATATGGAAAACATCACCAGTCGGACCACCATGATAGGAATCAGCATCTTCACTGCTATCCCCAACCAGGTTAGAGCCCAAGCGGACATTGTGTCGAACCAACCTTCAGCTTCCACTCATGCTCGCCTGTCTTTAATTTATGTAGGGCCACTATTATATTCAATGTCATGCTCTGAAACACTTGTGTGTATGAGCGTGATATAAATAAATTATCATTTCATTTCATCATGAAGCGGTTTCCCGCATCATTTGGGGGGTCATATGCAACATGACAGTCCAGTTGTTTTGCACACACACCCCTCCATGGCCATCAGTAGGTCTAAGATGTACATATTTTGCAGCGTCATCAGCCGGATGGCATGCATCTCACTTTTGAAGGAGTTTAAGCCTTGCTCTATGTCTAATTTCCCACCACACAATCTGGAGCCTCTTGGTGCTGGATGCGGACTGGACACATGGCATTAGAAGAGAGGAAAATATTACTTCTGCTTTGGTATACAAATGATATTTGTCTAGAATTGCATGCAATGCAACAGTTATGAAGAGTCTTCAGATAGGTAATTGGATCTCTTTTGTTGACTTGTTATCCAAAGTGAACACTGGTTTCTCTCCATTTGGGGGGGCCTGGACTGGGACGGATGTGGTTCTGTGGCAGGCACGTGTGTTAATGCCAGGTGGGCATCAGGAACCACTGGAATGACTCAGTGTAGAGTGGTTAAGGAGCAGGATCCTCTCCATGATGGTTGGAGATGCATGTATGCCTGCTGGCTGCACACCCAGAAGATGTCAATGAGTTCTGCTGTACCTTTTCTGAGATTGGGACTGAATAATGTCTTGTTGCACTTGATGTTGGTGCCCACCAGGGCAGTCCCATACCCTCGGAAAACAGACTGCATGTTCATCCTCTTCTTGCACTTTTATTTGTGGTTCATTTTATTATTATTATAATGATGGTATTTTTGGAGCATGGACCAAGCTTCAAGAAGCAACAGAGCACTTTATTGTGGTATACAACAATACAGATACATAACAGAGCGCATTACAGAGGTATACAGCAGTTCGAATGCATAAAAGATTGCTTTTCAGAGGTAATACAGAACAGATACACAGCGAGGGGTGAGATTAAGAGGGGACAGAGGAGGGGTACAGCTGTACTGGGTGGTGGGGAGGAGAGGGGTAGGTGGCATCTAGAGTTGGGTGGTGCGAGGGGCGATGTGATGGCCTAGGTGTTGAGGCGAGTTGTCATCAAACTGTGTTAGCTTTGGAAAATATGTGGCCCAGATGGTGAGACAATTCTTGTTCTTGTCCCATATGACCTCTTCTTCAAAGCCTGCCAACCCGCTGCTGTACAGCTTATCACTGCTTCCTCCCATTGGTTGGAGACAAACATCAATCCATCTTCAGCAGTGGACATGTCCTGCACTGAGGATATTTCCCATCGTTAGCACACCTTTCTTTATATTTATCAATCAGTCAAATCATACTCTGTGTCCTTGGAACATATCCCGAGCCAGGCATAGTGCCAAGTGACCCAAAATCTGGACTTATAGATCTGGCCTTCCTTGTGGTACTAACATTTTGGGTGTCCCTGATGCATGAGGAATGAGAGACAAAGCGTAGCAGCTACCATGTGACCTATGCTGCCCCACTGAGTGCATGTGACTGTGTCACATCTTCCCATCTTCTTCAAACCATCTCTTAATATGTGGCTTCCATTGCCATGTTGTGGTATCACTTAACCATGTCCTTTTTATATTTATTAGGACATTTTGAAGGAGTTCATTATGTGCAGTGCAATACTTTAAAAAAGTTGTGCTTTATACATCCCCCTTTACATACATCAAGAATATAAACTGGCTGAGCAATTATATACACAATCCTGAAACAAAAAGTACAAATACATATAACAGAGACATTATCATACAATGCTTGTGATGAGCAATCTGCAGGGGGCGAGAAGAATGTATTAACCATGCAATATTTACAGAAGTACTCATATTATTCAATGCTAAAACTATCACTTTACACTAACAAATGAATAATATGGTAAAAGGAAGGCACATAATTTAATACAGAATATTCATAAGCAGAACACACTTTCTCGATGAGCACTGTTATGTATACTTGAACGTACACGGTTGCTATGTTGTTGAGGTAGTGGGTATCATTGAGAAAGACATAAAGATTGATACTTTACTCAGATGGACGCAAAGAATCTGGCAAAAGAAGTTCTGTAGAGGGGCCTTCAGACATCAGAAAGGTGCACCCAATATGCAATTCCCTGACCTTTACCGCAAATGGAGTGGCATATACTACCCGATAGAGGGCATTAAAACAATGGACACATTTCCTAATAAACACTAATCTCCGGGTTGTAGCTGCAGAGGTGGTGAGATAGCAGTCTCTGGTGCAGCACTGTTGTCCTATCTTGCTATTCTTGGTGCTATCTGGTGAGAACAATACTTAATGCATTTTTTAACTGTCGCAAACATGCAGTAAATTCTTCTCCAGGAATAGCTGCAGTCCTGTGTGCATCAGATGCAGTACGCGTAGGTGAAAGTGGCGTGTGCATCCTCCCCCCGTCACAATCTATTGAGGCATGAGGTGATGGTCCTTGCAAGGCTCTGTCCTAAAACTGAATTGATGGTGACACATAACTTTGACAATTTTCCTCTCAAGAGATCATTTATTCTTCAACAACGCCACTGGCCTGTGGGTGGTAAATTGAACACACCTTATGGCAAATTCCTAATGACGCAGCTATTTCTTAAATCAGCTCATTGAAGAAGTGTGTGCCGTTATCTTATTTCAGAACTTAGCACATTCCAGATCTGGGGAATGCTTCTCTCACTAAAAATGTGGCCACTGATATAGCATCTGGATGTGCACAGGGCCAGCCTCAACCCAATGGCAGAACGGGCATATAATGACAATTAGGTATCTGTCAATGCTGCACTGTTTTCCCATGTTAAGATATGTAATTTTCTAAATTGACCACTGGGGCAAGGTAATGTGCCATGCAGTGTTCTCAATGTTTGCCCCGTGTTGTACATATGACAAATAATATAGTTTGCTAGAAAGGCAATAAGCAACTACTGGAAGTTGGATATCAATCAATCCCCTGAATGTCTGCAGCTATGTGTTGTTTGGAGACACATGATGAATAATGCAACTGTTAAAACACCACTATTGCCAATTCCTTGGGCATCACCACCTTGCCTGTGAGAGTCTGTCTCCATATTAAATCGGTTGGGGACTGTTGGCACCATCTCTTTTGCCATAACCTGTTTTCATCTTGGTGTCTAGCTGTACTTGCGATTTTGCTGTTAGCAGGTACGCTTCAATTTCTGGCACAAGGAGGTTCTCTGCTATTTTGGCTGCTGCTTCCACTGCCTCGTTTCCAAGGGAAATTATGTCTGTGTTATTCATGTGAGCAGTGCACTTGACAACAGCAACAAGTGTAGGCCATGAAAGTGCATATATTAATCTTTCTAGCAGTGCTGAATGTTGCACAGGGGAGCTGTATGTCCTTTGAAATACCCTTCTCTTCCACCATGACAGCTCAGAATGCACTGTGGTGGTGACATAAGCTCAGTCAGAATATATAGTTACTCTGCACCCCTAGGATTCTTCAAGTGCCTCGATGAGGGCAATTATTTCTGCTGCTTGGGCCAAATAATGCATGGGCAACCTTTTCTTTGATAGTACTTAATACACTCCATCTAGTAGGCAGACCACTGCCATGCCTGTGTGTCTCTTCTCTGTCTCTTGGTCAATAGTCGCTGGTCCGTCAATGAAAAATACTTCTCCATCCCCTAGGGCACAGTCCCTTGCCTTGGGTAAGTCATCATCTTCGTAAGTGACACAGTCATGTACAGTCATGTAAATCATCATTGCCAGTGACTGGTTCAGTAATGAATGTTGCAGGGTTCACTGTCTTACACCTAACAGTGTGAATGGACAGGCTAGATAACATTACATCATATACTGAGGCCCTTTGTGTCGTGAGTGTGGAGTTGGACCTTTCCATTGTGGTGAACACTGTGTGTTCCATATATAATGTTATTGAAAACCCCATTGAGATCGTCACTGATTTTTAAATTGCAAAGGTTACTGGCACCCAAGCTTGTACATCAGTGAATTGACCCTGCATTACTGAAAAACATACAAACAAGTCATCAACATATTGGATGATAATGCTGGGTACATGTATATTTCCCAAATCTGCACGAAGAACTCTGGGGGATGCTAGGGAACTCACAGTACCCCTGGGGGAGCGTAGTGAGCCTAGTGAGCTGAAATTGCATCCCACGATAGGTAAATGTGGTGAAGTATTGAGAATCGAGTTGCAGGGGAATAGAAAAAAAGGCATTCTTTAAGCCAATAACAGTAAAGTGGGTCGGTGTTGTTGGTATATTACACACAATTGTGGCGGGGTTAGGTACAACTGGGAAATCATCTTGCACTATGCTGTTTAGGGGTACAAATCCTGAATCATCCTCCATTTGGATGCCTTAACTTTTTTGACAGAGTAAATCGCTGTGCTGCAGGGCGAATTTGATGGCATTATAATGCCATGATGTAATAGGGCTGTGATCGTATCATAGATACCCTCATCTGCCTCTTTGGAGAACGGTACTGTTTTACTCTAGGCAATATCGCTCTTGGTTTGAGTGTAATGTGTACTGGGGTTATACATTTCAACATGCCTACATCGTGGGGATGTTCATCCACAAACAAATGGGTCCCTGGCCCAGATCATCTTGGGCAAACTGTGGGGCATTCCCTATTAACTTCATGGTGCAGCGTACATTTCAATATTCAATCATTATCTCCCATGGGACCCACACTGCCAATATAACTTTGTCTGTATGCTTGAAAAGGTGATCATCGGGCACTCCACTCAATGGCTGTGCTAGGTCTATGCATAGAACAGTACACCATTCCCCTCCCTCAGTATCTGTACCTATCAGTACAATCTTGTCTTTGGACACCACCACTCCTTCCAGAACAATAGTTATATGTGTCCCAGTCACATGTTTTGGAGCTGTTCTGGTCTGAACAAAAAGTCTGATGATATTCTCCGCTGCTTGTTGGCCAGACCTGGCACTGCGTTAAGCAATACTGTGGTTCCATACTCAAATACTGCTGGGTGCACTGGTACCTCTCTTGTTGCTCCCTCACTCTCTAACACATGCAAAATTAACATTGCACTCACGTAATATATACCTGGGGTGGAGCACACTACACCTTCGTCCATGAATAATATTGTCATGTTTAATTTACTTAAAGCGGTTCTTACATAGCAAATATTTCTGGGACGCTGTCAAATTTAGCAGTGGTGCTCGCACTTCTTTGCCCCTACCTTTATAGACAACTCCTCTGTGAACCGAACCAATTGTATTGCCCCAGAGAACCCTTGCATGTCCATTACCTCACCTGATAAGGGGAAGTGCCCCTCCTTAATGCATGATTTTTTTGCACCTGTGTCCACCATAAAAACAAATAGTTTCTTAAATATCTCCATGCCCACCAATGGTTCCTCTTCTGGGTTGGCAGTGACTGACAGGACTCGGCATGCTAAAGTTCTTTGTGGGGGCTGTCCTAGTCTGGGTATCTGTTTGTCCCTGAGAAGGTGAAATGATTGCCGCCTAATACGCTGGCTCCCTGTTAATTTGTGATTTTGCCGTGAGGTGCCATGTTGTTGCTGGATACTTATGGTCTCTTTTGCTGTACTGGGTGTGTTGTGTACGCTGGTGCATTGTTGGGCGCTGGGACAGGCAGCTGCGGGAACAGCGGTGGAGGCATGGGAGGTGCCTTCTACTGTGGTGTACCATACGGGACATTCATAGGTGGTATGACATATGGCTGTGGATAGGGAAATGGTGCACCCTGCACATATGGGGAAATTTGAGGGTTGTATGCAGTCGCCTGCCTGCTTCTACATTCATGTGAAAAGTGACCCATCTTCCCGCACATCCAACACTGTCCCGTATTCCCTCCCTTTGCACCCATTCATCCAAAACCACCTCATCCTCCCCGAGACCGAGAGAAACCTCCTCTTCTTCTGTGGTAACCTCTTAGGGTCCATCCACGATACTGTCCTTGATACCCACCATTCAAGTCGTACCCTCCTCCCCATGCGGGTGCCACTCATACTTCTCCAAGAATCACCCTGTATTCTGTCTGCCATTCTTGAGGTACAGCTACTACTGCCCACTCCACTGACAACTTTGCACTTTTTTTGCACTTGTTTACACCTTTCATGCCATTTCCTTGTCCCTTTCCTTTAGTCGTTAACAGTGGTGTACAATTAAAGACTGTATCTCTGCCCACCCATTTACCTCAATTCCCACTATCTTATCTTTGGGGGGTCCTTTCTTAACCACAAAATACAAAAATGCGATTGACTCGTCCCATGGTTCGCCCATTTCTGCCCTCCACGTCTCCTGCATTTTTAAGATCCTCACCATCCTGCATAGTACTTTGCATTATTGAATGGAGATCTGGGGTATCGAGGTATGCGCACTGCGGCACTGCACACACCTGGGCACTGATTTTATGAAAATGGGCACCATCATGGCTATCATCCCCTAATGACACCCCAGGGTACCCTGCTTTAGCCCAAATGGTATCTGCCTAATCTCCCAATATTGTGAGAAACACGCTTTATGCGTCGTCCACTGCCAGAGTGATGCCTTCCGTCTGCTTTTTAAATGCATAAATCCACTTTCCTGCCCTGCTGTGAAAGATGTCAATGTCTTTATTAGATTATTTCTATCCATGTGGGGCCAGGGCCCTTCCGGGTCCCTTGTGCAACAGCGGGAACTGCTCCATGACCATCTTCATCACCTTCTTTTTTCCCCACCTACTTTCCCTTCATGACCACCATCTGCCCATAATGGTTCCTCAATGTAGGCCCCACAAGCTCTCCACCCACGGCGATATAATGGATGGGTCTCTTCATCCCCCAATGTATGCACTGTGTTTCACTCCTCCTCCCCTGCTCCATATTATTGTCGGGCCGTGCCAACCCATAAGCCAAACTCCCTGCCTTCCCCACGTAGACCTTCAAACTGCTGTCTCCTACTTTCCCTCTCAATATGCACATCCATGACCACCATACTGTCACTTCTGAACAAAATGTCCCCCACTCGCCACCCGTCTGTATCAAAGGTGCATGCTGTCTATCCTCGCTATGCAATTTCAATCTTCTTCTGTTCTTCTTAACGCTTCTTCTAACTCTTTCGTGGCTTCTGCTCTAAGTCCCTCTGTTCTTGATCTCAAGCGGCTGCAGATGCTATGGGGTTTTGGAGATTCTGGTACCGGGACAATGATGGAGAAGGAGAAGTGGTGGTGGGTAGCAGGACGTATGTGGGATTGGTGTACCCTAATGCTTTGCATGTTGGGAAACAACCTGCAGGGGGAGGGTGCTCTGTGGTGTTGCAGCAGGTGCTCCTGAACAATTGGGGTGGTGGGGGTGGTCTGAGTCACAACACATGACAGAGGTGGTCCACCCACTGTCCTCGCAGGACCAAGGGGGGCATCTAAATCCTCCACCATCTTCCATAACTCCAACACTTCCTTTGTATTCTTTAACTTCTTCCCCTTACATCTTGCTGCTAGGAATGTGTACATGTCACCCAGAACATCCTTGTTGTGTGTACCCTGTTCATGGCTTGAACATGCCCTCTTTCATCTCAGCCACCCATTTCCTGTGGTATTTCATAATCGTCTCCCTGTATAGCAGAAGAGCTGTGCACAGGTACTCAAATAGGTTCGCCGGCTCATTTTTAGCTGCCCCATTCAGATGTCATATAATACCTTACTTACTCAGGCTTCGATCCAGCGATGCCTTGTCGTCCCGTTACCCCACCCCTTTCCCATTTCCAATGCCCCGACTTCACCCTCCATCAGGCCATACACCCACACACGCACTCACACACCCCTCTCTATTACTGCACACCACTCCACTCCACACACCCTCACACTGCCCATGGACATCGCCTTCTCCACCAATTTATATACATATATACATCAAGAACCCGGGTCCCTCCTTGGTCCACACTAGAACAATAAAAACTTCAATAAGAAACATCAAAATACTTCTTTTCATTCTCATGTCCCCCTTATATTGGGTAGAGAGATCCTAGTCCCACTCAATACACAGGTTTCTACCCTCATTCCTCTTTTCTTCTTTTCGACTACAGCGCTGTCTTCTTCCCTCAACTGGAAGGATTCCATTACTCCTTTATCCTCTTTACTCTATATAATAATAAAAAAAAATCAAAAATACAAATGCCATGTGGTCTTTCCACTTCACAATTACACCACTCTCAGAACGCTAGCACTCTCACCCTCACTCTCCAACATTCTCACTTCTTCCACCTGCGTTGTGTTCACATGCAAAAGGAGCACTTACATCTGCGTACTCTCCAGAGTTCCTCTGTCACATTGTCATCACCTAGATAGGCCAATCTGCAGAATGCCCTCTGGTCTCTATTCTTTATTGCAGCATTCATAGCCTCCCATTTAGGTGCAAACAACATTTTCTTTTTTTAATCAATGGGCTGCTTATATTTGTTTCCTCACTACCGCCAACTGCGAGTGTACATCTGGTTCGGTCACTTTTATGAATGCTAAGAAATAGATCTTCTTTGCTCTAGATTCTGCATCAAACCATCCTGCTGGTCTCTTTTCCCCTTAGATTGGCATTGAAGTCTCAAAGTAATTCATCATTCTGCAGGACGTTTGTGAAAACCTCCTTAACGAGAGTGAGTGCATCTGAAAACATCACTGCCATTGCTGATTTTTGTTACAAACTGTCCCATTCTAGACTCTGTTGTTAGTGCAAGTGACTGAGACTATGGGGTCCATTGCATGTGCCCGGTCCAGATAAAATGCAGGACAAATTGCCGGTAATTCCGGCATTGGCCTTTTTACCAGACCGGAGAAACACAAGTATGCCAGTGGGACGGGGGGGCACAGATCTACCTCCAAGCTTGACCTGCCAGTAGATCATGCCCACACCGGCAAGAAAATGATGCATTTACTGGCACCAGTGCTACTGGTGCTGGTAATTACAGCAATCTCCTCCATGTAGTCCTATGGTACTCAATGGAATTGGGAGTTACTGCCATTCCCACCGTCCAGAATATTCCAGTAATACCAGGATATTAGGCAGCAGGAATGCTAATTCCATAATTCCCATGGGACACCACCAAATTTAGAATGAGGGCTTATGTCTGACTGTGAGCTAGGGCTTTCCCACAAGCCTTTAGACCCAAATGAATGTGTCAGAGGGACATCATATATGCTAATAAAATTAGCCCATTCCTTATCTCTCTTAATCTCTCAAGGCTAGCTATGTTCCAGGGGAGGACCCTGAGCACGCCAAGGTCTTGGATAGGTTGCTTAGAAGGCTATACTTAGATGGCCCCTGTCTTGTGACCTTGCCCGGCCACATCCAAATGGGGGGAAAAGTGTCAAGCATCTCCAATTCGATTTATACCATGACGTAGTGGAGCTTTGTGGTAGGGGTTATTCCCTTGACCGTGATTTGTGCCCCAGATGGTGGAATCATTTTGAACTCGATGGCAAGTTGGTTATAGGCCATATCGCTTAAAAAAAGAGATCTTTAAGTAATCAAGCCCATTCCTCGACAGATTTACAAGGCACACCACATGCTTAATGTCACTTCTGGTGAGAGAATAACAACCCTTTCTAACTCTGAGCCAATGGATGCACTTATTATTAAGCAATCCCGACACCCTCTATTGTTTCCCTCCAGAACTTGGGGACATTCATCAAATATAGGGCTTGCACACTCAGGGGGCTGGTTGACATCCGTATATTAAACATTGCTCCCAAATGTGCCTTTCTCGATTTACTGTCAGAAATAATATGGAAGAGAAATGTACAGTAAAGTGCAATTCAGTCAGATCATAGCATCATGTTTGATGTGAGGTTGATTACTGACATACTGTACCTGACGAAAACTTGCAAAAAGTCACAAAAATACCTTTTACAAGCCAGGGGCACATCTCCAAACTCGGCACGCAACTCTGATCCTCTCAGGACAAAAATGATGGACGCCTATGCTCTATTACCACTGTAAGGGAGGAAGGGTCTCTCAGGTCCCCCTTCATTTCCAACAATGCACATGATAAGCTCATTCTGCGGTTGACAGGGCACCTCTGACCAAGGTGTGAGGTTACCATTGAATGACCCATAACCGTGCATGGCCTATGAGCCGTAAGACTCCATTTTGTATTAGCTCCCAACTCCATTTTCTAGTAGGCCGCATGTAAATGCTGAATGCAGGCCTGCACCTCTCCCCTTCATTCTCTGTACACAGCCAGCGTGCCAACCCCCCACCTCCTCCCCTTTGCCTTCTCCATGGCTGTCCTGTTCTCACAGAAGCTTGGGCGCGAAGTGTAACAAGCTAAACACTGTATCTCTCCTCTTCCTTTTACATCATTGCCCTGTGTGTGACTGGGCCGAAGCCTGGTCCTGGGAAAAACCATCCATCTCCACAAATCTGCCTCTGCACTAGCAGGCCCCTTCTAAAGAAATATAGACCACAAGCCCCCTAACCCCACACCTCTTGGATGTAACAGTTGCATGCCCCTCGCCCGTGTGCCACTCCAGTTCACCCCCTATCACTAATCCCATGTGGCCATATATTCCCTGTGCTCTCTCCTGTCTTCTCCTCTCCCATTAACAGTGGCACTCGCTGGGAAGTCCTCATGGCTTCATTCGACTCCTCCAGAGTCATCCTTAATGTCTACTTAAACAGCACTGTAATGATTCAAGGTCCTCAGGCCAATCTCCTGCTCTTCGATAGGTGGTTCCCTCGCCTCATCAACTTCCTTTAATCTCCGGCTGTCCCCTCCTCTCATTCCTTGGCTACCTTCCCCACTCATCCTTCCTCCTCTGACACTCTTCAGGCTACCTTCACAACTCTGCAGGGCATACCTCTGATCTGTACCCTGTAAGGTCTTTAAGGCTGGCAACCTACTTCATCTTGCCACTCTCAACTCTCGCTCTGCTGTCAAACGCTCCTCTGACATCTAACAGATGTCCACACACTTGTGGAACACTCCTGTCCCCTGCACACCCTATTGTTATTGTAAACACAAACAAAACTGTTTCTCATGTGTTTTTGTATAAACTTTGTATAGGTTTAGAAAGAACTACATTTGGCCCAGAAATTCATTAAGGTGTTTCTTTAGATAAAAATAAAGAAATGTGTATATTTATAAGTATTTACTAATACTACAACAATAAATTCAAACTATTACAATCTCATCATAGTCTGATTTTGCTGTTAGTGCATCATCATTCAATTTGCTCTGATTTTTCAGGCAGACATTAGCATAATATAGATCATCAATTCGTGCATATATAATGCAACAGTTCATAATTGCTAGTCACATATGTTCGGGGTGTCCTTAAATGCTTTACACTTGACGCGTTTCGGGAAAATGAAGTCCCCTTCTTCAGAAGTTGTCTACCAGCAGTTGAACTTCTCAGTATATCTATAAAGTATAATAGGTAAACATTTTTAGTTATCTCAACCTTAAATCATTTCTCACTGTCATGTCTTGATGACTTAAAACTCATAATCACCTGGATGTGCGATCTATTAGTTATAGCTTCTTGTTATTACAATTCCTTATGCATTCACAATATGTTTTGCATGGCCGTCCTAAAGAAACAGAAAAAGACTATTGTAAGTCTAAAAGAAGTTCTAAATCACAAAAAAAGTATCTAAAATGCCTCTTAAAACCTTCAATAGAATTAGTCCCAATGATTACCTGTTTTAGTAATTGTCACTGTCCTATGGGCTTTCGCTCTAGAATGTAGGAACTTTCTCAGTAATGGAATTTAGAAAGTACTTCTTATCTGCATCAATCAGAGGATCTGTCTGAATCAGCTAGTCTGTGGGTAAAGAGACAGTTCACTGTGAGCAATGCCCGGTAATATATCTCAAACTTAGTAATTGTTTAACCAACTTAGTATAGCTGTGTATTCCCCTCTGTGCGAACCATCCTTACCATGTGTTCATATTAATGGGTGAATTATGGATTCTCCCCTGGCTCTCGGGATCCTGTTCTTATCGGATGCAATCATTAACCTCCACCTATGGGTATATTTAAATATGTGTCAATTTTCCACCATTTCTAATATCTCTGTCTCGCCTGTAAGGGGACCATTCAGTACGTGTTCCGGATCCTCTGAGCCAAAAGAAACGGTGAATCCAAAATGGCCGCTTGTTATTGGCGTGGCTTCATGATTTCATCACATGAAAACTTGCCGACGTCATGTTGTTTACATTCGGTCGCAATGCGAATAACATTGCGATCGTGTTGATATATACAAATGAATAAATATCTTTGTATTCCATTTGTGTGTTCTAACTGAATAGTGGGGCACTACGTATGAAATCAGTATCAATCACGGGTTCAATAAATGTTAAGAAACACTGTGTCCATTACTCAACTGGACCAATCTTAGAGGATGCAGAGCTTGTTCAATGGGGGTATCTGAAGTACCAAATTAAGATATCTGAATCATGTAATCACCAATTTCTGTCTGAGCCCATCTTAAAGATGTAGGCTATTCATACTGAATCCCTACTCTTCTTTCATATATTTAGCGCATGTTTGACAGCAACCAATTTCTAACACTTAGCATCATCCAGAGATTATGAGTGTCATGAACATGCTCCCAATCTAGGTTTTGGGCAGTCTAAATTGGTATCTTCATTCCATATTCCACATTTCACATGTTCTGTCATCTGTTTGAGTAGGTGTCTTATTGGCTAACCCTCTAAAGGAAGGAACTGAGGTTCTATTCCTCGTTCATTCCGTTAGGGGTAGGCTGTTTAAGATCTCAACCAAAGAAACTTCTCTCTGATTCATGTGTCTGGCGTGGTTTCCTCCTCTCTGTGATTTTTTGACCACTTCTCAAATGATCACTTTGAGTTGTGCTATGTTGTGCTTATTCTGCGCAAAGTGTTGTGCTACTGGTGACCTTATGTTGTTGGTTCATATGTTGCTCTTATGTTCATTCCAACGTTCCTTGGCTCTTCTGTTAGTTTGTCCAACGTAGAAGATGCCGCACGGGCAACTTAGTCCGTATATGACAGACTTGGTATCACACGTTGTGTAGTCATTCAGCCTGATCTTATTGCCATTGTTGGGGTGTCTTACATATCCTCCTTTCATCATATTGGTGCAGTTACAACAATTTAGACATGGGAATGTGCCTGTTTTCTTTTTTTTTCAATGTCTGCTGTGTATCCATTTTTATTAGTTCAGCTTTGACAAAATGGTCTTTAACAGTTCGGCCTCTCTCATATGCAATGATCGGAGGTCTTAGAAATAATGTGTCCAATTGTGTATCCATTTTAATGATGCACCAGTTCTTTTAAATTATCCTGGTGATATGGTGGCTTTGTGCAGAGTACCTAAGTGCATAGAAAAAAGAAACTTCTTTTGATTTGTTCTTAGTTATTAGGAGATCACTCCTGTTCAGTGTATTCACTTTATCTTTAGCCTTCCCAATGATTTCTTCTGGATATCCTCTCTTTCTGTATTTATCTGTCATCAGTTGGTTCTCCTTCTGTAGTGTTTCTGTCCACGATGTTATTCTTTTCAGCCTTAAAAATTGGCTGTATGGAAGATTGTTCCTTAAATGATCAGGGTGGTGGCTTAGATAATGTAAAGAATTATTAACGTCTGTAGGCTTGTGATAAATATTGGTGATGATTTTGCCTTGTGGTCCAATCTGCAATTCTATGTCCAGAGAATGTAGTTTAGGCGCTCCTACCTCCATGGTAAATTTGATGTGATTATGTATGTTGTTGATGTGGTCCAGAAAAACATCTAGATCCTGTTTTGTCCCTCTCCAGACAACAAAAATAGTGCCTATAAATCTCTTCCATGTTATAAGGTTATTTTGCCATTTGGGTTCATTTCGAATTTTGTTGCTCTCTAGGTAGAACATGAAAATGTTGGCATAGGCCGGGGCCATTGATGAGCCCATGGATGTACCTGGGGATTGTAAAAAGAATTGCGCTTTGTTCCTAAAATAATTATTGACCAGTATGATTTTTCTCAATTCCAAAACCAATATTTTGTTGACTTCACAATTATTTCTCAACATTGACCATTCGGCCATTCGAGTGCCTCCAATCCTTCTTGATGTGGAATAGATGAATATAAACTGTGTACATCAAATTAAGCCAGTATGACATCTTCCTTGATAGTTATTAGTGAATCCAGATGGTTAAGGAAATCTCTGGTATCTTTAAGGTAAGTTTAAGTGCCTTGTACTATTGGCTGTAAAGCTTTATCAATGTAGGTTGCTAGCGGGTTGAAAATGCTGTTAGTGCCTGCCACTATCGCTCTCAAGGGTGGTGTCTTAAGATCCTTGTGGATTTTATGTAACCCATAGAAGATGAGTGTGATCGGATATTCAGTAGTTAGAAATCGTCTCATTTTTACAGAGATCCATCCATTTTCTAAAGCTTTGTCCTGTATGTTCTTGAATGATGATGCACTAACTGCAAAATCAGACTATGATGAGATTTTAATAGTTTGAATTTATTGCAAATGTTGTTCTTTCTAAACCTATACAAAGTTTATACAAAAACACATGAGTAACAGTTTTGTTTGTGTTTACAATAACAATAGGGTGTGCAGGGGACGGGAGTGTTCCACAAGTTTGTGGACATCTGTTGTTTTTACATTGTATGATACAACCTAGTGTCAAGGTTGGTGTTCTCCCCCGCACCCCACTAATCAACCTAAAAATCATTAACACTTTTTGAAATAGGTGTGCTCTAGGCCAATTGGTTATCAGCTTTTGATACATCCTCTATGTAGAGTGTGACACAAAAGCCTTAGTAGCACCCATCCTGACCCAGACTGTCAGAAATGTAATTTTAAAAAATTAATACATTAACCGAGAAACATGCAACTACATTTGCATTTGATGAAGAAGAAGCAAATTGCATACTAGGCCTCATCAATGAGATAGAAAGCAGTACACCAGTTACCACTAGCCCAGAAAAACTAATATCCCAACTAGAGAGAGTAATTAGGCGTGAAATATCCCAAAAATGACACGCCACAACGTTGGTACAATACTATCGAGCACAACGTATTCCAAGGGGTTTAAGAGTATACCTAAAACCGACTTCGTGCAAGGATAATCCTGACTTTGAGAAGAAGTGGGAACACATATTAAACAAGTGCTCACTGGATTTAATCCTTTTGACGATAGAGGAATTGGCAAAATCAGTTAACAAACTTGACAAAGAAATAGAGGAACTATCAGAACAATTGTCAACTTTCAAAACAAAGGAAGAATTTACAAACATCATAGAAGAGGTCAATCAGACTTTAGAAAATTATAAGAAGGACATTGAACAACGGAAAGAGCGCACATTCAGACGGGATACACTAGATTATTTGCAGGACATAGTATATACCTGGCAAGAACACTACACTCAGAATAGACCAGGCACCAATAAACGACAACCATACAATCCAAGAACACCCGGACAAGAAACAAGTAATCCATGGAGTGAGGTACCCACTAGTTGAGAAGACATGCCAAATATAGTGAATAATCAACCAAACTCCACAAAACTACACACCTCAAGGTGGCCTCAAGATCTAGTGAACAACCGGCTCCTTCTTTAGAAAAAAGGCAAAGAGACGAGGCATCAAGAAACCTAAGACCTAGGAACAAACCGAACAGTTAGTGGTGAATATTTCAAAGAAACACTTGATAAGTGACCACATTGATACACTAAACCTAGGACTATCATTCATACCAACTCAGAATTCCAACCTTTTAGAAAAAAAAATTAACCTCCATAGACTCGCACGGACGATGAGATTGAAGGTGTTTTTTGACACACAAATTGAAGTAGACATGTACGAGAGGAACACAAATATTTGGAAATTAAACCCAAGAGTCGGTTTGATCCCCAGGTAAATAATTTAACCATTAAAATATTTAAGGAACAAATGATTATGGATTTAAAAAGAGTACATTTTACTAAAACAAAAAACGACATCATCAGGAGGAGACAGAGTGAAATCATCAAAGACTTAGCAGATGATCGGCGCTTAACTTTGAAACCTGCCGACAAAGGGGGTGCAATTGTCCTGATGGATACAACATACTATGATATCAATATCAATGAACTGCCTGATGATGAGAATACATATATAAAAAATGAACATGATCCAATCAAAGATATCACAGAAATGCTGAAGAACTTACTGGACAAAGCTTTAGAAAACGGATGGATCTCTGAAAAAAAGAGACGATTTCTAGCTAATGAATATCCGATCACACCCATTTTCTATGGGTTACCTACAATCCACAAGGATCTTAAGACACCACCCTTGGGACCGATAGTGGCAGGCAAAAACAGCATTTTCAACCCGCTAGCAACCTACGTTGATAAAGCTTTACAACCAATAGTGCAAGGCACTTATACTTACCTTAAAGATACCACAGATTTTCTTAACCATCTGGATTCACTAACAACTATCAAGGAAGATGACATAGTGGATTCATTTGATGTAAAGAGTTTATATACATCTATTCCACATCAAGACGGATTGGAGGCACTCGAATGGTCACTCTTGAGAAATAATTGTGAAGCCAACAAAACATTTGTTTTGGAATTGAGCAAAATCATACTGGTCAATAATTATTTTAGGAACAAAGCGCAATTCTTTCTACAAGCCTTAGGTACATGCATGGGCTCATCAATGGCCCGGCCTATGCCAACCTTTTCATGTTCTACCTAGAGAGCAACACAATTCTTAATGGACTCAAATGGCAAAAGAACCTCATAACATGGAAGAGATTTATAAATTATATTTTTGTTGTCTGCAGAAGGACAAAACAAGATATAGATTCTTTTCTGGACCACATCAACAACATACATAATCGCATCAAATTTACCATGGAGGTAGGAGCGCCTAAACTACATTTTCTGGACGTAGAACTGCAGATTGGACCACAAGGCAAAATCATCACCAATATTTATCAGAAGCCTACAGACATTAATAATTCTTTACCTTATCTAAGCCACCACCCTGATCATTTAAGGAACAATCTTCCATAAAGCCAATTATTAAGGCTGAAAAGAATAACATCATGTACATAAACACTACAGAAGTCGATCCAACTGATGACAGATAAATACAGAAAGAGAGGATATCCAGAAGAAATCATAGAGAAGGGTAAAGATAAAGTAGAGAAACAGAACAGGAGTGATCTCCTAATAACTAAGAGCAAATCAAAAGAAGTTCCTTTTCTCTATGCACTTAGGTACTCTGCACAAAGCCAACATATCACCAGGATAATTAAAAAGAACTGGCGCATCATTAAAATGGACAGCCAATTGGACAGATTATTTCCAAAACCTCCGATCATTGCATATAAGAGAGGCCGAAATTTTAAAGACCATTTAGTCAAAGCTGAACGAATACAAATGGATAAACAACGGACATTGAAAAAGAAGAAGATATGCACATTCCCATGTCTAAATTGTTGTAACTGCAACAATGTGATGAAAGGAGGATATGTAAGACATCCCAACAATGGCAATAAGATCAGGCTGAATGACTACACAACGTGTGATACCAAGTCTGTCATATACGGACTAAGTTGCCCGTGCAGCATCTTCTACATTGGACAAACTAACAGAAGAGCCAAGGAATGTTGGAATGAACATAATAGCAACATACGAACCAACAACATAAGGTCACCAGTCGAACAACACTTTGCGCAGAATAAGCACAAAGTAGCACAACTCAAAATGATCATTTTAGAAGTGGTCAAAAAATCACAGAGAGGAGGAAATCACGCCAGACACATGAATCAGAGAGAAGTTTATTGGGTTGATAAATAAAACAGCCTATCCCTTAACTGAATGAACAAGGAATACAACCGCGGTTCCTTCTTTACAGGCTTAGCCAATAAGACACCTACTCAAACAGATGACAGAAAGTGTGAAATGTGGAATATGGAATGAAGATACCAATTTAGACTGCCCAAAAACAAGATTGGGAGTATGTTCATGACACTCATAATCTCTGGATGGTGATAAGTTTTAGAAATTGGTTGCTGTCAAACATGCACTAAATATTTGAAAGAATAGTAGGGATTTAAGATGAATAGCCTTCATCTGTAAGATTGGCTCAGACAGAAATTGGTGATTACATAATTCAGATATCTTAATTTGGTACTTCAGATACCCCCATTGAACAAGCTCTGCATCCTCTAAGATTGGTCCAGTTGAGTAATGGACACAGAGTTTCTCAACATTTATTGAACCCATGATTGATACTGCTTTCATACATAGTGTCCCACTATATAGTTAGAACACACAAATGGAATGCAAAGATGTTTATACATTTGTATATATCATCTTGATCTTAATGTTATTCGCATTGCGACAGACTGTAAACAACGTGACGTCGACACATTTTCACATGATGACATCATCACGTCACGCCAATAACAAGCAGCCATTTTGGATTTGCCGTTCCTTTTAGCTCAGAGGACCGGGAACACGTACTGAACGGTCCCCTTACAGGTGAGACAGAGATATTGGAAATGGTGAAAGATATGTCCCAATGGACATTACATTTGGAAAATTGACACATTTAAATATATCCATAGGTGGAGGTCAATTATTGCATCCAATAAAAAGCTATACTAAATTGTTTAAACAATTACTAAGTTTGAGATATATTAGCAGGAATTGGTTACAGTGGACTTTCTCTTTACCCACAGACTAGCCGATTCAGACAGATCCTCTGATTGATGCAGATCAGATGTACTTTCTAAATTCCATCACTGAGAAAGTTCCTACATCCTAGAGCAAAAGCCCATAGGACCGTGATAATTACTAAAACAGGTAATCATTGGCACTAATACTATTGAAGGTTTTAAGAGGCATTTTAGACACTTTTTTTGTGATTTAGAACTTCTTTAGACTTACAATAGTTTTTTTCAGTTTCTTTAGGACGGCCATGCAAAACATATCGTGAATGCATAAGGAATTGTAATAACAAGAAGCTACAACTAAAAGATTGCACATCCAGGTGATTATGAGTTTTAAGTCATCAAGACATGACAGTGAGAAATGATTTAATGGTAAGATAACTAAAAATGTTTATCTATTATACTTTATAGCTATACTGAGAAGTTCAATTGCTGGTAGACAACTTCTGAAGAAGGAGACTTCATTTCCCCGAAACGCGTCAAGTTTAAAGCATTTAAGGACACCCCGAACATATATGACTAGCAATCATGAACTGTTGCGTTATATATGCACAAATTGATGATCTATATTATGCTAATGTCTACCTGAAAAATCAGAGCAAATTGAATGATGATGCACTAACAGCAAAATCAGACTATGATGAGATTGTAATAGTTTGAATTTATTGTTGTAGTAATAGTAAATACTTATACTTATACAAATGTCTTTATTTTTATCTAAAGAAACATTTTAAGGAATTTCTGGTGCAAATGTTGTTCTTTCTAAACCTATACAATGTTTATACAAAAACACACGAGTAACAGTTTTGTTTGTGTTTACAATAACAATAGGGTGTGCAGGGGACGGGAGTGTTCCACAAGTATGTGGACATCTGTTGTTTTTACATTGTATGATACAACCTAGTTTCAATGTTGGTGTTCTCCCCTGCACCCTACTAATCACCCTAAACATCATTTACACTTTTAGAAATAGGTGTGCTCTAGGCCAATTGGTTATCAACTCCTCTGACATCTGCCACCTCCTTGAAGAATTGGAGCTTGAAGTCCTCAGTCTTTTGGAGAGTAGGTTCACGACCAGCTCTGTCACAAGCTTTGACACTCTCCTCCCTGATGGCTACAAGATCCTCTCCGCACCCGGATCCACCCGGCCCGGAGAAGGTGTAGCCCTGATCTTTCCCGAGTGGATTCCTGCCACTATCATTTGCACTCAGATTTACTCCTCTTTTCAATGCCTTGTCTGCAGGCTCTCAATCTCCCCTAGCCACTCTCTTACTGTTGCTACTCTCTACCAGGGCCCTGGGCAAATCACCTCTTTTCTTTGTGAGTGGGCTGAACTCTCCTCCTCCCTCTTGACCTCTACCACTCAACTCCTCCTCCTTGGTGACCTCAACATCCACCTTGATTCCGCCTGTCCCTCGTCTCTGCTCTTTTGCGACCTCTGCGATTCCCTCTCCCTCTCTATCCTCCCCTCTGGCCCGACGCACTCTGCAGGACACACACTCGATATCCCGATCTCCTCTGGCCTCTTCCTCTCTATCCCTCTGACCACTCCTCTCTCCAGTAGTGACCACTGCCTTCGCTCCTCTAATCTCTCACTCTCTTCCCCCCAAGCCAAGCTCACCCCAACACTGCCACCTACCTTCTTGGACATCCGACCTATGAAGCGTGTGTCAGTTGAGGCTTTCGCTGCTACCTTCTCTCCCCCCCTCTCGTCCTCTGGCTGACTCACACCCGGACACAACCCTGTCCCTTCTCTACTCTTCCATTTCTGATACACTTGATGCTGCTCTTACCCCTGTCATGAGGATCCGCTTGAAGCCCAAAGGCAAGTGTAATTCCTGGTATGAGTCCGACCTAGCTACACTTAAACGTAAGTGTAGGATGGCTGAGAGGAAATGGAGGGCTTCTTGTTCATCCTCTGACAAACTGGCCTGTTGCCTGCTCCAAAGGCAATACCGATTTTCTGTCTGCACCAAGAAGAGAGTCCACATTCAAGCCTCTGTCTCTGCGGCATCTAACAACTCTGCTGAACTCTTCAAAAATCTGCAAGGAGCTCGCCAACCCTGCTGCAGTCTCCACCCATCCTCTTACCTCCAAAGCTCTCTGTAATGACCTTGCCTCTTACTTTATCTCAATATACCCTTTCCTCCCCTCCCCCTACTATTTCCCCTCTGTTTGTGCCATCTAACCCCCCTTTAACCACACCCCTCTCTCCTTCTCTTCCTTTCCTCTTTTCTCCCCTGATCAGGTCGCTAGACAAGTATGATCTATGAAGGCCTCCTTGTTCCTCTAAAACCATCAAGGACCACATTTACACCCTCGCTCCGGCCCTTGCCGATTTTTGCAAACATACCTTTGCTTCAGGATCCTTCACCTCCCCCCTGAAACACTCCCTTGTGCATCCTCACTTCTGCATCCTCTTCTCAAGAAACCCACAGCGGATCCTTCCTGTCCGGCTAACTATCGCCCAATCTCCATTACTCCCTTTCTGGGCAAACTCTTGGAAAAGCTGCCCATCTCTCATCTTAACCTTCATTCTGATTCTGTTGCCTGTCTACATGACCACCAGTCTGGTTTCAGAGCAACCAGAAGCACAGAAACTGCTCTCCTGAACATCCATGAAGATCTGCTCTCCAACCTTGACTCTAACATTCCCTCTGTCCTCATCCTACACAATCTCTCTTCTGCCTTCGACACAGTCAACCATATCATCCTGCTAAACCATCTCCATGAGAACCTGGGTATCACTGACCAGGCCCTGGCCTGGCTGACCTCTTTCCTCTCCTCTCTGATTGACCCTCCCAGGCCCTTCCTATACTCTATCTTCCTCTCTACCTGTGGTGTTCCCCAGGGGTCTAACCTCTCGCCCTGGCTTTTCAACCAATACCTGGCAACTCTCGCCAACTACATTGCCATTCTATGCTCAAATTTCCAGTGCTACGCTGACAACACTCAACTCATTTTCAGGCTGCCCTCGGCCACCTTCTCTCCCTCCCTCATCTCTGATTGCCTAACTGCCATTCGAAATTGGTGCGCCGCCAATGATCTTTGTCTGAATGCCAGCAAGACAGAGATCCTCCTCATCGGCAACCCTTCTCCATCCTTTCCCCTTTCTCTCTGGTCGGCCTCGCTTGGCCCTCCTCCTATCCCCAGCTGTGAGGCTAAGAACCTCAGGGTCATCTTTGAGTCAACACTTTCCTTCTCCACCCACATCTCTGAGGTCTCTAAAAAGTCAAACTTCCTACTGCACCTCCTCAGAGGTACTCTTCCTTTTCTCTCCTTCCCCCAGAAGCTCACTGTCTCCCAAGCTCTGGTTCTCTCTAGGTTGAACTATTGTAACAGCCTCTTCCTAAATCTACCTGCCTCTACTCTTCGCCCTCTGCAACTAATCCAGAACAGGACTGCGAGACATGTCCTTGGCCTCAAGCCCTGGGATCATATCTCTCCAGCTCTGAAATCTCTCCATTGGCTCCCACTGGTTGCAAAGATTACATTTAAAACCCTCTGCATTGTCCACAAATCTTTCTGGGGCCTGGGTCCAAAATACCTGCAGCTATCCCTCCGCAAATAACTCCCCTTGAGCTCTTCGCTCCTCTACCTCAAAGAAACAAGATGGGGGTAGATCTCCGTCTTTGGCCAGGACCTCCCTCTGGATGAGCCTCCCTGCCATTCTTAAACTTGAGGAGAACCATCTGTGGTTCCGGGAGCACCTCAAGACCTTTCTCAGTGCATATGCCTTTCATCCCCCTCTTCCTTGCTGATCTGCTCTCTCTTGGCACTGTGCAACTGGCCACCCTTTGTCCCTTTGGCCCAGGTACCTGCTCCCCTTGCCACCCTTATGCGCTTCCTCCCGGCCACCCCTTGCACTGGGGAGTGTAGCTTGTCCCATACAGTCCCCCCCATTTTCTTCTTTTTATGCACTTTTCAGACGTACCCAGTTCTGCTGCCGTAAACACAGCACTTTTCCACTTGCGGGCTGCACTACCCATGTGTATTGCTCCATTATCTATTTTATTTGTAGTTATTTTTATTTATCTGTTTATCCTCTGCTCCGCACTTTCCACTCTCCCCCTTCCATGCACCTTTACCCTTTCTCTTTCCCATGCACTTGCACGTTCTCAATGTCACTGGGCCTAGTAAGATCGTTGTTTTGTTCTCCCCTGTTCCTCTCCCTTGCCTTGTCGCACTCCGAAACACTTGTGTATGAGCGCGATACAAATAAAATATCATTTCATATCATATTCTTGTCATACTAACAAACAGTAAAACACCCGCAGTAGATCAAAAGAGATACTTCATTAATGTGCTTCTGAAATACTGTGCTAGATAAGACACCTGGACCCATGTACCCTTACTTTTTATTGTTCAGGTCAAAAGTCTAATGATATATATATATATATATATATATATATATATATATATATATTGCATGTTGAGATTTATGAATAATGCTAAGATATCTGTGGCCAAAAGGACAAATGTTAGATAGAATGAATTACAGCGACGTGGACATCGCCTGAACCCGCACCGCTCCCAGATGAGCCGAACTAACTTGTGTGCTCCAAGAAGTTACAATCTGAAGCCGACCAATCCTGAAGAATCATCTCTATTTGAAAAATACTGACCAGACCCCTTTGCCCAATGAACATTACATTTTGTACCCCCTATAGCACACATCATAGATGACATGTTTTTGTAATATAATGTGTGTTTCTTGTTGTTTGGGAGAGTGCTCTCGGAGTAGCAGAGTCCTCAGCGTGCCCCATTTTAACTTTATATAAAGACTTATCTTTTACCTCACTTGCACTTGGTCCTGGTCTCATTCCCTACTTGGGTGTGTCCATTAGTGTCTCTTATTCAATTATTTCACTATAATGGTGGGTAATGCCGGCTTTCATTTGGGGACCCCCACACAATAGCGTTCTTTTGTTCCTTTTTGGTACGAGACATCCCCACGCACAGCAGCGAGATCCAGGGCGCCCCCTTCAAGGCTGCCCACCTATGGCAACTGGTACCCTTAGAAGTGCGCATATTAGGACAGAAGGTTCCACGGGTCCCGGCTTTGCAAATACCCAGCCGTACTGCTTGCCAGAGCAAGATGTGACTGCTGAGTGTGGGGCAGCACCTTGACAGACTGGGTCCGGAGGCTCTCGGATCAATACAGACACGTGAGTATCAAGTGCGAGAGATCCTAAAAGAAGGTGGAGGGGGAGACGGGAAGGGAGTCAGATAGAGGTGTGTTGAGAATACATGGTGGGGATAGAAGCAGGGTACTTTTCTTTGAAGTGGGGAACGTACCTGTACTGCCCTTTTCTTTCACATATGGCCATTAGAAGTTTATAAGAGGTTAAGAGGTGAACAAAGGTATGGGAACCTAGCTCCGTGAGCGGGTAGAAGGCGGCCCCGTGTAGTACTATCTCGAATAGTACAGGGATTAAATGGTGACAAAGTGAACCAAGTAGGAGTCTTATGTAAAGAGAAGACTCTGAATAGTTTTTAGAAATGCTTTTTATTTTTCCTTCATCCTTTTTTGTCTCTTAGAGGTTGATCCAGGAAGGGCCAGGACAGGGGCGAGATTCTGGGTGTATTAATAAGGGTAGGGGAGAAATAGGGGACTGCAAGCAGGCCGGGTCCATGTTTTAATGTTCATGTATCACGTTTTGTTCAATGTTGCATGATCTATGTTGTGTATGTCAAATTGTGTGTTATATGTCAAGTGGCCAATGTCCTGTTCAATTGTTGGTTTGATGTATAAAGTGTGGTATTTGAAGGTCTAAGGAAAGGTCCCTTGTGAAAAGCGTTGCTATACATTTATTGAATACAAAGTTTTTTTGTTGTTCTTAAAACTGGTACTAGATTGTTCATACTCGAATGTACACCCGATAGGTCACAAACGAGGCACAATGGGGGCAGAAACTTCACTTATGCATATATGTCAGAGCTTACCAGGGTATAGTGAAAAAATAAAAAAATACCACGAACAGTGGTGTTCATAAATGGATGGGGAAGGTATGCCCCAGGTATGGCCTGAATGTGGATAATTTGAAAAGTCAATACTAGACATGGTAGCAACATACTTGTCCATTAAATATAAGGGCAAACAACTCCAGAACAGACGAGAAGTGTTGAATTTGTGGAGACTATTCAGAGAGATACCCCCAAGCAAGAATAAGGGCGAAGGCACATCATCCCAAGCCATGAACAGCAGTGAGGGAGGAGGGGATAGTAAGGAAAAGATAACAGAGCCTACAAGAATATAGCCAATGCTAATGAAACCTGTAGAGGGATGTAGTGACCCTGTGCATGTACCAAAGCCAAGCACACTCCCCGTGTCAACAGCAACAGCCCCTCCCCCATATGATCCAAAAGGGTTGTTTGGACAGATGTGCACCCCTCCGTTAAATATAGAACAGCTAACACAGTACCTATAAACACGATTAACAATGACACAAACTGAACTAACACGGCTCAGAGGGCTATGTGAACAAAGCACACCCTTACAGAGGGGTGGAAGATGCCATCGCCCCCGAGCACCCGGTACCCCAGAAAACATAGTGGGAGATGACTGGAAAAAGGTGAAGATTCTATTTTGCATTAATGACAACCCCGCCAGAATAATTCAAGTAGACCAGGGAGAGGAGCAGGTGAGTACGGGACAAGAAAGTGTGTCATCTGAAAGGGTGGAAGAATACTGAAGTGATCTAGAGGAAGACAAGGAGGGGAATAGAACAGGTGAAGCGTCAGGTGGGGCGTACCTGCTTATAGGATCAGTGCCCGGTTAACGGGGGGAAGAGGAAGGGTGGCACCAAGGGAGACTAAGAAATAGAATGGGAAGAGCGGTGGTAGCATGAAAAAAGGGAGCAAAGGTAAGTGCGGGAAAAGGAAAGAGCAAGTTACAGACACCATTGATGCATAAAGGAGCAGGGAGGCCACACTATGTCCCGTGGGCACAGATGGAAAACATTAACTCCAGTTTCAGATGGAGCGAGTAAATGGATATACAAATTTGAGAAAAATACAGCCCCGTTTCCCTTAGCAATTGGTGATGTTAAAAGTTTGTTGGTTTCCGCAGTGGGTGATCAGGCCAACAGGGTGTGGGCGAATGCGGGGTTCCCCGGGGTAACATTGGATTGTGACCACCATGATGGAGCATCATTTAACACTGTGAGGGCCCGGGTATGGGACCCACTGAGGAGCACATTCCCAGACACTCCTTATTTGCAGTCTGTAATGCAGTGCACCATGGGGGAGGACAACGATTCTGCGACTTACATTCTTCGAGTGCAGGATATGTGGAGGGCAAAGCCATGCATGGCTTGGGATCAGTCCACCTCCCTTTTCTACTTCATAATTAAGAGGGGCCTCCCAAAGGAAGTAGAGAAGGCACTAGATAAAATTTAAGGGATGGACGCCAAAGGCTGGCCAGAAATACAGAGCATTATAGTGCACCACTCTAAGAGGATCACAAGGAGGATCACAAGCATGAAACAGTGAGACACCCAGCATAGGACAGCCCACAGAGAACACTTGCGTGTCCAGTGCTATCAACGATCCTCCGCGCAGACGAGGAACCACTGGTGGGCGCAGAGATAGGAAACAAACAGTTCATCTTTATGGTGGACTCGGGAGCGGAAAAAGTGTGTCTAAAAGAAGGCCGGTTTCCGCTTTTGGATAGAAAAATGGAGATGCAGGGATTTTTTGGGGCGGTGGTCGAGGTTCCATACAATGAAGATTTGGATGTAACAGTGTGGGGAAAAACAGTGTGAGCATCCCTGTTGTATTATGAAGATTCGCCCATAAATTTGTTGGGGAGGGACCTCATCCGCAAGCTCAATTATGACCATTTCTTTTACAGAAAGAGGAATAGTGTGTTCAACACCAGGGATATGTGCCATGAGGGCCATGTTGTTAATACACACACAAGCCAATGAACTAACAGTTTGTGGGATACCCATTTACCCACACATGTTTGTGCAAGGGATACAGGAGTTGGCGAGAGTAGTGCCGGAGATAATGCACCAAGAGTGGCGAGTTCCATCAGAATTTGTATTTCGCCCCGTAGCAGACCCAGAAGTGGTGCCTAGGGCAATAGTGTCCATAGATCTGCTTTTAGTCAGGTATCCATGCGACGAATAGTGGTAATAGAAATGGACATGCATGGGTGTGAGTGGCGGACAGTGCTGTGTATAGACCCCAATGTAGCGCTACTTGACATATCATATGAGGAGCTGTTCACTGACAATGACACTGATGGAGAAATAATAATGGAGATTTCCATTCCATGCGAGATAATGATTCAACACAGACAAGTTACAACACCCCTCATGTCCATTGTCAGTGCACCGCCAGCATTTTTTGACCAAGACATGCAACAAGTACCTTCCATACTGTGGACCACAGGGCCCCATGATGTAGGACTACTGCAGGAAGTAACCCCAGTTAGAATCAAGCTCAAGCCATGTACAATACTACCCCGTGTAAAACAATACCCACTTTCAAGAGAGGCAGAAGAGGGGATAAAAGAAACAAATGAACTACTGGAGCAAGGGATTATCGTGCCATCAAATTCACCCTGTAACACTTGCATTTATCTGATTAAAAAGCAAAGGGCGGGGTCTGGTGGATGATACAGGACTTAAGGCCTCTTAATGACATCATACAAAAGGAATTTACACTTGTCCCCTACCCTGCATCCATTCTGTGCAGCATCCCAAGGTCAGCGACATGTTTCACAGTGGTAGACTTGAAAAATGTGTTTTTCTTGGTGCCACTGGACCCAGAGTCACAATACCTAACTGCATTTACCTTGGGGGGAAAAAGATACGAGCATTGCCGGTTGCCCCAGGGATACTGCGAAAGTCCACGTATCTTTAACAGAATACTACATGAAGACCTTGCAAACATTGACACAAAAAGCACTAATATTCAGTACGTGGATGACCTGCTAATTTACGGAGAGAATGAGGAACAGTACATGAATTATTCAATAATATTGCTCACCTTGCTGGCCCACAAGGGGTACAAAGTAGACAAACAAAAATTGCAGTACTGTCTAACTGAAGTGTTGTACTTGGGTCAACTCATATCAAAGGATGGCAAGAGAATAATACCAGAAAGAGCAGTAGCAGTGCGCGCAGTCAGCCATCCAAGAACAGTAAAGGAAATGCAAACATTTCTGTGTATGTGCAATAACTGCCGAGCCTGGATATTGGACTATGCAGCATACACGAAACCCCTATTGCATGCACTAAAAGAAGCACAAAAGGAAAACACGAGACTCACATGGACCCCAGAAATGAGCACAGCCTTTCACGCACTCAAAGACTTAATTTCAACAGCACCCGTTCCAGCAACCCCTGATTATGACAGTGAGTTGTACCTGTTCTCACACTGATGGAATGCTGATGACAGCAGTACTGTACTGACACAATAAACGTCACTAGGGCACAAGCCTCTAGCATATTACAGCAGAACACTTGATGCAGTAATGCAGGGACACTTTGCGTGCGAACAGGCTCTTGCAGCCGCCGCACTCGCAATTGAGAAAAGCGCCACAATTGTAATGGGATGCTCAGTGATGTTGTTTGTTGAACATTCATTGTTTGCCATCCTTGAAAGATCAAAATCCACACTGACAACACAGGGAGCCACAGCATATGAGATTATTCTTTCCAGTCTAAACATACACATAGTGCGGTGCAAAACAGAAAACCCAGCTACATTCCTAACAGAGGCATGTACCATAGAAGATGTGGAAAACCGTGACTGTGCCATATACAAGGGGGAAGATGATGACATGCCCAAAGCAAACCAGAATGCCCTGGAGGAAGGAGAAGTGTATTTTGTAGATGGATCAGCGTCAATACACTCAAAGACAGGAGACAAGCACATAGGGGCAGCAGTAGTGAGACTGGAAGAAGGGAAATATGAGAGAATAGTTCAAAAGCAGTTGCCATACACTTTTCAGCACAAACAGCAGAATTGGTAGTGCTAATTGAAGCCTTACATGCAGCAAAAGGGTGTGCAGTAGCTATTTACACTGATTCAGCTTACATGACCGCAACAGTACACAGGGGATTGTCACGATGGTGGAGGAGAGGGTTCAGGAGGACAGATGGATCCCCGGTGCAACATGCCGAGCTTCTAGAAGAGCTGATAGAAGCCTTAACAGAACCAACGATGGTGGCCCTGGTTAAATGCCAGGCCCACACTAACAATAATGACGTCATCTCCTTGGGAACGCAGCAGCGGATGCTGCTGCCAAAGAGGCAGCATACTTAGAAAAAGAGGTACAGGGGGAATTCATAATAAAAGGAAGCGTGGAAGAAGAGAAAGATGATGGTTATAACTCAATGCCAATTTCACAGATAATCGAGTTACAAAAACGGGCCCACCTGAGGAACAGGCACTCTGGACTAAAAGATGGTGTACACAGTCATGATGGTGTACACTCCTCTGGCGGCACAATTGTGCAGGAAAAGTAGTAATACCTGTGGAGTTATTAGAGCTAGCATTTCAGCAATTACACCTCCCCGCACACACTGCAAAACAACACATAGCAGCAGACATCCAGGAAAATTGGTTCGTGCCAGAACATGTGGCAAAACTGGTGATAGAATGTACAACTTGTCAGACATACAAATCAGGAATGACCTTGAGAACATTGATAGGAACACTGCCCTACCCCATCGGACCATTCCGTGAATTGAATATTGATTATGTAGAGATGGGAGAAAGGTGTAATGGAGCACGATATCTGATTGTGGTGGTCTGCCCCTTCTCGTGTTGGGTGGAAGCAGGACTCTGCGCCCACCTGGATGCGAAATGGGTGGCGAAATTCTTAGTGAGGGAAGTGTTTCCCCGGTGGGGGATCTGTATGTGTCATACGATCCGACAATGGGACGCATTTTGTCAATGACTTATTCAAAGCAGTGACTGCGCTTCTGGGGATAAAACACAAACTGTGTTCGATTTATTACCCGCAAGCTAATGGAGTTGTGGAAAAAATGAACTGCCTCCTCAAAAGCATATTGTCAAAACTATGTCACACCCTAAAGAAAAACTGGGTGTACTGCTTGCCGTTGGCATTATTTGAATTAAGAAACCAGCCTAGCAAAGACCACCACTTGTCAACCCATGAAATAGTGACAGGGAGGCGCATGCACATCCCGATATCACCTCTAAGGAAAATATCAGATGCACATAGAACAGCCAGGGTACTGGGCGAAGAGTTCCAAGATTACCTAAGGAAGTTGACTAGAGCAGCAAGAATAAAAGCAAAGCAAATAGCTGCGCCCTTTACACTGGAAAGTGAAAGTGACACAGAAACCCCGACAGGAGATAGTCTAAATGTACAGCTATTGCCTTGGGAGACGGTATATGTCTGCAGCTTTGTACAGCAATGATAGCGTTGTAGTGGAAGGAGAAAGGAATGCTGAGGGTAGAACAATGCAAACGTAACATTAACAATTATGAAGAGAAATTATACAGAGCCAGATGAAAAAGAGGAATAAAAGGAAAAGTGAACTGTCTCAAATGGAAGAAAAAGGTGTATGTGGAACAAAGAAAGAAATGTATATCAAATTGAAGATACTCGCAAAATGCAAACTACATATGCCCGCAACTGCAGGAATTGACTGTTTCCCAATCTTTCTATCTGTCTCTCTTTCGCTTTCTTTCTCCCTCTCACTCTCTCGGTGTCTTTTCTCTCTCTCTCGCTCTCTTTCTTTCCTTCTCTCTTTCTCTCCAATCAAATGGTAAAGATGAGTACATTAACATGTAGATGGTTATGTAAAAAGTGCTTCTATGAAAATACATGCAAAATTAAGTTAAATGTGCAGTGTGTACTTAACCCAATTGTATCTCACTCTTAGGTACAGAGATGGCAGAAACGAGGGCCCTCAATGCCAGCGACTCTCCAATAGATAGTAATAGGAGAAATGTTAGCAACACTAGGATGTATTCTTTCGAGCGCGGGTTTTGCTTCTCCGCAATTCTATTTTTTTCGCTATTGTTTGGCTTAGCATTATACTGGGCAATATCTTTCATATATGTTGATATGAAAGAGGGGGGAGGAGGAGTAAAACTGATACAAGAAGGATCCCACTTAGTATGGGACGGTTTTAAGCTAATATGGGCTCACAATGTTCCCACAAACCTCACTACCCTACACAAGAATAAAACTGTCTGAGCCCCAATGTTGAACTATTCGATAGCCGATTATTATGAGCATGAATTTAACATAAAAGAGATGAATGACCCCAACCCTTATGCATTTACATTGCCATATGATGATCTCTATACAACCACACAAGCTACCTCAAGCAGCGATTATATAAATGATGAAAGAGAAACCCCTGCCCGGCTTATGGTAAAAAAGATGGACAGCAAAGTGATGAGAGGGGAGCAAAGATAATACCTGGAATATTGCCAGTCGATACCAGAAATTAGTAGAAATCCAAAGTGGTCCAGGGTAGAGCAGGAGGCAGAAAACCGGGGAGGGACGGAAAAGGTATGATGAATATCATGGTCTAGGTTTGGATACAATAGAAGACCCACAAAACCCAGATCAGTCCAACAAATGGTATGCAGACATGAGCACAATGGCGAAGCAAGCTACCAATGAAAGCTGCTGTGTATGCTCCTTGATTCCCCATGCCTCGAGGACTCCTAAAGTGTTGTTACCACAGGAGGCACCTATTGCGGAGGCCCAGTGTCTAATCCATCTTGCACTGTGTAGAATTAAAAGCACCTATCAAGCACACACTGCTACACTACAGATGCAGCAGAACGAAAAAACCTGCTACAACAAGCCGCAAGGAGTGATCTGCATCAAGGAACCTTTTTTCGTGATCCAAGGGACAATGTTTTCTGACAACAAGTGGCAGGAAGAATAAGTAACGTGTAAGGCAGATGCTTTGCGAGGACTGTCGGATGAAATGCTACAATGGATTACAAGCACATGCACTCCAATCTGGTCTCAGCACATCACCAAACTAACGTGGGTAACAACTCTCAAGAAACCGATCAAGGTGCAACGTGAGATATCATACGAACTGTATTTCCACGGAGAAGGGAAAGTGCCCTTAGGAACAAACAGGAACTGTAGCAAAACTCTCATCATTTCAGGCATGATAAAAGGAACAGCAGCTTTAATGGACACTTACTCGGTATGCGGCAAACAGGCATATTTGCACCTTCCGCAGTCATAGAGGGGCACCTGTGCTCTGGCAACGCTGCGCTCAGCCCTGATGGCGATACAAGAAACCCACATCCGAGGGGAGAGGGTGCCAGCAAAGATGTCCCAGGCACCCCCGTTAACGACCGAAGAGCTCCCACATATGATGTTCTATCCGAAGAACAGCTACAAAGCACGGTATCCAGAAAATGGAGATCATCAAACTATATCTCCGCTGAACCCTCTGAACGTTTGGCGCAAATCCCTGACAAGTTTAAGTTATTTACTTCAGCAGAAACATTCTTCATGTATCTCGTTCCAAGCTCGAGCAAATGAGAAATGCATATAGATAATACGCTGAGAACTCATCCAGCTAGCCAACGACAAAGAAGAAGGATTCAATGTTATCAAGGAGAAATTGAGAGCCCTGCGCCTCATAACCTTGCAGAACCGCTACGTCCTGGACCTTCTAACTGCAATGGACAGCCGTGTTTGCTGAAAACCCGGGAGGGCATGTTGCACTTTCGTACCCTCTGCCGATGCATACAATGGGACACTATCACATGTGATAGCAGCAGTGAATAATCTTGGAGAAAGAATGAAGGAAAAAGGAGGAGGGCAGTCCAGCACATGGTTCGACAACCTGTTTGAGTGGGTCCTGTCATGGCTTGGCATGACAGTGAAGCTACTGATACCCATCATCGTCTTTTTCTTGCAAATTTTGTGTGTGTTCAATTGGGACTCAGGTGCTCTTCAAAGTATATTCCTAACAGTGCAATGGTGATGGTGACAATGTGAAATGCAGCAGGAAGGAGTAGTACAGGTAGCACATGAAGCCCAGGTCCAAAAGGAGAAGATTCAGAACCAAAGTATACAATGACTACTATATATAACACTTGGTACATTGTAGATCGGTTCTGGCACACCACAATTAAGGAACCCCAGTCATTAGAATGGTACAATGAAGTATGGGTAGATTTGGAGGGGGACGGGGGTTGTATCTACATGACTTGTAACCCAGATGAATATGCAGGGCGGTATGTCGGGCCTGGATGCCAAGAAAGGGAATCCAGGGTTGGGACGAAGCAGTGGCCGAGGAAGCTAAACGAAAACATTTCGGATAGTTACAGTAATCGTGAAAGTGGGGAATGTAAGGGAGGAAGGGTCTCCCAGGACCCCTTCATTCCCAACAACGCACATGATATGCTCATTCCATGGTTGACAGCGCACCTCTGGCCAAGATGTGAGGTTACCATTGAATGACCCATAACCATGCATGGCCTATGAGCTGCAAGTCTCTATTTTGTGTTAGCTACCAACTCCATTTTCTAGTAGGCCGCATGTAAATGCTGAATGCAGGCCTGCACCTCTCCCCTTCATTCTCCATGCACAGCCAGCGTGCCAACCCCCACATCCTCCCCTCTGCCTTCTCCATGGCTATCCTGTTCTCACGGAAGCTTGGGCGTGAAGTGTAACGAGCTAAACACTGTATCTCTCCTCTTCCTTTTACATCATTGCCCTGTGTGTGACCGGGCCGAAGCCTGGTCCTGGAAAAAACCACCCTATCTCCACAAATCTGCCTCTTCACTAGCAGACCCCTTCTAAGGAAATATAGACCACAAGCCCCCTAACCCCACACCTCTTTGATGTAACAGTTGCATGCCCCTCGCCCGTGTGCCACTCTAGTTCACCCCCTATCACTAATCCCATGTGGCCATATATTATTCTCGTCCTAACAAACAGTAAAACACCTGCAGTAGATCCGAGGAGATACTTGATTAATGTGCTTCTGAAATACTGTGTTAGATAAGACACCTGGAACAATGTACCCTTACTTTTTATTGTTCAGGTCAAAAGTCTAATGATTATATATATATATATATATATATATATATTGCATGTTGAGATTTATGAGTAATGCTAAGATATGTGTGGCCGAAAGGGCAAATGTTAGATAGAATGAATTACAGCGACTTGGGCATCTCCTGACTGCACTCCTCCCAGATGAGCCCAGTTGACCCGCGTGCCCCAAGAAGTTACAATCTGAAGCCGACCAATCCTGAAGCATCATCCCCACACTGACCAGTCCCCTTTGCCCAATGAACATTACATATTGTACCCCCTATAGCACACGTCATAGATGACGTGTTTTTGTAATATAATGTGTGTTTGTTGTTTGGGGAGAGCGCTCTCAGAGTAGCAGAGTCCTCTGCGTGCCCCATTTTAACTTTATATAACAACGTATCTCTTACCTCACTTGCACTTGGTCCTGGTCTCATTCCCTACTGGGGTGTGTCCATTAGTGTCTCTTATTCAATTAATTCACCATAATTGTGGGGAATGCCAGCTTTCACCACTTACAAAACAAACAATATTGTGCCATTTCCATCATTCTTCTCATATTACAAAATTCTAAAAACAAAAGAGTGGTTCTCGGAATATGCGCATGATTTCAGAATTTGAGGACATTTACTGCTAAATCAGGGTAATATTTGAGGATGATATTTGGAATGTGAAAAAATCTGCTGAGTTATGGAAGGAGCTTAGATGTTAGGATATGGAAGTCAGGTCTTGTTGGAATTGTGGTATATTTGTTGCTAAGGTAAGTGGTTGAATGATTGCTTAGCTTGGTGGAATTTGATGCCATGTGCCGGGCAATTAAGGCTGAGCATGTGGGCAATTGATGCTTGCTTTGGAGTAAGATGGAAATCTCTACTTTGGTGGAAGTTGTATGCTGAACTTTGAGAATGTGATGCTGAGTTTGTGATGAAACATAGTACTAACATTAGTAGATATGAGGATGGAGTGGGAGGAAATAATAATGATGCTCAATTTTGTGATATCAAATGATGTTTAGAGGTATATTTGATGCTGACTTTAGAGTGGTTAAGTTGTGACATGGTTAAGATTTCATTTTGAGTGTTGCAATGGGTGTGATGTGGGGTTTGAAGGCAGATTGTATTTTGTTTGTTTGTTTTATTCAAATTTATATAGCGCACATCAGCCCGTAAGCATCGTGGCACTTGTTACACGGCAGAGCTTAGTTACATAAAAAATATCGACATTTGTTACATAGTGATTCCATTTGTGATGCAGTATATACAAAACTTACAATAGTTTATATTACATTTATATTACAATATACAAGTTAAGAGGACAAGGTGTGGTGACAGTGTTAGTAAAGGAAAGAGATCTTGAGAGTATTGCGGAAGACAGAGATGGAGGTTTCCGCTCTGAGGGTGGCAGGGAGTGAGTTCCATAGTTTCGGTGCAATGTAAGAGAGGCCTAGCCCACCAGCAGTGGTTTATAGTGAAAAAACCGAATTACAAAATATCGAAAACAAAAATCTCGAATCCAAAATATCGAAAACAAAAATCTCGATTTTTTTTTTTAATACGTTTTTATTTCGAAATGGGGGGGTTCCCCCCCAACCCCCCTTTTTTCTTTTTTTTTTTATTTTACCCTTTTTTTATACTTACCTGAACCCACAAATACATATAAATAAATAAATAAATAATTCGAGATTTTTTTTTTTCGAGATTTTGGGTTCAGGATTTTTGCGATTCGATATTTTGTTTTCAGTTTTTTGACCGACCACCACCAGCAGTATCTCTCTTAATGCGTGGTGTGTGGAGCTGGTTGGTGTACTGAGATCTTGTGGGGCGTGTGGATTGTGTTCTTGATATAGCTTCTGATAGGTATGTGGGAGTGTGTTGTAGATGCATCTGTGTGTGATGGTAAGGATTTTGAGAGTAATACGGTCTTTGACCTTTAACCACTGTGCTGCATGTCTGACATGGGATATGTGGTCTCTTCCAGGGATGCTCATGGTTGCTCATAGGGCATTGTTTTGTGTAGTTTGTAGTCTGTGAATGTTTTTGGAAGAGGTGCCAGCTAGGAGAGTGTTACAATAATCCAGTTTGGCGCCTATTATAGCTCTGGCTATTGCTAGACAGTTAGGAGCGGACAAGTATGGTTTAATGGCATTGATACGTTTGGTGCTGTACATTTGCATCAATGTGTATGCCTAAAGTTTTTACGGAGGATGAGACAGTGATGGTAGAGTTGTCTATGTTGAAATTGGCGTACTGGGGGTTTAGCTTAGCTAAAGTGTTTTTCTGACCGAGGATAAGTATTTCAGTCTTATCCCCGTTGAGACAAAGGCCATTGATCGCCATCCATGATTGGATAGTAGCATAGATATCGTGATGGGCCATGGCATCTTGGTGATAGAGGCCGGATAGTGGTAAGAGTACTTGAGTGTCGTCTGCATAGTTGGTATATGCCACACCCATAGAGTCAAGTAGATCGAATAGGGGTTTTGTGAAGAGATTGTAAAGAGTGGGGGCTGTACATGATCCTTGGGGAACGCCGCAGTTTATGGTGGTGGGGTCGGCATTAGCTATGTTAGAGAAGACCTTCATGGCTCTGCCTTCAAGGAAGGACGTGATCCAAGATGCTGCTTTATTAGAGAAATAAGCTGTATGAGTGAGATGGGTGGTTTGTGTTTTGTGATCTAACAGATGAAATGCTGCCGATAGATCGAGAAGGAGGAGCAGGGCAGGTTTCTAACAAGGCGGATTCTGTTCCATGCCCTATACGTAAGTCAGATTGCCTTTTGCCTAGTATGGAGTTCGTTTCTATGTAGGATTGGATCTGGTTGTGAGCTGCCTTAACCAAGATTTTCAGAAGGAAAGGAACTGTTGTTATAGGCCTATAGTTATTGGGCTGTGCTGGGTCGAGTGTGGCTTTTTTTTAGAAGGGGGCGAACCCAAGCTTGCTTGAGGCTGTTTGGTACAGATCCTGTTTTGAAAGATGCATTGATGAATGCGGTGATGAGGGGTGCTAGGACGTTCACACATTCCTTGATGATTTTAGGGGGGCAGATGTCTGCTTTGCAAAGGGATGGTTTGAGGTTTTTGATAAGTTCAAGGACCTCTGATTTGGTAGTGTCTCTGAAAGTGAATTGGGCATGTTTGTTTATGCTATTATTAACTTGTGTTGGGGGGGGTGGGCTTTTGTTTCGGGAGAGCTTTGTAATGGTTGTGAATTTTATTGGAGGATGTTAATTTTGTTGAGCATAGCGGATTGGATGCTAGCACACCAAACTTTGTCTTTAATTATCTCATCTTTTGTAGCCGGAGGTTTGACTAGTTCATTAAAGATTGTGAATATCTCTTTGGCTTGCGAGTTGGCCTTTGAAATCCTCTCATTAAGGGAGTTGGATTTTGCTGCTATGATGGCTTTTTTTATATTGGAGAGCTATCTGTTTGAAGAGGCTCTTGTTAAGGTCACTAGGATCTGCTTGCCAGTTTTTTTGTGACTGCCACTTGTGCGTGGAGCATTTGGAGTTCGTCTGAGAACCAAGAGTTACAGTGAAATTATTTTTTTTCTTTCTTGCTTTCGAGTTGGGCTATCAGGTTTATGGCATTGGTAAGCGTATCATTAAAGATGGCTGTTAGCACATTTGGATCCTGCGAGAAGGGTGGAGCTAGGCAGGGGTTTTTGAGGTATGGTCAGAGGTTGTGAGCGTTAAGTTTTTTAGAGCTTCTAGTTGTAGCAGGTGGCGTGTGTGTGAGAGCTTTGTGGCTGGGGTGGAGGGGATAATGAATTCGATGCAAGTGTGATCTGTCCAGGGAAAGGCGGTGTTTGATATAATGGTGGTTGCACAGTTGTGGTCCATGACCCAGTCGAGGGTGCGACCCTTTGCGTGGGTGGGGGCGAGTACTCCTTGGAAGAAACCTAAGTCTGCTAGTTCTTTTGCTAGGGATGCGGCAGATTTATCTTTTGGGTCATTAAAACCTAGGTTTAGGTCTCCGAATAGTAGGATTTTTGATGTTGTGACTGAGACGGTGAGAGAGGTGCTCTTGGAAGTCTAGTGGGAGGCTTGGAGGTCTGTAGAGGGTGTGGATATTGATGGAGTTATTGGGAGAGAGCGTGAGCTTGGCTGAGAGGATGTCAGCGTTTCCATCCCAGGTATTCTGGTCTAGTAATCTGATGGATAATGAATCTTTGTGAATAAGGGCGACTCCCCCTCCAATCCTGTATGATCTATCTTGCCTCAAGATGACGTAGCCTGGAGGTAGGGCAAGAGCGATAGATGGGCAAGAGGCATCATTAAGCCAAGTTTCGGTGATGCTTAGTAGGTCAAGATTATAGGTGGATAGGAGGTCATTTATCTCTAGGGCATGTGCAGGTAAGGAGCGTACGTTAAGCAGTGCACATTTGAGTGGAGGATAATGTTTGCTTTCATGTTCATCCCTGTTAATGTGAGAGGTTGTATGTTTGTTGTAGTGTGTAGTGCAGTGCGCCTTGGTGTGTGGTAGTGCTCAGGCTGGTTGGGGTGACGATGAGTGGGGCGGTGCTTTTGCACCTGTTGGAGTAGGGAGTCTGGTTACCAGATTGGGTGGCTGAGACTGTGTGACGTTAAGGTCTAGTGATGTGGGAGTTGGGTTCATGGTACTGAGTTTGGTGTGCCGGGTGTGGGAGAATGGGGGCCATTATCGTGATGGCTATAGCGAAGGTTATAAGGAGGCTGGCCGGAGTGTGGAACTGAGAGAGAGGGTGTGTGAGTCTTTGTTGTGTGTGGAGTGTGGTGCCTTGGGCAGCATGATAGTAGAGGTCCACTGAGCCGGGTGCGTGCAACTGGGGTGCAGTCCGAGGGGGCAGACAATGTTCTCGAGCAGCTAGTATTGTACGCTAACCTAACGGTGGCAGATCATTAGAAGGTCACAGAGATAACATTTACAACCGTGCCTAAATTCAGTTTTCAAGTTAGGGGCATGAAATGCAGGTAGTGGTATTAATAGACACAGGTAAACATATGCAGCAGTGCCTAGATTCGGTTTTCAAGCAAGGTAGTGGTAATAATAGATACAGTTAAACATATGCAGCAGTGCCTAGATTCGGTTTTCAAGCTGGGGCATGAAATGCAAGGTAGTGGAAATAATAGACACAGTTAAACATACACAGCAGTGCCTAAATGCAGGTTAGGTACAGGTAGGCTAAATACAGGTAACATATGTTAGGCCTGGCATGTATATAGATAACAAATTATGAGCATTAACCTAAGTGTGCAGCCTAAGAGTAAGGCTGTGTGGCAGGCTTGCTGGCAATGTCACGTGGTGGGTACAATAGGCTAGATATGATGCACCCCGTTAGGGCAGTTTAGTATAAAGAGCAACAGTCCACAGGGTGGGTTGTAGAGGGAATCCATACCTGGGACAGGTCCTATTACGTTTACAGCAGAATCTAGGCACGTATAACTCTGTTATGGGGCAGGAGGCATGCTCAAAAGTTTAGCTGCAATTTAGCAACATAGTTGGCATTTTGACTAGTTAATCGTGTACTATTATAAGAATAATGTCAAGATGCGGCGTTACTCATATACCGGCAGTTATGCGATGAGGCAAGTGCTTCAGAGAAGACATGAGGCACCTCAATATAAACAATGTCAGTGGCGAGGATAAATGCACGAGGGCAGGGGGGTAGCCTTACCCGAGCGGGTTGTAGAGTTAGTATACTGATAGGATCTCTGCTTGTGGGGGATCAAATACTGGGTTGCTTAGCAACCGTGGGCTGGCCTCCATTTCGTGCCGCATCTGCGATCCGCCATTTTGGGATCAGGCTGTCGGCGTGGACTTCCAGCTGATCAGCTACCAGCTGATCGGGATTCGTTCGGGAGGGGGAGCGTATGCTGATGCTCACTGTGATGCTTGAAGCTGTTTGCATGCTGCGGTGCATGCTACTAATGCTAATAAAAGCGTAATAATTGATTCTGAGTGTGTGGTTTAGTGTATGCTGTAGTGCCCAGTGGTAATGACAGATTTGTTTTTATACGAGAGATTCAATGTTGAGTTTTGTGGTACCGTACGTTGTTAGTGTAACATGTAACTCTGTGTTTTATGTGATGCTGTGATGTGACAACTGTGGTTTATTTTTGAGCCAGACTCATTATTGTTGCTACTGGTATAATTACTGATAAAGGATTTACCACTCAGATTCAGATTTTCTAGGTTGAATTTATAAATATGTTTGTAGTTTAGTCAGTGTGGAATGTATTTAATTTCAACAGAGATTTGATGCTGTTTTCAGAGAGATTTAATTAAATTGATTGTGTATATCACTCTTCTGCCACCTTCGGTGGCCTCACTGTGTGTGGGTCTGTAAACCTGTGGTGTTGATGGGTGCAGGTTGGTAGTAGCCATTTCTGTGAGCCATTCTGCTTCCTAGGGATTTGGAGGAGAGGCTAAAAAATATGTTATCCAGAGGGAAGAACCCAAGGTCTAGGAGAGTTTGATAGTGCTAAAGAGGTGATTGTGGTCATGGTGCAATTAGTGTTGATGTGCTAATAGCTAGGTCTGTGGCAGAATGTTTGTGTGTGTGTGTGTAAGGTGGTAGGAAAGCATGTGTGTGTGTGTGTAAGGTGGTAGGAAAGCAGAGTCGCTTAATCAAGAAATGGGGGAGCAGGCCTTACAAACAAGCCTGCCCCTCCTACCACTGGTCTTTTGCAGGCTGGTCCCATTCCACTTTCTCACATGGTTGCTGTCAATCCCCCACTCTCTTTCTCTGTTTCGTTCTCTTTCTTGCTCTCTCTCTTTTCTCTGGTTTATGCTCTCCCTCTCTCTCTGTCCCAAATAGATACATTGTACCCCATGTGCAAGAAAGAAATGATCTGCGAATGGGCAGATGAAGGAAAGAGGGCAGTCAGAAAACTCCTCTCATTATCATAAGATACATGCTAAGAATTGCAGAAGGCAAGACATATTGATTCAGAGAATGGGCTGCTTATAATTTGAAGATGCCAGGCAAAATGTCACTTTCCTTAGTATGTTGCTTGGCAGTATCAGAGATGCCTCACACTTTACTCTAAAATGCTCATGTTTCATGCTCAGTAGCACTCTGGGACTTTTGTCCATCGGGGCAGTGCTTGTCGAGTGCACTGCAAGGCATTTATCAGGCATTTAATCCTGAATTTATGTTAGTCTATGGTTGATATTTTAAGCTAGGTGAAAAGGTAAGTTTGATCTTCAATGTATGGAGTGGGGATTTTGGTGCCTACCCTGACCAATGCCTGATGAATGCCTGACAAACGCTTTGCTTTGCCTCAGTATCCCAGCTGGCCACTGAGCATAGCACTTGAATATGTTAGAGTGAGGTTTGACGCATCTTTCAACCTGCTAACCAACATACTTAGAAAGGTGAAATGGGAAACAGCATTACTCACATTTCAAGCAGCCCTTTCCCTGAACCTGAAGGTCTTGCATCCCATAACCCTTAGCAGGTAACTTGTGATAATATGCCTTCCCAATCTTAGATTCTATAAATCTAAACCGATTAAATCCTAGATATTTAACTCCTCGATCTGTTTTTATTGGTTTTGATACTTTGACGCTTGCTCCTAATCCCACTCTTACTAATGTGTCTCTGTAATTGAATTAGGATGTCAAGGAGCTGATAAGGAATTCCCCAAGCAAGTCATTTTGTCCACAACCTTGCTTTGTCCACCTTGTTAAAAGCCAGGCTAAGATCCATGTTGGCTACATATAGTGGTTGACTATCACCTATACATGCTTGATCAACCATCGACTGTATATATAGTCCACTAGTATTGGTCCCTATTCCTTTTCTGTAGCCAGTTTGATGTCGGGAGAGTTTTCCTGATGAGGATACCCTTTCTTCAAGACTCTTCAGTACACATCTGGTAAAGACTGGTAAAGATTTTGCTCTCAACATCTAGGAGTGTGATAGGATAATAGCTCATGGGTTGCAATATATTGCTTTTTTTAAATAAAAATGGAACAATAACTGATGAGGACCATGAGTTGGGAATAGTCTTACTGTCTAATAGGATATGAAGAACGTTAGACCACATTTCTGAATTATTTTTCAGCACTAGATTACAAAGGCCATTTGGCCCAGGTGCCCGAGAATTGGAGGAAGATTTTATGATGTTGAGTATGGATCCTCGGGTTATATCTATATTCCAGATGTCATCTAAATTTGGCTTGTGGAACGATCACCCACATTTTTATAGAATTCTACAAAATGCGTACACCATGCATCCTCAGAGATGGGATTAGTAATTTCATCCGGCACTTGTCTAGTGCTTGTGTTCACTAAACTGCAGAAGTTCTTGCTATGTTTTTGTGCAACAGCACTTAGCATTTTTTCTCTGTCGTTTTGCATTAGGAGATGTTTATGATTTGTAATCCAATTTTTCAATGACTGTTTTTCTTTTCGAATTTGTTCAATTCTTTCCTTGTTATTAAGGGATGCTGATCCTAGAGTCTTTATTGTTTTGCACATAAGAGTCTTTCTTGAATTTCTTTTATATAAGCATGAGGCTGATTGCAGTGCAATTTATATGAGTTGCTAGCTAGAACAGACATGTTTTTTTCACCAATGAAAGGACAAACATTCTCCACTGAAAGTTTTCAATTACCTTATTAATGTCCCCCATATGTTTTGGTTCACACTTACATGTTTACATTCAGACTTCTTGGGGAATTTTAATGTGATGTCTAGGTGTAGTACTATTAAGTCGTGATCGCTAGCAAGATTGTGTGTAATTTCTAGCTTGGACGCAAGAGAGTATAGGTGGGGTGAGACAATGATATAAACGAGCCATGAGCTAGAGTTTTCTCTATGCCACGTTGGTTGCGATGGTATGTGTATCCTTACACAAACAAATCAGACAGCATATTTTATATGGAACAGACACTGATGGGCATGCAGTATTTATCAGTTACAGATTTTCATGGTCATTTTAAATATGATATATAACTGTGTTTCTTAGCTGTTTATCTGGAGCATCCTTTTCCCTTCCCTGAACTGCACGAAACGCTAAATATAGCTAGTGTTTTAAAGCTTAATTACTAGATTACACCTTGAATTGTGCGTTATAGTCACCATAGTGTCCTTATTTACTGCCAGTGATTGAAAGCTGAGTTACTCATGTAGTCAGATGAAAAGGTACACTTTCTGTGTGTACGTACAAGGCATGTATACATATGCCTGTAAAAGCATGCAGCTATTCCCTGCACCTCCCCTCAGTTTAGACTAGGCACACGGCCACTGGTTAGCAATGCTCTCATCAAGGACACAGGAAGTCATCCTGCTGCTGGCTCCTTTTACACATGTCTTGTTCTGGGCAGCAGTGCTGCTATTTTCACAGCTTTTCAATTCCAGGAAGGCCTGGTGCACAAGGTGTTTGAAACAGAAACAGATGCTCTTCATTCTTCTGGGACCGTGTCGCCGCAATTTGCTAAATGACTAGACTTGATTAAGACTTTGTGAAACAGAGACGCAGCATCAACTACAGGACCTTAAAGATTTCCTCTGGCAACATACGCCAGAAAAAATAAGTTGCAAAACCACATGTACGCCAAGACGCTGAAATAAAAGCAGAGAGAGATACATGGAAATATTACATTTCAACTTCTCAGTTGTTGTCTACACCTCCTGTTGGATGCGTTGTGCTGTGTGTAGTGGCACTCTTTACTGCCCAAGATTTTAGCCTTTTGTGTAAGAGCGCTTGGCAGAGAGGTAAATCCAATATAGAGCGTAGTCATGTTTGCCTTTAGAAAATGGTTGCCGTTGGCGTGCTTTACGTTCTTTTTCACATGTACCAAGAACCCCTTTCATCTTAATTATTATTTTATTAAATTCTTCAGCTTCTGAATCCCAGTGCATATCTGCCTTGAGTTTTATATTTTGTTAAAGAAACCTCTGTCACGCTTTTCTAGCATATCAGAAAAATATTGCCATCCGTGAATGTCAACATTACCTACCTGCAATCCCCATTAATTGGAGTCCTAGCCTAATTCATCACGCTCCCCTCGTGGTGGGGGTGAACCACCCCTGAGAAAGGCCATTTGCTGCAAAGCCAGACTTTATCATAAAAAGCAGTCCCAAACTATACCCTCCCCAATGACTTCTTGCATCATATGTGCAAGTCAACAGATAAAAGTTTGGGTCAAAGCATCAGGTATGGATGGGACGAGAATGGTGATGTTGAAGAGAGCTTAGAGGAATCACATCACATTACCAGTAAGTTATCTTGAAATGTTCTCATCATCTCTCTGCCATATCCAAGGACTAAAGCCATGGGGATGTCGCAAACTGCAAGACCTTGACTGATTCAAAATAAAGCAATTAACATAAAGGATTCTGTTATAAACAAGCCATGACGCCAATGTTCAGCTTATAATGAGAACACATAAAAGGGGTGTGGGAGAGTTCAAGAGGTTCGCCTTAGATTTTAGGCACCACAACCCCTTTTGAATCCAACCAGGAAGAGGCCAGAACCCTGGTAAAATGCTACTTTACAGAGAGAATTAAGGAGTCTTTCTGCTGCTAGCACTGTCATTTCCGTGGCCCATCGGCTCAGGTTAGCAACAAAAGGCTTTGCTCCTCCTATAGTTTTCTAGAAACAAATACGCATTCACATTTACTGAAAGAAGAAGTATGATTGAGATGCTATCAGCCCTCCAAAGACCAAGGAGATAAAGACAAGACTTATCAAGAGACTTAGCAGGCAAGATTAGTTCCTGATTAGGACGAAAATGGGAAACCAAAAAACCTAGGAATAGTGAAGTAGACACACAAATGCCCACTTTGCCAAGGCACCTGGAACATGTTGTCCACTAAAATAAGAGCTTGATGATGTCTCTACTAGAGCGAGAAAAGAAAACCATGTATTAATCATTTTAATATTCTGTTCACCTTAAGAATGCAATGTATTCATTTATTTAAGTTTTATGTTGGGGTTTATAGTTAGCAGACCTAACTTGGGAATTAATGGAAGGCCTTACATTAGAAGGGGTTACAGGCATGCGTTTGATTGTTACAAATAGGGACATTGTTTAAACATAGAGGTAATAACTGGCAAATGTTCTGATGTAGTTGATATTTACAGTCAGGGGGGAAAAAGTGACAGGCTGTGCGGTTAAATGGATTAGTGGGCTGTGTGAGGAATTGCCATCTGGCAAGGGTGCAAAGCCCTTGCTTTTTTATTTTATTTATTTTTATTGTTACATACAATGATGTGAGGGATTCATTCTCCAAAGGGGTAATCTGCTAGCCAGATCCCCGTTTGCTGCAACTCCATGCCAAAAGCATAGTGTACTTGTATCCTTCTGCATCAGTAGCCTGATCTGCTGCACCCACTCTGCTCATGGTGAATGGCAGGTTTAAGGATCACAAGATGCCCACTCGACCACCACAGATACTGCCGCAGGACTTGAAACCCAGAGGACCCAGCCTCTCTTTGGTTCTCTGTCTGGGGGCCGGTAACCCCTCCCCCATAGACAGCGGAATAGCAGGCAGCTATCCTGGGCCCAAGTATCAAAGGATCACACCCATTCTGCAGGAGTAGCCGCACACCAGGGTGCTGCATAGCCAAAGTTTTTTGTTGTCAGTAGGAGGAAAGGGGGCGGGAGTAGGATCGGCAGGAGTGCTGTGGACAATGGAAGAAGCCTTCCACCATCTTGTTCCTCACTGTCTCTCTTGCCCTTTCCTGTCACCTCTGCTTCCCCCGGAACCAAGCACTTTGGGTGCAAGATCAACAGGGAAAAGTCCACTCCAGCCAGGAGCAGGTATTGGTTCCATAAAGCAGGCTAGCTTTAGACCAATCACATGAGGACTTTAGCCCTTAAAAGAAGGAGTCCCCCAGCCCGTCAGCAGAATTTCCTCAGATCCTCAAGGATCCGTTAAGCCTGAAGAGACGTTCTGAACATTCTCACCTGGATTTCCTATGGGACTGTTGCATTGGCCCAAGCACTATGCTCGAGGCGAAGGAGCTGTCCAAGAAAGAAAGAATGCATGGGAGCAATGTACAGTCCCAAACCACCCACAGTGGCAAGCTGCCCTGTCTGTAGACTGGATACCGCCCCATGAGCAATGCAATCCACATGCAATGGCTGGAATGTGAAACAGTGTGGTGCAATGACACACGAGAGATGCATGCACAGACTGTGTATGGAGATGCTGCTGTAACAGGCAACACATCCGCAGATCATCATGAGTTCCATATGTTTCATTCCCCCTTGTAGGTGACCCTGGATACCCACAGCTGCCGTGGCTGATGACCCCTCTGAGGAACACCCAGACCTCACAGGAAGTGGCATACAACAGGGCCCATGTCCACCATAGGGTGACCATTGAGCGCACCTTTGGCCTGTGGAAGGCCTGCTTCAGATATCTATGCTGCTCTGGGGGTGCGCTAATGTACAGGCCCGACAAGGTGGGACAGATTGTCTTGGTCTGTGCAAAGTTACATAAAATCTGTGTCAGGTGCAACATTTCCCTTCCCCCAGATCTGGACATGCCTCCCCATGGGGATGATGCAGCAGTGCCTGCGGGACCTATGCATGTGCGCACCAAGTGTATGGAGGCATGGGATGGGCATTTGGCCCAGAAGGAACTTCTTGTGAATTATTTCTGTTCGGCACATCCACATTATGCCCCCTTGCACCTATGTATATGTTCTTCACATTCACTTTCAAGATTTGTGCATTAATAAAAAAATCTCCTGTCATTGTTTCAAGTAAAAATGTGATTTATATGTCAATGTGAAATCTGAAATTCACTACACAAAAACTGCTTCCCAACTACCCACCTTCAACACACCCAGATGTCAAGAACAGAGGGAATTGGGGAAGAAGGATCGCCATGTCCATGCTAATTTCTAGTGAAACAAAAATGGTGCCAGGGTAGCAAGAGAAACTGATGAGAACAAGGCAGGAAGTAATAAGTGTTAAATCATTATTTTTATTTTATTCTGATTTGAGTATAAAAATATATCAAAATCACTGAACATTTTTAATTAATTTTTATTCAAAATCATCCTAACGTCATGCATTCATTCACTGATTCAAACTAGTATAATTACTAAAACATTTCATTATTTTGACATAAAACTCCAATTAATTTCCACATATATTTCTAACAATAGTTCACTCCAAACAAAATATCGACTATCGGTGCCCAAACGTGTAGATCTTCTTTAGAAAAAGGGCTTCCCAGTTGGCAAATAGTGTAATAACAAGACTGAGAGAGCAGAAACTCTGCTCGTAACATGATGTGGCACAGGAGACAAACCTCACAAAAATGTTTTTGCCGTGTCTGCGTGTGGCCCCAAGGTGGTTTTTGTATCTAACTGCCATCATGATCTCCATTATAAACAGGATAATGCAATTAAATGAGTTCTGTTCTAAGGTCTTCATTGCAAAAGAGCCAGCACACATCTCTAAACCATTGATTTGCATTCCTGACTCACACACAGTACGTGGCCATCCAGTCGAGGTGTTTCCACACCTCTCTCCCATCCTACCCGCTGGCCTTGGATTGTAATAGTAGATCTGGTCCACAGCCAAAAATGTCCCTTCCATTCCAGACCTTTGTGCATCTGAGACACCAGTGGGTGTCTGTTGGCCTCGGGTGTCAGAGGTACCTATTTGGAGCGCATACAACCATGTCTCAAATGGCACATCTTTGGATACTTTAGAGCGCTGTAATACAAAAGGGACTAAGAGTATCACCTGTATGGCTGAAGACAGAAGGCATATGATCCGGCCAGATATTGGAGTGAAATTACTGGATGTATTAACACCCTTCTCAGTTCCTTAATTCTTAACTGGAACTTTAATGAGGCATAAGGCAGAACATTGTGCATTGATATGAAATCATGGAAAATACATCTGACAAATTGGTTGCACATCTGACTTGTCCCCATTGACAACAAGCCAAATATCCTGTTGGGAATGCTGGGTCAACTGCAACTGCAGTTACAGTAAATTCGGTGACTGGAACATAAGGTGACTGTCATCTCGAAAGACTACAGATTTTACCCCCAGTCTCCTGCGGCCCATCACTGACTTCAGGAGCTTTGTAAAGCACCATAGGGCTGAAGAAAGAGTGAAGGGAAGGCACATTAATCTAATAATGTTCCTGCCCCAATGAAAATGAAGATATTATCCTTGTGAGAGTTTGGGGGAAAAAGTGAGTGATAAGTAAGTATCCTTTAGATCCAGATGGAGCATTTGATCTCCAGGGCACAGGACATCCTGAAAAAGGGAAATTGTTCCCATTTTCAAGTAACACAGACCAGAAAATGATTTAGCTCCCTCAGGTTCATTACTGGGTGGAACCCTTTGTCGTGTTTCTTTACAATTAGCAAATTGCCCAAGGAAGCCTCTGAGGCAAAGCTTATGAATTCTAGAGGTCTTTTCTGCAATGACCTTTGCATCTCCGGCACTACAACATGTTATCCTCCCTGGGAAACACATATTCTTCTTGGATGTTTTACCTGGAAGTAGTGGAAATTCTAATGGAAACCCTTGCACCATTTGTAACACCCAATGGTCTGACTTAATCTGTACCAAATTGTGGAGGAAGTGACAAATGTACCCTGCACATTTTAGTGGGAAAGAAGGGACAGGGTAACTCACCCACTTCACCTTTGCAAAGAATACATTGTTGGGTGTGTTCAAAGTAGCTCTGTTCTTCCCTTGGCTGTACTGAAGGAACCCATTGAACTGGAGAACTGAATGGTTGGCCCATTCCTACTATGACAGGCCCTGCTATTAACCATACAAGGATAGAACATGAAATGACACAGTAGCTGACCACCTTTACATATTGCTCACCAAACAGAATACCTTCCGTATGGCTCTGGTCATGTTGCTGGCATGTTTTCCAGTTTAGGGTTAATTTCATCAATATGCCCTTATGCCACCCCATACTTGGGGAAGCATTCACATTGTCTAGAAAGCCTATAGTCCTTTGTGTGCAGGCACTAAAGATTTTGTAATTGATATCTGTACCCCCCTTTTTTGCCATTATTTCTTTCTAGCGGGCCCACTACTACATCTGAAAGCGTATCATGGCAACCCTACAATGCTCTATCCACATCTTTAGCTAACTCCTTGCCATATTTCTCATTTTGTTTTCTCTGCAGCCAGAGCATTTGATGGATCTAACTGTAACTGAAGGTCTAGTAGAATCAGACTTGATATGTCCCCCAGCTCTATTGCCTAGTTTTGTAGCAATTAACTCCTGGATCTACTGGGCTACTCAGGGAAGGGATTGTCAATCAGTGGAGTTGAGTCCTATAATTGACTAAGTATCAAATGGCAACATTGCCCTGGAATACTGATTGCCACTGGTGCTGCAAATGGGTGTATCCTGGGGGACCTGTCCCTGATTGCCTACATATCCATCCAAGGCATCACAGTAAATAGAGGAATCCCTATTGCCTGTTCCACTTGTTGTTGCTACAGCTGGCACCATCCTTGTTCTCTTGGCCAGTCTACTCCCCTCACAGTCAGAGGGCCCGGAGGGGTAAAGCTCCTCGATAGAGGGATAAAATATGATCAGCACCCTGGGGTGAGGGGGTTGTGAAGTAAAGGCACCACACCCATCTCTGATGTGTACCTGGTGTTTCTCCTTTTTAAATACTTCGCCATGTCTGGTTCTGTACCCCACTTCACAGGTCTCATAGAAGAAAAAACAGGTTTCTCTATCTTTTTTGGAGAAGCCAGAAAATAGGGCAACAGAGGTGGAATCCCTTACACAATTAGCAGAATATGTCCTCCCTCTAACAGCCTGATGGAACATATTCCTCTTCTCTGATATCCGGTTAGTCAGTGCTCATTTCGCATTCTTTAGATGTTGGCCTCTACTAGATTATCCTCACATCTAGTTGCATGATCTTATCATATTGTTTTAATTACGTTTCAAGATGTTAATAATGTTCTTGGAGAATTCGGTTAACAAATCTTTAGGACAACCTTATCAACTTACCATAGTTGGAGTGTGGAGTGTGTGAAAACTTTCTTTTTGAATTCATAATATGTTGCCTTGCCTAATCAAATATTTAAAATATTTAAAACGTTGAGCCATATCCTCGCAGTTGCCTCTAAAACAAAATGATCAATTAAATAATTATTGTGATGAGTAAATAAACAGAATGTGTGTTCACTTTCTAGTCAAGATACAGTAATAACTTAGAGTTGTAGTACTTAAGGAGTAGAAAAGCTGAAAAGTAACGAAGTCACTTGAAATAAATATCAGAGAAGGGGATGATACTTCAGCAGAAAAGTGAACGAGTCGGAAAAATATGACTTACTTGCATTGCAATGTAAAAGGATTCCAAAGTAAAGCAGCTCAATGCTCGACAAGATTAAGCTTATCCAAGTTGACTCCTGGAAAACACTGGATATCATCCCACATTTGTAACATATGAATCCATGTTCATACTCCAAACTGTGTATGTCAGTTATGCCCACTGCAAAACGACTCAATGAATCAACACTATTGGCGATATTGAAGTCATTTCAGGACTAGGACGATTGATTTTTTTTATCGTTCCAGCCAAACTTGTATCTTTGTTTGGCACTAATATTCAGTGTTTGAGCTCACATGAAAAAATAGAATTTCTGTCTTGGTTGGATTGGCTTTAAGCTCCACTCTTGAATCGGCTTTAAGCAGGCAGGTTTTTAATTCAATTATGTTGTTTGGTACATGCCAATCATTTCTGTGGAGAATATAGCTATAATAGGATTGGTGTTTAAATGCACCCAAGAGATCAAATATGGGAAGAAAGATGATGCAAATTAATATGTATGAGGGATGTTACATAAATCATGTGTGGGGTATCAATTTAGAAAACAAAGTAGGGGTAGGCTCTGACTTATAATTGTCACAAAAACAATTCATCAGTAAACCAAGCGACATATAGTTCTGAATGGAATGCTTACACTTTATTTTATATTTGTTTTTAGATCATTGCATGTTTCTTTAAGATAAAAAAAGCTAATTTCATTTACAGTGCACAAGTTAATACTTATGGCAATACGAACACTATTATGTAAATAATGTAGATGGTCGTAACGAGCAATCATCAAAATATAAATTGTGAATACTCGGAAAGCAGCAGGCACATACAAATTAAACACAGAAATGTCACTAATCCATAAGCGTTCTGAGGCCTATGGCTTACTGGCGATAAATAGATAGATAAAATGTATTTTTAAAGGTGCACACATAGCGTTACATTTCAGGCACATCTTAAAACATGGCACATTGAGCTCATGGATATGAGAAAGGTTGTCACCTGATGGGTAACATGTTTCAGTTTTATTAAAAGTGGCCTTTGTCAGTACCCAAATAAATAGAGCAAAGGAGCTTTTTTGTTATGAAATTTTATAATGCACATGAAGTAATAGGTGTAAGTATTATCATAATTGTGTTTCTGCATGCACAAAAAAAGGCTTCAGGAATCAAGCTTACATTTACGTGTGACATTGGTTCACAATGTGGTAGTCAACGAGTACCAAACAACACTGAATCGTGCGGGGGGGGGCGGGGGTTTCCAACTCAAATAAGGCTTAGATTGCAGAGACAAGATGAGGTAGTGCACAATTTTTATTGCCTAGTTACTATGGGTTTTAATGCAATTGCTATCTTTAGAAATGTATGATCAGCGAGGGGGTTGCCACCATATAATTTCTCACAGCAGGCCTATTTAAAACTGAGATATGTCTAGGCCTGCAGCGAAATGCAGGGTCTTAATGGTTTACACATTTTGCCAGGCACAAAAAACTGATGTGCCCTTGTTTCAGGATGCAGGGTGTGGGAGCCAGTTGATGACTGTAGTTGAGAGACTGCAGTGAGAAGGAGAAAAGAAATAGAAATGAGGCACGTGTGAGGCCTTTGACCAGTTAACTATTAGACAAGCTATGTGAATCGAAAAGAACTATGTAACCTTATTTAGGTTCTGCGACTTTATTCATAATCACTGCAAACAGCGAGTCAGACTTTCCCAGAACAGGAAGTGAGGCCATGCTCAATGATGCAGAAATACTCTGGCTGTCAAGACAAAATGTCTGCCATCTTGAATAGAAAGTTTAGTAGGAATTTGGAGGTGAGTAAAAGACATGCGCCTTTCTTGCATATGTTTGGTGGTTAGTATTGTTCTTTTTAAAAAAGTTATTTTTATATATGTATGCGTTGACTGGCTGCGTGGACCGGCATTGACTGATACCCACCAGTCAGTCGATCTGTAAAGTTTTGAAATTGGTTTGCGTCAATCCCTCACGTGCCAAGTTTTGAGTCAAAAGTCCGGCCTATGTAAGGCTTAATTATTGAGAGTCTTGTGTTAGTTTACACAAGAGTTTATTAGTTTTTAAATCAGATTATACGTACAGTTGTGGAGGCACGTGCTATTGTTTCACCCATTCTTGGGCTTTCTCAAGGCAAATAGATATTCAGTTCTACTCATGTACATTTGTTACTTTTGCAAATGTGAGTTTGTCTTTAGTCATATACAATGCTTATTAATTATTGCCCATTCTTATATCTTATTTTGTTCAATGTACAAATCGTTTACAATTCAGTTCAAAATTATATACAGGTCTTCATTTAAACATATATTCTAATCAAATGTGTCATCAGTTATCGAGTATATATACATGTACTGTTTGAGCTTCACATGTTATAAAGTGAGTAGGAAGGAAAATGATGGGAGTGAAATGGAGGGAAAAATATATTATTTAACAGGTAAATACCTAGGTGATTTCATTTAAGCAAATAATTTTGTTTAAATCTTGATTAGGTATTTGTTTCCAGTCTTACCAAGTCATTGTTTTTTTTTCTAAATCAGTAATGCCTTCTGAGTCAGACATAAATAATCAAGCTTCAGTATTTCAAACTGATTGTAACCTTTGGTAGAGATGATAGGAATATATTTTATATTCTTATGATGTCCCCATTTATTCTTAAGTACTCGTAGTTAGAGGCAGTTCCGTGGGTGATTTACTGTTTGGTTTGCTCAGCGTTTTTCAGATTTTGTCTCTGGCATGCAAGTTATAAAGTCTCGTGGGTATCAGTCAATGCAGGTCCACACAGCCAGGCAAAGCAGACATATATAAAAAATAACTTTTTAAGAAGAACAGTACTAACCACCAAACATATGAAAGGAGGGGGCACACCCTTTACTCACCTCCGTTTTCCTACTAAATCTCAAGTAAGGGAACGCAGCTACATTAAAAAAGGATCCTAACCAGCATTACTACCTAGAGGGTCAACAGAGACGAAGATACCAGAGCCCTTTTTTCAGCAAGGGCAGCACAGATAATGCCTTTAGGAAAAGGACACCTAACCAGGGGAGTTGCTAGGTGTGGAAAAGACCCGGGGCTACGCTGATGTCGGAACTGTTGGGACTGGGGGCTAGCTGGCCTTTTGGCTGTAGCTCCTGATATTCTATCCGGGGCTACAACCAAAAGATCAGGGGCTATAGCCCCCTTAGCCCCCCCCTAGCAACGCCCCTGCACCTAACACAGAGAGTCAACAAGATACATTTGTTAAATTGGAAAGGCTATCAATACGTAAAATGAATAAATACTACGAAAAAGCATCTATGCAGAATTAACTGCAGAACAAACAATTGCCGCTGGGATTAAGAATCCTAATACTAGCTAACTTCAGCAATACAGATGACTCAGACCTGGCAGAAGAATGGGAAACCAACCTAAATAGAAGCTCAATGAAGATGGTGGAACTATTGAAGCAGCATGCGGACAGGGTACACAAAAGAATTTAAACAGAAATGGAAAAGATAGAAAAGGAAATACAGAAAGCAGATGCATCGGAAGCAACCCAAAACCAAAAATTATAAAATAATGGACGCCATACTAAAATTACACCAAGATGAAGTAAAACTATGAAAGACCTGCAAGACCTTGAGGGATGACCAAGATAACAGACAGGACAGAGTTTACACATTCCAGCAAAAATGTAATGACAGATATAAACTGCAATCACATGACAGCACACCATAAACATCACCAGCAAGCTCCGACACGGACAGAGACAGGGAGAACCCAAGCAATAACCTATTACCTACGAAAGGTGTTTTTTAGAACAGGTCAAAAGGTACCAGCGCGGCATTAGAATTACCAACGTAAAACAAGTACGATTTCAAATTCCACCTTCACAAAATACTTAAATAGCAGGTTCAGGACCAGAGGCTGTAGAGCAGTGGTCGAAGTGGGCGGGTGTGGTTGGGAGCGGTGCTCCTCTACTTTTTAACATTAAGTTTTACAGTTCCTATACTTTTATTTTAAAAATAAACCGTTCCGAAATAGTTTCATTTTAAAATAAAAGTGTAGGAAGAAGTTGAAGATTGCACTTTCAGTGCACTGCCCTGAACACTCCCTTAAAAAGCAGGTGCATGGGTTTGGGAGTTTGTATTGTGTTTGGGAGGGGCGTGGTGATCGGGTTTGTGGGGAGTGGGTGCAGGCTAGCAGGGAACATAGTTCCACTGCTTCTTTTCGTACACTTCGACCACTGCTGTAGAGGAGGGATCAGGTGGAAGAAGAGGAGAAACAGTAGACAAACCGGGAATGAGAACATGCTCGGAATACAGACGGGAAGAAATAGAAAGTAGCTAAACATGGTACTAAACCTCCCTAGCATGATACTAAGTGAGATGGACATACGGGCACAGAACAATGGTCTATCATTTGCACCAGATAAAAACATGGACTATTGTAAAGACTGGAGGGGGTATCTGTACCTCTGCCCTATATGGCAGGGGAGAGGCACAGAGCGCCCCAGCCAAGGTTCTCTATATGGTAGCATATGGACGAGCAACCAAAGCTTAAGCTCTCAGGAGGTGATGCAGGCTGGTTCTTAAGTACAGTGAGTCCCCAGGCCCCCACAAAGGAATGTCAACAGACTATGTTATGTGCTAACACAGTTCTTTATATAAAAATAAGGTTCGGAGATATATACACAATTAATAACACACAGAACAAACACCTGATTATTATAAATATCTGTGATCCCCCAGGGGCAGTTGCCACCAAACAGAATGTGAGGACTGTCAAATCAGTGTTACAGGAATGTCCTCCTAATGTCCCGCTAGTGATTGTAGGAGACTTTAATGCCCACAATGAAAATAGTGAAAGTGTGCCTATGAGGTTAGGATGCTCCTCTCTCACTAAGTTACGCCCAATGAAGCTACAAGGAAAGGCTTGGGCGAAGCTCCTTTGCTCGTATTCGATGGTTCAATTAAATGGGAATTGTTCAGATGACTCAAACAGAACATTCACCATTAGTGAAAAAGTGTCCCCCCGATTATTATGTATTTGGGAATCCAAATGCTTTGTCAATTCTTGTTGATATGGCCATAATACTACGAGAAGAAAGCAACCACATGCTCCTGTGTGTCGGTCTGGACATTGAACAATCTGGGACTCATATTAACGATTATGATGAAAATTGCAGCATTTTCACCAATGAAAATCAATACTGCATACAGAGAAACCCCAAAAAAAAAGATAAAGCTGATGCACTGGCTAAACTGTTATTGCCAACATTTATTAAGCAACATAAAACGAATGAATTGAACGTGACTTCTAGGATCATAGAAGACTTCTCTACACTCATAAATGAGGTAAAGGAAACAACTAGACAACATAGAGTTGCCAAAATTCCACGGGAGCAAATTGCTAAAAAAGAATTGAGGACTAAAATTTCTAACATATTAACATTCCCAAATAACCCAAATATGCAAAGGGAAACAAGCAAGTCCATAAAACAAGCAACAAAGTCATATAAGAGATGGCTAAAAACCTACTGTATAACCTGCGAAAGAGTTAGATGGCAATAACTGGCAAACCATACGCTTAATGGGAATACTAATGGAGTTTGGGCAGTCATTAGAGGGCCAGTAAATCGTGGGTTACGCCCAACAAAATGTAGCAGAATATGTATGGGTTAAACATATTGAGACACCACTCAATAGCCAGACCCCTCTAGATGCGACAATCAAATTACCACCATGTCTATGGGAATGTAAAGCCTCAGTTGAAGATATAATATTGATAATTAGTAAACTAAATTCATCTCGCGCAACAGGCCCGGATGGTACATGCAACAGTTTCATTAAAAAATCAGCACCACTTTGGGCCTCCACACTACACCTCCTCCTTGTGGAGATTGGACGTACTGGGACAGTGCCCATGTCATTGAGTGCCAGCCATATTCTCCCAACATATAAAAATGGGAGTTGGACAAGCCTGGCTAATTATAGGATGTTAGCAATGCTAGACATCACTGGAAAACTGTTTGCAAAAGTCATTCTGGGAGAACTAACGAAATGGATTACTATGAATAACATTCTACCTCCTAACCAGATTGGCTTTAGGCAAAATTCAAATACCACCCACAATTTATTAATACTAGTGTCTGCAGTAGAATATATGAACAAGATTATACGGTGCATATATAGATTTTAGCGCAGCCTTTGACACTGTAATGTGAAATAGGCTGTGAGCTAACTCCCAGCATGGGGAATTACACAAGGTCTGCTGAACATGATGACACTGCTATATCGGGATACTAGAATACGCTTGAATGTTGAAGTTAAACTATCCGACCAGCAGAGGAGTTAAGCAGGGATGTATCCTGGCTGCTAGCCTTTTTAATCTGTATTTGCAGACCTCCCGGCAGCATTTCTCGACTCCAAGGGGGTAATTCATAGAATTCAGCGCACAAGTGGCGCACGCGGCTGGCGCACAGTGTGCGCGTGCGATAGTCTGCGCCAGCCGCGTGCGCTAAAATCCATTTCCGCGCACAGCGTATTCATGGATTTCAACATCCATCACCAGCCGTGGTGCAGAGTGATGCAGTGACCCTGCAGCAGCACCAGTTACGCCCCCAAGAATACCCCTAGCGCAAAGAAAAGCCATCAAAATCCTCAATCCAGCGCAAAGGGCTGCAGCAAACGCCGAGCGGGGAGCGTGTATTACTGGGGTTCGCGGGAAGTCCTACACGCGATTGGCCTGGGTACGTATTTCAGGGGTGTGCCGGAAGTCCTACACGCGATTGGACTGGGTACGTTTATTTCAGGGGTGCACGGGAAGTCTTACACGTGATTGGCCTGGTTACGTGTATTTCGGGGTGCGCGGGAACTTCCACACGCGATTTCAGCAGGGTACCTGTATTTCGGGGTGCGCAGGAACTTCCACAAGCGATTTCAGCAAGGTACGTGTATTTCGGGGTGTGCGGGAACTTCCACACACAATTTCAGCAGGGTACGTGTATTTCGGGGGTGCCGAGGAGTCCTACACATGAATTGGCAGTGTGGGTCCTCCCAGGTGTCCCCTCTACACCCTCCACGGCCCCTGCAGGCAGCCCACACCACAGGGGACTACCCCGCACCCCTGGTCATGTCCTGCAGGCAGACCATCCACCATGGGCATGCCCCCCAGCCAAGCCACATGTCAGCTTGCACTACTGATCATCAACGCATGACCCCCTGAACCCCACGCCCCAGCAGTGCAGGGCACCTGCCAGCAGGCCCCCACACATGTCCCACTCATGTCCCCCTGCACCCCCACCCCCAGCAGTCAGGGGCACCTGCCAGCAGGCCCCCACACATGTCCCCCAAACACCACGCCATGACTATACAGACCCATGGCCCTAATGCCAACCCAAATCCCACCCCCCCAAACCCGAGTGCAAAAACCCAACAAACCACTGCTCCCACTCCCTAGTAAATCACCCATTCCATGATAGTCTGAAAAGAACCAGCATGCCCATCAGCAAATGTCCTACAGAGCCACACAGTTGCAACACATGACTGTGCCAATGCTCATGGAGACATGCACCAAAATCATCACTGTACACCACACCAATAATGTTGAATAAATAAATGTATTAAAAAGTATAACAAATGTCAAAATGAAAAGCACACATGCAAATGAAGAAATACTTTTTGAAATAAGAAAAACAAAGTCAAATCCAAGCAAGAAAAGAATGAAAAAATATAAGTGGTGCATCCCCAAAGTCCATAGAACGAAATCCAAAGATGGAAAGCATAAAAAAACATTACTCCATGTGAATATGACTAAAAGAAAGTATATGCATGTCCTGAAAATTGAAAACGAAAGTCTGAAGGGTCCATTATCCCAAGAGCAAATGAAACCTACCAAGAACCCTATCTAAAATACAACTATATACAAAAAGTGGAGCAAAGTCCGTGGACTCCAAACCATAATAATAAAGAAATGAAACCTAAACCTAAATAACTATATACAAAGGTGGCGGGCTAGTCTGACGGCTCACTGGTTGATGTCATGGGCCAGGGCATCATCGAACTCCTGTTCAATGGCTTAGAGGCGGGCATGTTCCCTGGCCCTGAGGTCTCACAGGGATAATGCGGTGTCCAGCTCCAACTCCCTGCGAATACCCTTGAGGCACTCAGCCCGCCTCAGCGCCCTCTGCATGGAGTTCTCCGCCCTGACCATTGTGAGCCGTTCCTCCTCTGCCCGCCGCCGCACCGCACCTATCTGCTGGCCCAACCGCTCCCACATGGAAGACACTCCCATTGCAGGGTTCTCCTGCCCTCCGGCCGATGCCTGCCCCCTGATGTTGATGGCCCCGAGCCATGATTCCTCCCACGTCGAGCCTGCCGCTGCCTCCGATACAACAGCCTCTGCCAGCACGACGGCATCCAGGCTGATGGAATCCACCAACGCCGTTGTGCACGTGCCCTGCCCGATGATGCCGTCACATCCTCCATCTGCTGGGGTCCAGTTGCTGGTGTGTCCACCCCTGCTGGACCTCTAACTCCCGACTGTGGCAGGGATGGGATCCCCACCGAGTTGGCTGCGTTGGTCGGGGCAGGTCCACAGGGGGCCCTGGTGGCATCTGGGCCGGAAGACGGCATGGAGAACGACTGGCGCATAGCATCCACAGAGGAGGAGAGGGTCGCCAGAGTGGCTGACACATGTACGAAACCCCTGACCATGGCCGCTCCCAACTGGGCCACGTTGGCACGGTGCTCTTCGTGATGACATGCGTGCTCCCCCCGGAAGCACGCACGTCATCACGAATGTCACGCGTGCGCAACGCAACACCAATCAGGACCTTCTCCATAGGGCCAGGGGTCCCATCGTCCGCAGTTGGAGGGGAGTCAGATGACATGGACATCCCCCCTACCTGCGGACGGGCCTGGTATGGGGCAACCCTGCTGGTGCATGGTGGTGCAGTCACAGTGTCAGGGACAGTGACATGCACAGGCCCCTCCACAGCGACCTGTGCTGCCTCCTGCCCCTGCCCCTGGACTGCACCACTTGCACCAGCAGGGATGCCCCCACCAGGCCCCATGTGCGGCTCAGTAGCAGCCTCCTCCTCCTCTGTGGAAACCACCAACCTGGATGGCTCCACACCGTCTTCCGCCGTTGCATGCCCCTGTGGGGGCTCACCCACCCCTTCTGCTGCAGACGTGGGGGCATCCCCGCCGCTTTGCTCCACAGCGCCGTCTCTGCCCTCTTCTTCACTTGGCGCTGTGTAGAGGGAGACATAGAACACAAGCATCAGGGTACTGTACAATGGTCCCCTAGACAGGAAGCAATAGCATGTGAGTGGCACTGTCAAAGATCACTTCCATCATGTCCCTCCACAACACATGGGTCAGTGCAGGCAAAACACATGCAGTAACAGGCATGGCGCATGCTATGGACATTACCATACATGTCCAAGGGACTCTTGAAACATACAATGTTGTTTTGGAACTCACATGCATCATGGGTCATGCCTATCACATGCACACACTTCACCGTAGTTTCATCCATCTGGCCTCGTACACCCCAGACACAGTGGATGCAAGGATAACTAGGCTGCATCAGTGAATCTGAACATTGTCACAGACATGTGTCATGCATCCATGGCATGCACAAGTCACAGACACGCAGGTCAGACACACAGACATGGACACCATACATGTACATGGCATCAGCACCCATCCCTTACCCCCACCCATGTCCAGGAACAGAGACTGGCATGCTCTCATGTGTCCATTCCGCATAGGGCTCCCCATGTTGCATTTAAACACATGCACCAACTGTGTGGTTCACACATTACTGGTCTCACATGCATGACCATGATGTCCCTGCACACACACATGCGTACATGGCCTATGTCACACATACAGGAAAGTATCAGACAACCAGCACACTGCAACATGCCCTGTCTCACACAGCAATGCTTGGCCACTTACCGCTCGACTCCAGACGGGTCTGCCTCTCAAGGATCTGGGCATGGAGCGCTGGGCGTACGCGTTCCAGGACCCTCATCCGTATGGTACTCATGCTGCCCCGGCCTCGCTCCACAAGGCGCCGGGCCTTTATGAGGGTCCTGGACCTCAAGTCCTCCCAGCGCTTCTTGACTTGCTTGATGTTGCGGGTTGCCACCCCCTCCACGTTGATGGCAACCACAAAGTCGTCCCAGATCCTGTCCCGTCCTTCCTTGTCGGCGCGTGATGATCCGGAGAGGGCATCATAATGCCCCAGGACAAGCTCCACCAGGACACCAACTTCCTTCTGACTGAAGCTGGTGGCCCTCTGCCCCTCTGGCTGGTGGTCGCCAGTGGTCTCTGATGGTGTTTGCCCTGACATGGCGACCCCCGAGGCAGGCGTGGGTGGGCAACTGGGTCCTGGGGCTGGGCTGTGGAGCGATGGTATCCCAGTCGGGAGTCTTCTGTTCCAGCAGGGGTGGGCACCGCAACTAGACCCCTGCAGATGGCTGATGTGCAGGCACCAAATGGCAGGGCACAAGGGCAGCAGGCAGTCAGGCAGCAGCAGATGGCAGGTGGGAGCGTGCTTGGGGCTATGGGGGGCAATGATTCGGCCTTTTGGGCAGGAGCGTGGTCTTCCGTGTGTTTTTGCGTGGCCAGCTTGATACGAGTGATTTGGGATGTGAAAAAATTGCACGTCAGCGTTTAATTCGAGGAAAGGTCCTTAGCGCGTAAGTGCGTCTGCACGCATACGCGATTTCATTGGACCAAAGGCCCTTAGCGCATAAGCGTGTCAGCACGCATACGCGATTTCATTGGACCAATGGCCCTTAGCGCGTAAGCGCGTCTGTGACGTATCGCGCACGGGCATTGCCCTGGCAGGGCTTGACGATCCCACGTGGATTTCCATTGCTCTGTACTTGCTTTCCGTGGGGTGCGGTGCATGTGTTTTCCAGGCGTTGGGGTTCACACGCTATTACTTCACAGCGGGTGGGTGTTGGCTACGCGTTCTTCTACACGCAGACGGTGAGTGGTACCCCGCTCGCCCAAGACCTATCGCGTGTGAAACTTCCCATGCACCCCCGAAATACACGTACCCCGCTCAATCGCGTGTGAAACTTCCCGCGCACCCCCGAAATACACCTACCCCGCTCAATCGCGTGTAGAACTTCCCGCGCACTCCCGAAATACACGTACCCCGCTCAATCACGTGTGAAACTTCCCACGCATCCCCAAAATACACGTACCCCGCTCAATCGCGTGTAAAATTTCCTGCGCAACCCCTGAAATACACGTACCCTGCTCAATCGCGTGTGAAACTTCCCACGCACCCCCGAAATACACGTACCTCGCTCAATCGCGTGTGAAACTTCCCATGCACCCCCGAAATACACGTACCCCGATCAATCGTGTGTGAAACTTCCCGCGCACTCCCGAAATACACGTACACCGCTCAATCACGTGTAGAACTTCCCGCGCACTCCCGAAATACACGTACCCCGCTCAAACGCGTGTGAAACTTCCCACGCACCCCCGAAATACACGTACCCTGCTCAATCGAGTGTAAAATTTCCCGCGCAACCCCTGAAATACATGTGCCCCGCTCAATCGCGTGTGAAACTTCCCGCGCACCCCCGAAATACACAAACCCCACTCAATCGCGTGTGAAACTTCCTGTGCACCCCCGAAATACACGTACCCCGCTCAATCGCGTTTGAAACTTCCCGCGCACCCCCAAAATACACGTACCCCGCTCAATCGCGTGTGAAACTTCCTGCGCACCCCCAAAATACACGTACCCCACTCAATCGCGTGTAAAACTTCCCACGCACCCCCGAAATATACGTACCCCGCTCAATCGCATGTGAAACTTCCCACGCACCCCCGAAATACACGTGCCCCGCTCGCACAGGCCCAATCGTAGTATGGGACATTCATCATTGCTGTATATTGCCACTTTTGTAATGCGCAGGGACGCTACCGCCTGCCTTCGTGTGGCGGACGTGTTTCGGCTTGTGCGTGTCTTTGGCTGTGCGCGGCTTTGCTCTATTCGATTCCATGAATACATGTGGTTCGAGTGCGTGTGGGCGTTCTGTCTGCTTCCCTGCAGTACATCCCCAGTTACGCCCTTATTTTCGCGCGTTGTTCCCCATTCCGTGCGTTACGCCCCGTGTTCCGCCCACTTTCTGGTGTATGCGCCGAGGTTGTGCGCTTTCACTGTGTGCGTCACGCACGCCGTTTGGGATGTTGCAGTGACGTGTGCGCCATGCACGGGTTTGGCGCACATCCCGAGGAAAACACGTGCAGGGACTTCCATGAATCGCACGCGTGCGCATGCGGGTGCGCCTGTTTTTTCGCGCTTGTGCCTGCTTGAGCCTGCTTGTGCCAAGATTTTCTTGCACTCGTTTGTTCCATGAATCGGCCTGCAAATCTTTAGCAGTCAAGATTGGGATACAGAGAATAACCTGGATGGGTTAAGCCGATGATTTGCTATTGCTGATCAAACACAAAGTGGCCTGCAAAAAATATTAGATTTTATAATAATAAGGCCATCACAATCGGCCTTAAGGTAAACATTAGTAAATCAAAAATCATGATTTTTAAAGGGAAAGCTACTAAACTCAGCTGCAAGTACAGATGGATTTTTTCGAGTCGCAACCACTTGAATGTGTAAAACAGTATAAATATCTTGGGGTGATAATTGATGAGACATTAAGCTGGAAATGCCATTGGATTGAAACACAAAATAAATGCATGAAAATAATCTATGCACTAAGTGCATTTATTGGGCGGCAAGGTGTAATGTCAATCCATGCAATTGTATTACAATATACGGTAAAGATCATACCAGTTCTTATGCATGGAGTTGAAGTGTGGGGACGCGGTCTAACCTCGGACATTAATAATTTTGAAGCGAAAATGATAAGGATATTATTTAGAATGCCCAAGAGCCTACCAGTTGAATACCTTAGACTCAAATTCAACATAAAAGGCACAATGTCTGTGTACATATCTAGAGTAACCCTATGGTACGAAAAACTTTTGATATTAGAGAATAATACTATCATAGTGAGTTACCTAAGAGCCTATACATCCAGCGAATCTTATACTCAGCATGGCATACTGTCAAAATCAAAAAGATTAATGACAGATGGCTCCTGGGGTACAGAAGCGACAGCCAGCAGAACCACCAGTGGCGATGCAAAAAGTGGGTGAAACAGAAACTGGAGGCATACAGCTACGAAACAGATTTTGTTAAACTAGCGACACACGTGAATAGCAGACTCTTTATAGCATATATAATGGAGCAAGATGTTAGCCCAAAGTATATAATGGCATACCCAAGTAGGTGGATTGTAAGACAGTATCTGCCGATTAAATTTAACATATGTCCAGTACTTGAAATTACATGGACATGCACCAACATAAGGCGTGCAGATCGCTGGTGTCGTCTATGTGGAGTGAACACAATAGAGTAAACAGAATATATTCTAGATGATTGTGAAAGTGTAACCCTCCTACGTGCAAAATGGATTAAATACTGTAATAACAAATGTGACAGCACAGCAATAGCAGATATGTGGAAGAAATGTATTGAGGGAAATTATATAAATGTTATGTATTTCTTTGTGAAATTTTTTATGGAATGTGTAGTAAATTTAAACGAATTATCTCATGATGTGATATAATGCTTTATTTAAAGGACATTTTTGTTTTTCTATATTGTAATGTATGACACTGCTGGATAACTAAGAACAGTATTTATTGAGTACACTACGTACATTTATGTGGGAAGCTGGGTCTCATGTGGCAGAGATTTTAAGATTTTGTGATATAATAAGTACTGAATATAATATTTTAATGAGTTTTATAAGAATGTTGTTTATATACAAGCAGACTAGGCTAAAGGTATATAAATAAACACAAAATATGTGGAATACTGTCATGATGCCTACCCCCAGGCATCCGGGCCAAGCCCATCAGCCCCGGGAGCAGGCATCTAGACCCGGCTAGGGGCTATCTGGGTTCAGTCCTGGAGCCTTAGGCGCCAGGCTCATAGTAGAAATCAGTCCTGGCTCATAGTCATTACTTACCTCAGGCAGACCATGCTGCAAATGACTCCAATCCAACATGAAGCCTGAAAGGGACTATTTTTCTACAGGGACTATTTTTTACTCGGGTGTGGTTCTAGGGACTTCTTACCTGGGACTACTTTTGTGGCTATTTAAACCACGCCCGACCAGCAACACACGCTTCGTGTTATTCTGCATCCAGCAGCGTAACGCTCACCGTGCCTGCAGCCTGCATCCAGTCTTCTGCCACGCCCGCCTCGAATCTGGAGCTCCTAAAACAAAGAGGAAAGAAAGGGACAAGGTTAGAAAACAAACTTATTTCCATTCCACATCTGATTCTGAATCCATCTCGTCTCTGGACCTGTAAAGAACATCATGTCTGCACGCGCTGCACCTCCAGCTGCAGCGCCGCGCCATACTCACCAGTCTTCACAGCATCCTTCGGGTCGGCGCTGCCTCCATCATTTCTTCGCCGAACTTCGGCACCTAGGAGACAAAAGAAAACCACAAGGTGAGCCAAGTGAACCAATAAATATAATTCTTACCACCATAGACTTACCTGATTTACCACCGGAGGCATCCTTTTGTGACTCTCCATATTTTCACGTGCAGCATCTGTAAAGAGAGACAAAACAACACGTTTTCCACGTGCAACATTTACCGGACAGTGCCGGGTAATACAGACTCTTACCTGAGCGCCACCAGCTGCCACAAGAGCATCTTTTCACGAGCCAGCTACAAGACAAGAAAGGAAGGGGGGAACAAGAGTGAACATCGGACATATTGAACTCTATGAACTTAATACCTACTGGTCCTCACCAGGAACCTCAGGGTCAATACTCTCCGGAACTCTCCCGAGCCTTCAAACTAGTGAATTAACTGGAATCGACGCGCCCCTGCAAATCCACGAAGGATGGAGAGCTCATCTTTCAAGAATATAAGGTGATATTGCTGTGAGGGCATTTCGGAGGTGATTAGTTGGGGAGGACTCTGGGGGTGCCATCACTTGAATCCACAAGTGGCTAAATCCATCCCTCCATTTGCAGGAGAATATTTCTACGGGTTAAGCAGACAAGATTAGGAGGGCAGATCCAGTCAGTCATCGCTGCACTACGCATCACGTGGGTGGAGACCGCAGCTGTCCGTGTCCGACCGACGCCCATATGGGAGCCAGGTGTGCGTAACAAATACTCACACTTTACACATGCAAGAGAGTGCATACCACTGTACCTACAACGTTTCCCATGTGATAAAGCATGGGCTAACCACCTCCATTTCAGGTTGAACTGATTAAACACAAGGGAAGGAATAAAGCATTGGAAGGTCTCGCAACTAATCGGCAATGCAACACATTGTACATTTTGCAAAGATGTTGACATAACAGAAACCATGAAACACTGGGTCATTGCTTGTCTCTTTTCTGATAACATTAGGTCATGTTGTTTCAAGGGTAAAGGTTGTGACAACTTAGATACCTCAACAAACTTGTTCTGGTGCAGGTTAATGTGGGGAACGAATGTATCATTGATTTTAGCTTTGAACAATTTTTTACAAATTATTCTAGTTCATTTGGTAAATAATGTATGATTTTCTGCTGTTTCTGTGCCATTGAAGTTTGATTCTGTATGTCCCTTTATGTTGTGTAAGGTTTCCTGCAAACCATAAATGCAACAATAAAAAAAAAAATAATAATAATAATAATAATAATAATAATAATAATAATAGTATTAATAATAATAATAATAATTAAATAACACACTTTGTACTCTGGTAATTCTCATTTGGCAAATATATACCTTTTTTATACCACATTTATCTTCAGATTCCTTTAAAATGTATCAACTGCTGACAGTTATAAGGTAGCATACAAGTCATGCAGTAAGGTATATCAACATAGATCATGGGAAGGAAGGCAAGTTAGGTTAAACAATGGCAGAATGCTTTCTTTCGCTACTAAGACATGATTCTGAGTGATGTTCCCCCCACCTGGGCAGCCTGTACTGAAAGTATAACAAGCCCAGTCCATTGCTGTTTAAGAAGTCCTGCTTCCTAGCCAAAAAGTTAAACAACCCAAATGTACCCAAGATGGAAGAGCTTCTTCAACGGTTCATCGATGGATCCCTTAAGGGTGGACTCCCTTTAAAGCAGAAGCCACAGGGCATCGAGATTCCTCGAACAAATGTGGAACACTGGTGTCAAGATTGCATCTACGATCTTTGCAGTGCTCTTCCACGATTGTTCGAGCAAGTCCTGGGAAGATGAGGCATGTGGTCCACCTAGATGCAAAGTGTTTGCTGCCACAAAGAAGACTCATTGATGGATATAGGCGTCAATGTTGAGAGATGCTTCAGCGGCCCTCTGGCCTGTCGGTGCTGCAGCTGCAGCACTTACCTCGGGATAGCTTTGGCGATCGGGACTCGACCACAGGCTGGACCACAGATCTTCACACCATCAGTGTCCTCAAGATGTCTTTGTCGGCTTCGGGTGGTGGGAAACCTACTGGAGTACTTTACCCGGTAGCCGACAACCTTGATTTTCTCCGGCAGGACAAAGTAGTCCACAGTGATGCCAAGGGAGCCCTGTGTTCAAGTGTTCTTATGCAAGGTGGAGCTTTGAAGCTCCAGTTATCGAGCAGCACAGCGCCAAGGTATCCCCGCTTCTGGGCAGCATGCTTCGACTGGCTTCCAGCAGTTATGGAAATCTTCCAAACCCCGGTCCATGGAAATGGACTTTCATGGCCTCAATGTCCAGGTGCTTTAGTTCAAGATTCTCTGCTTACCCCTTCTATGGTCGACAGCCTTTCGGGGACTGGCTTCCAGGGTGCCTTGGTGGAGAGCAGCTTTTGCACAGTGGTCTCTCATAGCTCGGGGAGAGGTCTCCTAGCCAGGTCCTTTCTCAGATCAGTCCTTGACAGACTCAACAGCTTTGAGATTTTGTCAAAAGAAATGGAGCCACAATTCTTCTTTCTTCCAGCTGGACTTCAAGGATGAGCTTCAAGTTTTGACTTCAGCTTCTGAACAAATTGGTAAGTGAGAGGTCCCCAGATATACACATCTGTCCCTCATTCACTCTACCTGAGCCAGGCCCAGTCAGCCAATCACACAGAGGGGCATTCATGCAGACAGGCAGTCAATCAGGCTCACATGCATTCAGGCTATTCACTTCCACCCAGACACCCATAACAAGGAATGTGGATTGGAGCAAACACCCAGCCTTTCAGCACACCACACCATTTCAGGCAGGGCTGTCTCATGCATTGTGTCCCACACACAGAAACCAGACATTCGTAACATAGATTGCATATTGGTCACACAATCTATTTACACACGTCCCACCCCAACGGTGTCACCCACATCATGTAGTCAAAGGGAAGGCTACAACCAGTCTGGCTTGGGCTTCCCCACAATACCATATATGGTTCTTCCACCCAACAGCCAGTCAGGGGAAGGGACAGAGTCAGGGCTTCCCAGGACTTTGGGGAAATATGGTAACAGGCAATAGAAACCAAGAGGCCCCAGGGACCATCTTGTCCTCTATCAGGAATCCACTGATTCCTATGGCTGGGCCTGAGTATCCCAAAATGGAGGATACTCAGAGCAACTGTCACATTCAGCATTGAGCTGCCACCAACCCCTACGCTGCTCTGTTGGCAACACACAGGTGCCCCAAGACATACACTAGGGATACAGTGTTGTACCCCCACCCATGGGTGCTATAAAGTATCCCGGGGGTCTCTGTTTACCATGACCAAAAAGAGGAAGGGCTACACTGCCAGGAGTCCCACTGGATTCCTGTGCAGAAATCAACACAGAACAAACATGATAAGGGAGTACAGGAAATGCAGCATCACAACTATACTAATCTACACATTGACACATTCAAATTCGTAAGAAAACTCAAGCTCAAGAAATTCTTTCACAATCTAAACCCAACACAAGACATGGAAACCTCAAAGCATCCTGACAGTGATCTGACTATCACCAACATTAGGGACACCAGGATACTACTATCACTGGAGGATGGCATACATATAGCGGAAAATGATCTAATAGACCATCTAGGAATACACAGTAACATACTCAAGGAGAGTGGATTTAAACCAAAAAGTTCATCCTAATCCCACAACAAGGAAACTGCATAGACACCTTTCACAAGGCAGTTATCAAGGACATTGAAACAACAATGGAAAAAGAAAAAAGAAATCCAGAAAGAAAATCAATGGAAATCTAATTCCAATGGAACAAATGATAATTAAAAACTTAACATCAAACAAGGACATCATCATCAAGGAGACTGACAAAGGAGGAAATATTGTAGTACTAAACAAAAAAGAATACATAGAAATGGCAAATTTACACCTCGCCACCCCAGGCTACTACAAGATAATCTATAGAAGCTGTGTAAATGAAACAATACAGAACCTAAACACCTTAGTATATAAATGGCACAGAAAAATCATGGTCAATGACGATGAAAGATCCTTTCTGATTAACAGCAAATCTAAAATACCAACAATCTATTTCTTACCTAACATTCGCAAAGAATATACAAACTTACCGGAAGTGAGACCAATTGTCAGCGACATTGGATCGTCAACAGAGAACATGTCAAGATACAATCACAACATTCTACGACCGGAGGTGTACAAACTGGACTCATACACATGGGACACAATGCACATACTGGAGAATTACCTAATGGCAACTATGGATGTGAAGGCTCTCTATACATGCATTGACCATGGATTAGCACTGGAAACGGATGACCACACATTTAGGAACCTATTAGCGTCATACCACCAGATCATGGAAATGATAAAAGAGATGCTGGGAATCATATTAGATAATAACATATTAATAATATATTTTTGTTCAATTAAACTCTTTACAAGCAAACCATGTATGGCAAATCATCTATAGCGAACCTATTTGTCGGTGAATTTGAACTGAAGCATGTCCAGTCCCACCCAACCTCTTCAGACAATTTAATAAAATTGCTGAGATACATTGATGACATATTCATCATATGGAATAGAGAAAGAACAGACTTAGACCACTTTTGCACCTTCACCAAAGCAAATATGGAATACAATTCACAATGGTGGCCAGCAACTGTTACGCTCACCTGGTATCCACATGGACGCCACCCAGCCGGGTTACTCGCTGGTATGCTTCTCAGCTTTGCCCTGATGTGGTCTGCGGGGAAGGTTCTGCCTGAAAATACAGGAGGACTGTGTTCAAGACTGACCGACTGGGGTAAGTATCCTCCCTCCACCCCATATGATTTCAGTCCCTCTGGCGCCCTCTCGTCACCTTGTGGTAGAATTAGGCGTGCTCTCTGTCCTGCCTTCTTTGCAGGGGCGTGTTGTCTTTCATGGGCGAGTGCGGTCGAGTTACTTCACTGACGCCAGCCCGTTTGATATTGTTCAGGTAGGTCTTATTGCTGTTCTTTAGTTTTGTTGCTATCCTGCATGCCTTTCTTTGTTTAAAATGTCTCTTTTTTATCCCTTAGGTATGCAGAGCTTCAGCGTGGCAAAGTGACATGGTTGAGCCCCGCTGGTAAATGATGGCGCATTAAGAGCGCTATGATGCGGTAAGTAAGCGCTATGTGCAGCGCTGCAAAGTCTTGCCTTTGCTAACCTGTGTTTTCCTTCCTTGTAGGTCACGGTGTTCTTCAGCGCAAGTGGAATGTCCGGAGTGGTGCCAGCCAAGAGGCGACCAGCCAGGTAAGCCTTTTGAGCAGTTCGTAATTTGTAAATGTCTCTACTGCTTTCTTTAATGTTGCCTCTATCTTCCTCTTTCAGGTCGTTCTGTCCAGGAGGAGTGCAGATTCGAGGAAGCTGTTCTCAGTAGCTGCGAGTGTTTAAAGATGAAGACCGCAGGTAAGATGCTGCTGCTAATGATATCCCTTTTGGCTCCTTGCAGGTTCTGCTTCTCCGACTTTTGAGGGAATAGCTGGACATGGTGAGCGTCACATTGCAAGCTGCAAAGTAACGCGAAGCGTGTTGTCTTGCTCGGTGTGGTTTAAATAGCCCCAACAAAATAGTCCAGTGAAGTAGTCCCGAGGCTACCACACCCAAAACACTAGACCGCATAGCTTGGTTCTTAGGAACCAAGCTATGTGGATGCCTCCATGTAGGCTGACAATACAATAAAGTAGTTCCCAAGCACATTGTTTTTCATGGTTTATGAGCATGGCACCATAGGCGCCAGGACTGGCCCCATGAGGGCTTTTAAAGAGGATGCCAGGCTCTAGAGGCCCGAGTCCTGACTCCACCTGGCCAATGGGTTTGCCAGAGGGGGTTTTGGGCGAGGGTCGTGACAGCACTCCCCCCTAAGGCCCCTCCCATGGTGTTCCTTCTGTCTGGCCCAGGTTTGGTTGGGAAGTCCCGATGTAATTTCCTAATTAGGTGTGGTGCGTGGCTATTCTCACTGGGCTAAGAGAAGAGGAAGTAAGAGGATCCAGATTGGGAGCCCTCCCGTCCCCTGCACACTGTATAATATTGTCAACAAAGACATTCAATAAATTACGTACAATTTTGCATATGCAGTATGATCAATAATAATCAAAAGAAATCTCAATATGAAGAAGGTAGAGAAATTTAATTTTGACAAGAACAATGTACAATAGTCATTATTGACTGTCGGTCAATAGGCATCAAAAATGCAAAACATAGCAAAGGAAAGTATCCATAGATTAGACAGTGCTTGGCTGACGCGTTTCGAGGTGAAATCCTCTTCTTCTTGAGCCTATTAGCACTCTGACACAAATGAACTGTTCAACAGAAAGTGGAGAAAAGAAAAGGTTTTTTTTTTAAAAAAAGGAGAAATGGATATTTTCCATAATTCTGTATAACGAGCATCACATAACAAATGTTAGAAGAGAAATAAAACCAGTGCCGCTAATTAAAAAGCAATGCTTTAAAGAATTGGTCAAGTGATAATTCTCTACCGAACTATACATTCAATGCATAGTTCCTAAATCACATATTTCTACTAGCCACTGTTATGGAGAAGGAGGACCCGGTGAGCACCAACTCAATAGAATACTAATTAGGTGGAAAATCCTGTTGAACTAAGGGTGATGAGGAATAGACTTTCTAGAACTCGTTTGACCAAAGTAGTGAAAATAGAGACTTACTCATGCAAATGTCCCAACGGGCATTCAAATGCAGGGAAGTATGAGTGACCGCAGATCTATGGGACGTCAATATGTGGAGCTTCTATATTTTCATTTCAGTGAAAAGCGGCATGCGCTCCCTAGTGAAAATGTGATATAAATGTGCATTACATTTTCGTAGAAACTAAATGTTTAGATAAAGCACAAAACATGAGTGTTTACATTCATTACCTGGTGTGGACCGAAGGAGACTAGTCAAGGGTAATAGCATAAAACATGCTTGTCGCTTCAACATTGGTCGCACGAAGCGTTAGTAGCTAAATATAGAATGGAGCGTTGTTCCATACAGTGGCCCGTGTGGGTTATCTGTGGACAAGTGGACACATAACGTCATTGGCGAATTCGCTCAAAAAGTGATTCTGGATGCTCCGTGAGAACAGAAAAATTACCTGTCGCCAAGCGGCGTTCGTCGTTTCCAAAACAGGTTACGCTCAGGGAAGCGTAGTGGTTACCATAGAAATTCAAGTCAGCGAATCACGTGATGATGATCGTGATACGCTAATGAGCACGTAAGACTAAGGGAGTGATGAAGATAGAAAGCGGACTAAACAAAACTGGATGTTCAAGTCCGAGGTCCATCTTGTGACGGGTAATCTTCAGTAAACAGTAGTGTGAAACTTAAATAAGTGTTCTAAGTAGGTGTGAAGCGGGTGCTCCTTCTCGAAGACCAATTATCACATAATCGTTAATTACAAAGAATATTTAATTGTGAAGCGCACCAAGTGTCACCTAACGACGAACTCGCCGTTGTTATACCGATTATTCATGTGTGCCGGTACCATTCATGTAAAGAGATGAGCAAGTCACTGCATTGATAATTATGTTCTTCATCAAAGCTGCATCAATTATATACAGATGGAGGTGACCGCAGTCAACTGGCCACTCATGAATTATGATTTAAGGAAAAAGTATCAGTAGTTCCAATTAACATTGAATGTACCGTACAAAACAATGGTGTGAGCAATTGCTCAAGGTAACACACTGGCTAATCACCTAAACATGTGGAGATGCTTTGTTCTTTAGGATCAATATTGGTGATACAGAGAAAGGGAATGAAAAAGAATTGTTTTGTAAATGTGAACAATTGGAAATGTATAGAGAGAATGAGATAATGTTCATAAGGGATTCCATCTCAGAACACTACATGTAGGCCACATGTGGGATACCATATGGTGATCATCTGACTCAGATGTAACATCTTAGTGAAAATTCTTCATTAAGCCCTTTAGGGTCCAATGTTTCCAGGAAATGTATCCAATATTTCTCGCGTCTTGATAGGATCGACTGATAATCTGCTCCCCTGTGCGGACGTTTCACCACTTCAAGAATTTGAAATTTGAGTTGAGCTACAGAGTGGTTGTTATCAAGAAAATGTCTTACCAATGGAGATTTGGTATTTTTACATTGGATTGTAGATTTGTGCTCCGCCCACCTTTCTTTGACGGGTCTGGTTGTTTGGCCGATGTACAACAGGCCACACGGGCATTTGACGGAATATATGACACCTGTTGTGAGACATGTTGCATAGTCCTTTAGTTTAATTTTCTTACCCCTCTGGGGATGATTGATAAAGTCACCTTTGATTACATTGTTACAATGAGAACAAGATAGACACGGAAAGGTGCCTTTCTTTTTTGTGGTTAAAAATTGTTGTTTCTCTTTGGGCGGTCTCTCTGCTTTCACCAATTTATCACGCAAGTTGCGGCCTCTCTTGAACGCCATCATTGGTGCTTTGGGAAACAATTTATGTAGTGTTGGGTCATTTCGAAGGATTCCCCAATGTTTCCTGATTGCCTTGCTTATTTGGAAGCTCTGACGTGAGAATTTGGAAACATACAAAAGTGGTGGTTCCTTCTCTTTATTTTTGACAGACAATAATTGTTCCTTGGTTTTAAGGTCAGACCTTTCCTTTGCCTCATTCAAAACTGACGATGGGTAACCTCTTGATTCAAACTTCTCAATCAATTTAGAGCACTCCATGTCAAACCCCGCTGGTTTTGATGTAATCCTCTTCAGCCTTAACATTTGGCTGTATGGAAGACTTTTAAGCATTGCTCTCGGGTGAAAGCTCGTGAAGTGAAGGAGATTATTGGCGTCTGTTGGTTTATCGTATAGCGATGTGGATAGGGTATTATTCTTGATTTCTATGTTGACATCAAGGAAATGTAGTAGTGGTTTGCCAACTTCCATGGTGAATTTAATGTTGGTATGCACTGAATTGAGGTATTCCAAAAATGATAGCAAATCTTCCTCCGGACCACACCATATGCCAAACACGTCATCAATATAACACTTCCACATCAAGATGTATGCAGACCACCGAGGGTGATCTAACACAAATTGCTTCTCGGAACGATACATACATGTATTTGCATACACTGGGGCCATTGATGACCCCATGGACGTGCCTGTTGTTTGTAGAAAAAAAGTGTTCTGAAATCTGAAGTAACTGTTATGTAGTATCAGGTTGAGTAGTTCTAGGATAAATTCTGGGTTTCCACTGGAAGATGGAGAGTTAAGGAGCAACCATTCAACTGACTCGATGCCCTCTCTGTGAGGAATTGATGTATATAGACTGCAGATATCCATACTAAAAAGTATGCAGTCAGAATCTAAGGCTCTAACCTCATTAATACAATTTAGAAAGTCGGTGGTATCCCTAAGGTATGTGGGGATACTTTGTATCAGGGGTTGTAATGAACGATCAATGTAGATAGCGAGCGGATCAAAGATGCTGTCTGTTCCAGCTACTATTGGTCTGAGTGGTGGAGAATCTCGGTTTTTATGAATTTTAGGAAGACAAAGAAAACAGGTGTTATAGGATGTTGGTTAACAAGAAACTTGCTGGTTTTTTCACTGACCCATTCGTTTTCGAATGCTTCACTGATGGTTTTTTCAATATCTACCTTAATCCTATGAATGGGATCGCCATCGAGTTTAGTGTAAGTAGAAGAGTCATTCAGAAGAATCATACATTTATTGGTGTAGTCAACGGTGTCCATGACTACAATGGCCCCATCTTTGTCTGCTGGTTTAATTGTGATACTCTCATCTCTGGCCAGTGCTTCAATGTGGTGTAGTTGAAAATTTCTAATGTTATGGGGGGTGTGGTTCTATGATAGTTAATCCTTTTGAGATCAGTAAGTACATTTTTCTCGAACATATCAAGAATCAGATTCTGTGTAGGAGGGTCAACATAGCTCTTAGGGCTCAGTTCTAGTTCATCCTCAGGACCTTGTGTGGGTTCCATGTTACAATCAGTGTCAAAGAAAATTTTGAGTCGGAGTTTCTTGAGTAATCTATGTAGACATATCTTCTCATCAAAAAGTGATGTATTGCTCGTGGGTACAAAAGAATGCCCACGATTGAGCATGTCCAATTGTCCACCTGTTAAGTTTTTACTGGAAATATTAACCACTAGGTTATCACTCATTACCTATTAAGTGTCAAGCAGTTACGTACCCTGAACCATTAGTGTGCACTGTCAATGACAAATACTCTTTATTCTCACTGGGCTCCCAGGATCTATCTTGTGGTCCAAATCCTTTCCAATCGACGAGATAATATAGCTTGGTCCTAGAGTATTTAGAGTCCAATATACCTTTGACTTCGAATTCTGGTTCTCCGTCAACAAGTATGGGCTTAGGTGGTGTCTCAATCAGTGTACCGGGTTGCATTGGTATCAGGAGGGGCACATGGAATACCGGGTGGATGTGTATGAGGTGGTAAATCCAGTTTCACGGCTGCTGGCTTGATAATTGCCTTAATGGTAAAGGGTCCTAAGAATCTGGGATGAAAGGTCCGTGTTCCCTTGATGGGTACGAATTTAGCGGCTAACCAAACTTTGTCTCCTACTTGATAATCAGGGGCCTTTTTCCGGTGTTGGTCGGCGAATCTCTTTTGTTTTTCTTTGGCATGAATAAGGTGTTCCTTTGCCCTTTTGAAAGCCTGGATAATGGTTGTGTGTAGAGTCTTTACCGCTGGCATTTCCAAGCTGGCTGGAAGGTCTAGTTCAGAGGTACGAGGATGTCTGCCATAAATGGTATAGAAGGGCGTTTGTCCCATGCTTGAATGCAAAGAATTGTTATATGTATATTCGGCTATCCATATTAGGTCTTTCCAATTCCTTTGTTCGTGGTGCAGCAGGCACAGTAAATATTGCTCGAGTGTCTGATTGGTTCTCTCGGTTTGGCTGTCCGTTTGGGGATGGTGACTGGTATATAGCCGAACGTCGATCTCCGCCATTGCACAACATTTTTTAGGGAAGTTTGAAACAAACTGGCTGCCTCGATCAGAGACCAGAACCGAAGGGAATCCACGTAGCTTAACCACGCCCTCCAGGAACACTTTTGCAAAAGTGGCTGCATCTGGGAGGCCTTTGAGAGGAATAAAATGGGCCATCTTTGAGAAAAAGTCCACAACTACAAGGATGGTGTTGAACCCTTGGCTTGGAGGTAGAACAGTGATGAAGTCAAGGGAAAGAATGTGCCATGGAACTGGAGGAATGTCCAATGGTTGTAGGAGACCAAATGGTTTTTGTTTCTGTGATTTATTTTGTGCGCCAGGTAGGCCACCAAAAGTTCTCTTTCACCTTAGCTAGGGTTTTGGTGATCCCAGGATGCTCTTCGATCAGTGAATCATGATAGTTTGAAATAATATGGTGTTGTAATTCCTTCTTGGGTACATATAGGTGATCCCTAAAAAAGGGTAGATGGTCCTTGATGGTATATTGTTCTCCTTGAGTTTGCCATGCGAGGTAGGCATCAGGATTCATTGTGCATTGGATTTCATTTCGTAGTTCTGCTTGTGTTAAGGCTGTCATGATAGCTAAGAGTTTGTCTTCAGGTATAATAGGTACTGGGTCTGGAGTTGTATATACTATTTCATCTATGCCCATGCGAGATAAGGCATCCGCCTTTCTGTTTCTGACTCCTGGTCGAAATGTGATTACATAATCATATTCGGCAAAGAAAAGGGCCCACCGTTATTGGTGCAAAGACTGGGCCTTGGCTGCTTTGAGATATTGCAGGTTTTGGTGGTCTCTGATGACTGTAATGGTGTGTCTGGCCCCCAGAAGGTAGTACCTACAGGCTTTAAAGGCGGATTTGATAGCCAAGAGTTCCTTGTCCGTGATGGCATAATTAATCTCTGGAGGTAAGACATTTTTTCGACCAGAAGGGCACAGGATGTAGCTGACAGGTTTCTGGGTCTCCCTGTGAAAGGACAGCCCCCATTGCGAGACTGGACACATCCGTTTCAACGACATAAGGGAGGTATGGACAAGGATGTCACAGGATTGGAGCAGAGGTAAACCTTTGTTTAAGTTCCTGAAAGGCTTCTTCTGCTTCTTCGGTCCAAGCAAACTTTTTATTGTTTTTTCGTAATAGTACTGTGATTGGGTGCACAACCTGAGAGAAGTCTGGGATGAACCGGCAGTAGAAGTTCGCAAAGCCCAGCATGCTTTGTACCCCTTTCAGAGACGTCGGTGAAGGCCATTTCAGAATGGCATCTACCTTGTGCACGTACATTCTGATGCCTCCTGGAGTAAGGATAAAACCAAGAAATTCGACTTTGGTGACGTGAAAAAAGCATTTTTCAAGCTTTGCAAACAAGCGATGTTGACAGAGCTTGGTGAGGACTGAACGAACATGCCTGACATGATCTTGTTCCGAGGCTGAGTATACTAAGATGTCGTCTATGTACACTAAGACGCACACATCAATTAACTCCCTTAAGATGTAATTCATGAAATACTGAAATGCCGCAGGAGTGTTGCATAACACAAAGGGCATGACTTGATATTCAAACAAGCCATACTTAGTACAGAAGGCGGTTTTCCCTTCATCTCCACTTCTGACTCGGACCAGGTGGTACGCTCCTGAAAGATCCAATCTGTTATAAATCTGGGCATCTTTAACTTGGTCTAGCATCTCAGGGATAAGTGGCAAGGGGTAGGGTTCTTCACGGTGATCTGGTTCAATGTGCGGTAGTCAATACAGGTTCTCAAGTCTTCTTCCTTTTTCGGTACGAAGAACAAAGGACTGGCTGCGGGGGACTTCGAAGGACGGATAAATCCGTTTGCAACTTACTGGTCTAAATAGGATTTCAAATGAAGGTTTTCTGGTTCTGTGAGAGCATAGATCCTGCCGCAAGGGATTTAGGCAACAGGTACAAGGTCAATCTGACAGTCATAGGGCCTATGCGGCGGCAATGTATTGGCTTGGTCCTTTCGGAAAACATTCTGAAAATCATGGTATTCACTTGGCAAGGTATTAGTTGCTCCCAGGGTTGATCCTGTTGTCGGGTTTCTCCTCTTGGTAATAGCAGGCAGGGGAGCAGTCACTGGGGAAGGTTAATTTTCGTGCTCGCCAGTCTATCAAAGGGTTATGAGCAACCAACCATGGCATCCCTAGTATTAGCCTGAAGTGAGGTGCCTTGATGAGATCGAATGAAATAGACTCCCGATGTCCGTCCTGGCACAGCAAGGTGGTCCCTGGCTGTGCACTGGGTTACTGCTCCGGAAGCGATTTCTGTCCCATCCCCGGTGGTTACCTTGTCCATAGTTGGCTTAGAACACAAAGGAAGCCCCATCTCTGCTGCCAGCTCTTGATCAATATAATTTCCAACTGCTCCGCTATCGATGTATGCTTCAACGGCATGCATTCTTGAAAACTGTTGGTGGTTAATTAAGATCACTGGTATTGCAAAGTGCGAGGTCAGCAACTCTTTCTTCTCACTTGACAAACTGACCTCTACGCTTGTCAAGCTTGGTAGTTTTCCGATTCTTTAGCTTCATCCTTCTCTGTGGCCCTGACTGTTCTTCTTGGGGGTTTTACTGGACAGTCCTTCAGGAAATGTCCTGGTTTCCCACAATACAATCAAAGCTGTTGTTGGCTTCTTTTGTCCCACTCTTGTTTTGTTAATGGAGGCCGTATCCTTCCAATCTGCATGGGTTCCACAGCATTTTCAGGTACACGGGGTGTGTTTTCCCTTGGTCGAACATACACGGTCCGAGGATCCATCTTAGACCGGTCTGCCTTTCTGTCCTGCAACCGGTGGTCTAGCTGCACAACCAGATTTATGAATTCTGTACAGACTCTGGGTGGATCAACCACCTGGGCTAAGACGTCCTTTAATTCGCTTCGTAAGCCTTGATGGAATAACATAGTTCTTTTGTTTTCTGGCCACCTATCTTAGGCAACCAGTCTGTTGAAGGTAGCAATGTACGTTAACAAGTCCTGATTCCCCTGTCGGAGGGATAAGAGTTCATTGTCTACTGCTTGTTCCTGGGTATGGCGAGCAAAATGTTTTTCCATTTCTCTCTGGAAACCCCAAAGTCATGTAATAGAGGATCGTCATGGGTTACCAACGGCACCAACCAATCTGCTGCACTACCACTCAGGTATGATAAAACAAAAGCTACCCGAGCTTCATTGTTTGGAAATGCTCCAGGCCTAGAGAGAAAATGAATGCGGCACTGATTGATGAATGACGCATACTTCCATGGGTCACCTGAGAACCTTTCTGGTGGTGCCAGGGGCACTGTTCCAGGTAACGTAATCTGTACCAGAGTGTGTGTTATGGCGGGGTTTTGCATCATTGGATTGCTTCCAGGTAGAGGCATCTGTCCTGCCTGTGATTGCAAGTATTGCCTGCTAATCTATTCAGTGCGTTCTTTGGTCACTATTAGATCTCTCCGGAGGGCATTAGTCTCTTGTCGGGCAGAATGAACCTCAGCATGAAGCTCTCCTAGTAATTGGGCCAATTGGTCCATTTCTGATGTCCCCATGGTGCCCAAGTGGATTGTGCGGTCCAGTTACTTCACTGACGCCAGCCCGTTTGTTATTGTTCAGGTAGGTCTTATTGCTGTTCTTTAGTTTTGTTGCTATCCTGCATGCCTTTCTTTGTTTAAAATGTCTCTTTTTTCTCCCTTAGGTATGCGGAGCGTCAGCATGGTGAACTGACTTGGTTGAGCCCCGCTGGTAAATGATGGCGCATTAAGAGCGCTATGATGCGGTAAGTAAGCGCTATGCGCAGCGCTGCAAAGTCTTGCCTTTGCTAACCTGTGTTTTCCTTCCTTGTATGTCTAGGTGTTCTTCAGTGCGAGTGGAATTTCCGGAGTGGTGCCAGCCGAGAGGTGAGCAGCCAGGTAAGCCTTTTGAGCAGTTCGTAATTTGTAAATGTCTCTACTGCTTTCTTTAATGTGGCCTCTATCTTCCTCTTTCAGGTTGTTCTTTCCGGGAGGAGTGCAGATTCGAGGAAGCAGTTCTCAGTAGCTGCGAGTGTTTAAAGATGAAGACTGCAGGTAAGATGTTGCTGCTAATGATGTTCCTTTTGTCTCCTTGCAGGTTCTGCTTCTCCGAGGTTCGAGGGAATAGCTGGACACGGTGAGCATCACGTTGCAAGCTGCAAAGTAACACGAAGCGTGTTGTCTTGCTCGGGTGTGGTTTAAATAGCCCCAACAAAATATTCCAGGTAAAGTAGTCCCTAGGCACCCACACTCAAAACACTAGACTGCATTGCTTGGTTCTTAGGAACCAAGCTATGTGGATGCCTCCATGTTGTCTGACAATACAATAAAGTAGTTCCCAAGCACATTGTTTTTCATGGTATATGAGCCTGGCGCCATAGGTGCCAGGACTGGCCCCATGAGGGCTTTTGAAGAGGATGCCAGGACCTAGAGGCCTGAGTCCTGACTCCACCTGGCCAATGGGTTTGCCAGAGGGGGTTTTGGGCGAGGGTTGTGACAGTAAAGTGGGGTCCCATTCTTAGTCCTATACACATACATTGAAAGTTGGCTTTTACAAACAAGAACGTTTTGCAAAAAAACAAAGGTCAAGGCCACTCTCCTCTCCATGTGAAAAGCTGGCACCTCAAAAGTACTATTGAAAATACATCAATAGGAGAATTCACCCGAGCCAGGAGGAACTGCAGCACCATTTGACCTTCAATACAGAATGCAACCTTATCGAGAACCAATTTCTAATGTGAGGGTACCCTAATCATTGCATATCCAATTCTGAAAACAAAATCACATCCAAGGATTGCAAACAATTCCTTAAACCGAGAGTAAAACAAATGAAACCCGATGATGACAAAACAAGACTAATAACCCAATGCTCAGACAACAACAGTATAGTCCTCAAAATCTACCAAAGGAATTTGCACATACTACAACTGGACCCAGAACTACAAAATTACATCTCAGCGAAACCTATGTTAACCTACATCAGAGCTCCAACACTTAGAACTAGATTGAGCCCTAGCTTCATGGACAGAAACAGGCAGAAATGACAAAAAAGCCTACTAACTGGCAGACCACTGAATGGTTTTTATAAATGCTGTAACTGCAGTAGGTGCAAATACGCAATGAACAATGTTCACAACTGCAACGCAACCAATGGATGATCAATAACAATGAAAGAATTCATTAAATGAAGAACAACACAAGTGGTTTATGTAATAGTATGTGCTTGTAACAAAATGTAGAAAGTGCGATTTGAGAGTTAAGAACCAGAATCAGAGACACCTGGGAAACTTAACTTCAATGGAATAAAAGCGCGCCATGGCTGAACACTGGCAAAAAGAACACAGTGGAGTGAGAAACAACATGAAGGACATCAAATTCTTTGGAGTGAAGCACACTGGGCCAGACCCAAGATTGGGAGACCACGAAAAGGCATTACGGCAACAGGAATCTCAAACAACATGTGTGCTGAAAACATTCTCTGGAGGTTTAAACACAGACACTGAAATGTATTACTTCCGGTGAACGAAACTCATAACAAACAGTCAGCAACATCATATGTCACATTACCCACATAATGAACAAATAATATCATTGATGTGTCATCACAGCAATGATAGCTACATAATGAGCCAATCATTTCCTCTATGTATTCTCACAGCAACAGTCACCAGCATCATGTGTCAATTGTAACACAGATAATCTCACAATGAGTGTTTATTGAGACAAATAATGTAATGTATTGTCACAGCAAAAGTCACCAGCAACATGTGTCACTGTTAACACAGATCAACACAATGAGTGGATATTGAGAAAAACAATAACGCTAAAATGTATTACCATGAATTATATACAAACCTGAAATATGAACAAGGACTGAACGCTCTTATGTAGTTTACATAGGATGTAATTTCCAATAATAATAAAAAACAAGTAATCAATGATTTGGCACCAAAGCATAATTTGGACTTTAATGTATCAACAAACCTCTATAATTGACAAACATTTACCAGCACAGACCTTTCTGGTAGCCACGTATGATATGTTAGGGCATCAAGTCCTGACGATATGTGACCGAAATAAAATCATATATACACACTAACAAGGTCGAGCTATAAAATAGCACAAATGACAACGTCCGTAAATTAAGAGCAACTCTCTCCAATCAGAGGGTTAGCAAGCTTGACCGGAAACAAATGACGATGCAAACCTGTGTACGATTTTCAACATTACTTTTCAGAGATCAAACTGCCCATAATGGATACATAGTACTAACTATGTATTTACCCTATGACTTAATCAAACAATTTCTATGAATTAGGATCAAAAATTCATAGCGCACGTTCGCAAATGTAATGACATCAGCACGCATCACAATTAGGTGCAGCCATTGTATTGCTTTTAACTAGGATAGGAATGACAATGAGCAGAGCAACAGGTGGAGCACTGCTGTGAAACTGAAAGAACCTGACCAAAGGAGCAGTTATAAACCGAATAGGTAAGCCATGATGCATAATGAAGACCCGATTTTAATGGATAGATGGCATCTAGTGCTGTTTTGTAAATATGCTGTAATTCGCTTCTAATATAGATTGAAACCTGTAAACTGAACCACACGGGCCACTGTGCCATGATGCATAGTTAAGACATGATGTTAATGGTTAAATGCCAACTAGTGCCTTTTTGTAAATATACTGTAATTCACTTCTAATATAGATTTAAACCTGTAACCATACGGACCACTTTGCCATGACACACAATGTATCTATGCCGCTGAAGGTTTGGGAATAAGGTGAAAACAACAATTTCAAAACTAAACACCGTTACTTTAATTGGACTAAATACAGCCAGGCTTCATTTTGAAATGAAAGATAACTTAAGTCTCTGTGTGGAAGACTGTGTGGAAGCCTAGGTTAACGAAAACATCTTTTCACCTCTTCCGAAATAAATGTCACCATACTTTTTAACTTGCATGCCACAGACAAAATCTGAAGAACGCTAAACAAACCAAACAGTAGATCACCTACGGAACTGCCTCCAACTACGAGTACTTAAGAATAAATGGGGAACTGTTAAGAATATAAAATATATTCCCATCATCTCTACCACAGGTTACAATCTGATGGAAATACTGAAGGTTGATTATGATTCCCTGTAAATAATATTTTTTTCCCTCCATTTCTCTCCCCTCTTTATCCTTACACCTCACTTTATAACCTGTGAAACGCAAACACTATGTGCATATATACTCACTGACTGATGACACATTTGATTAGAATCTATCTTTAAATGAAGACCTGTATATAATTTTGAACTGAATTTTAAACAATGTCTACATTGAACAAAATTGTAATGCAACGTTAAAGTACATCTATTAGAATGGGCAATCACTAATATGCATTAAATGTGACTAAAGACAAACTCACATTTGCAAAAGTAACAATTGTACATGAGTAGAATTGAGTATCTATGTGCCTTGAGAAAGCCCAAGAATGGGTGAAACATATAGCACGTGCCTCTGAGGGGGAGTCATGTTGGCACAACTGTGCCTATAACCTGATTTAAAAACTAATAAGCTCTTGTATAAACTAACACAAGACTGTCAATAATTACACCGTACATAGGCCAGACTTTTGACTCAAAACTTGGCGCATAAGGGCTTGGCACAAATAATTTTCAAAAAATGTAATATCATTTTCAAAAAATGTAATAGAAGGTTTTTCCATAGGAACATACAAACCAGTCAAACTGGTGGATGTAAAGGATCAATCACCTTATTGGAATGGCTATTGTTTTCAAATTAAATGCTTCTTGGACATTGTGAAGAGAAGAATGGTCTTGGTGGTAACAATTAAGGGACATATGCAATTATGGAGTATTATCAAATATATATTTATCTGTGATTGGGTCATTAAACATCCAAAAATTGGTTCAAATGACTTTGGAGGAAATCCAAATTGTAGATAAAAAAGTACAATTATGGTATTTGATAACTGGTCATATTTTCATTAGAGATCTCTAAAACTAAAAAGGCTAAATTAAAACTGATTGTCAAACCCAATAGTGATGCCACCGCTTCTTGTATTGAGCCCATTGGAAACAATCATTCAGGGTCAAACAGCTACCAGACTGGATGAAAAGGGAGCCATTGATGCAGAGTTTCCACATGTTTATATAAACAGTTAATGGATGTTGTTTATTTTAAAAGGTATTTTGTTTTAAAATGTGCTCTGTATTTTACAGCTAGTGAAGGCTTCTGTGTACTTCAACACTTAATTTGTTGTTTTTTGAGGGCAATATCATAGCTTTGAGTTCTACAACCTCATTTCCTGCATTGAGAGCAGCAGTAATGCTCGTCATGGCATCAGTTTGTGCGACTCAATATCTAGAGTCAACTGGATCAACCTAGAGTTATCAAATGGGAGATTCTCGGGTAAAACGATAAGCACGGTCTTAGCTTTATGAAAGGAAGGTGTTTGTGCTCCCAGCTTCTGTAGAGACACATATCCACAGCTGTTCTAAAACAGAACCATATCCACCATGCATCTGCCTGGCAGGGCTATCAGATCTTTATGTAGTTTAGGAAAAGCATAACAGGCCAGAGTCATTCCACAATTTAAATATGTGTGTCCCTGGTTACAAATCAAGCCTTGGTCTAGACCATTTCACGTGTGAGTGGCTTTAGTTGCCCTGTCAATAAGCTCTCAATATGGTTTCAGTTATTACTTAATGTGCCATGTGTTCACGCCCCATTGTGCCCATCACTGTAGTGTCACCGTCTTTATACCCGGGCTTTGTAATGAAAGAATGACATGTTTTTTTTTTTTTAATTTGAAGGGGTCTATGCTGATTTTATTTCAGATTTCAGGGGCAATATGCCTCTATTGTCTTGCGGCTATTGATATCATGAATTACCACCCATATAAAATGTAAAATGTCATATTTCCAGTAGCACCATATTATCAGTTGGTATTGGCAGTGGTTTTGGTGGTTTTATAGAGCACATTTCGTCCGAATGACACCTTGAGGATATGGGAATAGGGGCAGTGCTTGCACGACGGTAGACTTAAGAGGTGTAGTGATGGTCAAAATAAATCAAAAAGGCTGTGTCTTGAGCCATTTCCTTAAGGAAAGGACATTTATTTCAGTCTGTGGAGATCTATATAGGGGATTGACCTGTTTTGCTGCAAGTACATCGAACAAGAGCCTCAGAGATCCTCTCTTTTGTAATGCAGAACACGCATTTGTCTGTCGAGTTGGCACTGATGACAGACTTGCATCTTGTGTGTACATAAAGGGGGGGTTTCTGGCCTGCAGGGTTTTGTGAACTAAATACATGCCTATAAAGATGTCTTTTTGTTTTTAACCTTGCGCCAATGGAGAGCAATCAATCCGTAAGAAATGTTGTCATATTTCTTCAATTTAAGCAGCATATTTACAGCTGCTCTGTGAATTATTTGCAGAAAGAGCCACTACTTACCTGAACCCCAGAGATTCTATTATTAACATGTAAACGGGAGGAAACAAGGGTTTTCCCAGCTGTCAATTGTTGAAGAAACGTTAGCAGCGGGAGCAGATTTTTTGATCTTCTCAACTGGAATAACTAAGCTTTCGAAAAATTAGCCACCTGACTATTTATTGTGTAGTCAAGAATAATTCCCTGGTTCTTAGCCTTGAAGGTTGGTTTGGGACAAAGGTCTAAAGAATCAGGCCAGCAGAAGGAGTTCCAGGGTTTAAGGATGCATTAACAGCTTGCAACTCTGTCTTGTTGGGTTTCTCTATTGGTACCCCGATTCCATCAATTTCTACATGGGCCAATGGCCTTTCTTCTCTGTAGCTGATGTTGTATTTCTACTTCCTGCAAGCTTAAGCAAAATCTGGGTATTTTCAACATACTTAAAAAACAAAGCCCATGTGGCAGAATTCTTTCCACTAGTGCTCGAACATATAGAAGTTTAAAAACAGGGGCGACAGAACTGAGCCTTTACAGTATGCCACAAACAAATGATTTGGTTTCAGATGGAAAAATACTCAGTTGCACTAATTGCATGTATTTTGTAAAGAAAGAAGGATGTCATTTTAAGTCTACTTCTCATATGCCCTAATCTTCTAATCTAGAGATGATTATTTGGCTGTCGACAATGTTGAAAGCTGCCAATAGATCAAGCAAAAACAGAGCCCCAGCGCCACCTCCATCAACCTGCTCTCTCAATTGCTCCAAAATGGCCTCTGTCAGGAGTTCTTTGAAATGCGTTGGTCCAAAGTCAAATTGTGTGGGATCAAAAAAAGAAAATTCATCCACAAATGGCTGTAAGTGATAGAGCACCACTATATGTTTGTTATTTTGCGAGGTAGGCCAGCTGAGACATTGGGCAAAAGTGCCAGGATCTGTCGGTTCCAAAGAGTTTATTTATCAAAAGAGGTGTTAATATGGCTTCTTTCCAATCTGCTTGGAAAATCCTATAGCTCAGATGTATTAACCTTTCCAATTCTATAGCTCAGTTGGTATAAGCACAAACTAATTTTTGGATCCTGGTGAAGTACTGACCTGCTTCACAGGGATAGTCTTCAAGATGGATCTTCAGACATAGTTTACAGAAGAATAGCAGCTGTTCACTTTCAATTTAAGCCAATCAGTATACTATCAGAATTATGGCTGGGTCTTAGCTCAGTGGTGCCATTATGCAGTCACTAGTGTGTTATTAGACAAATTAAACATTGGCAGCTCTTGGCAGTTAAATACATCTACACCCTGTATTCCCTGTATTATGAATACTCTAGTTTTCCTTGGTTTGCAAATATTAATCCTTTTTGGACAATTTCTAAGTTGGAACAAGCCTGTCATAGCTACTAATGGTCCTCAGCAGAGTTTCTGCTTGCAGGGTTAATGGAAGGAAATGGCCTAACACAATATCAGCGCCCTGGAGACAGCCAATGAGAACACATCTGAACATTCCTGCATGCAGTCTCAGAAGTGCTAGCTCCCAAAGGCAGAACAAAGGAATGTCTTGGTAAATGGTAGCAAATGCGGCGGCGGAAAGATCACACCTATCTAAAACAGTGCGAATATATGTACTGTTGTCATCAGCTGCAATGTTAAGGTCATCCGTGAGAGACCCTAGAATGGAGTGTGCACTCTGCAGAGGTCGGAAGCCAACCTTAACGGGTCCCAGAAGATTGTGAGATTGTACAAAGACCTTGATATGCTGAGTGGGAGGCCACTAAAATAAATAGGTACGTCTGATAAAACAAACCAGTGATTGGACTAATCCAAGCTCGATTGTCTGAGGGTATTTCCATGCAGGGCTTCCCAACCACCCCCTTTGCACAATGAGCCACAGGATAGTGGTTAACACTTGTAGAGTGGATTAGTTTCGAAACAGGGCCTAATGTTTTTCTGGAGGACATGGGTTCATGTGGGTCCTTTTTCAGAAGACACTGGACATCCCCTTGGTAGGAATGATATATTATATCTGACATTTTACTCTCCCAAACAGGTCAGGGATCCATACACATTCCTGACACTCATACCCTTGTGCTAGCTTTGAGGAATTTAGCAGCATTTATTGTGGGGTTAGGTGTTTGCCATAACGCCTTTCAAATACAAGGTATGTCCACTAACATTTTGACCGCTCCACTTTCTGCAAATCTGCAGTCTTATTTCTTCTAGAAAGGTGAAGATGTTGGATAAGAATGGTGCCCTCATTTAAGTTTACACAGTTGCAGCCAGGCACATCCAGCCTGATGTATGCCTTGTCCCAAGGAAGGCCTTCTAATGGTTTGTGACCTCTTGGTAGTGTTGAAGGTATTTGTGTATCTGCCCAAATAAGCTGTATAATCAGAAATTCAAGAGATAGACTAGCCCACCTAGAGATGTCTTTTTTGGAGAATGTGGGTGCAGCAATTATAATAGAGCTTGACACCTCTACAGCAGGACAGAAGTGTCAAAATCCATCCCTCTCTCCTGCAGAAACTGCCAAGCCTCATGCTGGCACTCTCGTTGTAGAGAACTCAGCTGTTCTCAAGCCAGCTTTGTGCTTTAAGCAATACAATAAAATCCAATTCTAATGATGCTTTAGAAACAAATGGAGCTTATTCTTTGGAATGATTCTGTCAGCAACTTACTCTGTGCAGCAGGTCCTTTTGCAATCATATCTTTTCTCACCAGCAATCATTGCTAAAGTGCACCTCTGAGATTAATGTTGGGCCTTAATGGCTCCCTTTCCTGCATTCGTAAGGTGAGGCGCCTTGAGTACTCTCTATCGTCGCCGCGACGTAGTGTTCTCAGGCGCAGACGTTGCAGTGGCATAGAGGTGAATCGGCTGGAGTAAACAATGCAAAATTAGCAAAAAGCCTAGTTATTTGCATGAAGCTGTCCTCTTTTTAAATATATGTTATTGTTGCTTTCAGGTCTGAGAACATTTATAAGAGGGGTCAGGACTGGAGAGGGCCAACCATGTGAATGCTTTAGAAGTGTCCTTCCTAGTGAGATTGCATGGTATAATTGTAAATTAAAATCTTCAAGGTGAACATCAGAGAACACAAAGTACTCTATCACTCTGCAATTATGCAGCAAAATGAATTGGAAATGTGGTTTTCAATTCACAATGATATAGCAAGTCTTTGCCTTCCATTACTCCTATATTTCAGTACCCTTCAGTCATGTGTGTCAAGAGGGACATTTGAGACACTCGATAACTGATGAAATAAGTACTTCAGCAGCAAAAAATTAATTGCGGGCACAGCTAACAAGCCAAACCACTTTTGAAGATGGAGGGGAGTATATTTAGTTCACTTTTATGGAACTGTGTAACCGTCATTCAAAAAATGTGCACAACAATTGGGTCTTCTTGTTAGACCAGTTTTGAAAAGAATGCAGTATGGTTACAATCTTGAGTCCTTTTATTGGGCTAAGTGACCCTATTCTGCAGAAATGGAATAATGCATTTGCTTTGAGAGTCACATCAGATGGTGAAAAGCAAAAAGATGGCAAGTTTATCAGATAGCGCCACCTAATTCTGTACTATCTTATTTGTCAGGGTTACATAGAAAAAAAGTTGTAAAAGTAGCTGGAGCAAACCACCAACTGCTTCTTTTGCCTGGCACATATTATGTGACCTAAATAATATAGTCTTATAAACTGAGGGAGGGATCATTATCACAGGATAATGATCCGGCATTATGTCAAATGATAATGAACCCTCCCAAGGTCGACAAGGCTATTAGCACATGATGGTTGTACATGTTTTGGAGTTCGGTAGTTAAGTAAAAAAGGTTACTTTAAGAATGATTAAAGTAAATAGACTGAGTTATCAAATTAAATGTGGATTTATTTCGTAGAATTTAAATAACATTGTAGTCTTCCTAGGTTAAGCATTGTAATTGCAACTTGGTTGAATTGGAACGTGCTTAATGTGAGCATGTGTCATGTAAAATTAAATGATTTGTCTGTGAGAAAGTGAAAGCATTTCCCAAATGTTTTAGCTTTCTCTTTTCTGTGTTAAATAGCATGCTGCAGCAAAAAAGGTACTCTCGGATTGGAAGGGTCTTGTAGCAATAAATCTTCACTGGGAATGGCATGGTTATATCCATGTCTACTTATAGAAACATAATTTTCACAGTGATGCAGTCAATACCAGTAGTTATCGACTGCACTCTAAACATTCTGATTGGCAGAGAAGAGGTCAACAACGATCTCCATGTGCTAAGCATTTCTTTATTTGCTGAGGCTATTATCGAAGCAAAAGCAAAGCATAAGCCATACAGAGGTTCTCAATGCAAAACCCATGGAATTCCACACAATGCCACATCCTTTGGGCAGTGACTTTTCAGTGTTGCATTTCCCACTTCTAGGAAGAGGAGGAAGAAATTGGTGTTTGGCAAGATAAGAACTGTGGTGAAGTAGAGCATGTCTTTTGAGTCTACGGGTGTCAGGTGGTGACGTGAGCAAAGCTCGGGATGACACAACCCAGTGCCCAGTTCCAGGTCTATTAACACGATTGGATGATTAGGGTAGTGTAGCTGGGCATGGTTTTGAAGGTGTGTTGATCTCTCACTGACACACCAGAAGACAAGGTGACAGCACAAAAACGTCTATGGATATGAGATGGTCTACAAAACGAAATGTATGTTTCATTAAAACCTGAACCCACTAGATATGTGTGCAGTTGTTGCAGCTTGAAAAGTTATGAAAGTTTACAAAGTGTTTTACTGTAAAGTATTACATATTTGAATGAGAAGGAGGCCGTGGGAGCATGGATGTATAAGAACTGGTTAAAAATAAATGGGGACAAAACAGAGGTACTGGTTGAGGGTCCCCCCTATGCCTCTACCCTTTGGACCCCTCTTTTATGGCCTTCCTCCCTTGATCCTTTTCCCATTCCTGTTGCTGTGGTGAATGATCTTGGGGTGACAATGTGTGCCTCCCTGTCAGCTGAGCCTCAGATTGGTGCAATCTGCCAAAAGGGCTACTTCAACTGGCAATCTCTCTCAGGGTTCTTCCCTTTCCCCCACTTCAGCTCGGGCACCGGTAGTTGCCTCTCTAGTTTTGCCATCACTAGACTATTGCAATTTCCTATTCCTGGCTCAGCCCACCTATTTGATCCGGTAGCTTTAGCTGCTTCAGAATTCTCCGGCCAGAGCTGCCACTTCTACGTCTGGGCACTTTTTCGTACTGAAGCTGAATTCCTTCAGGACAAGTTTTGTCCTTATGTGCCTGTCAGGTTGCTTCACTCTGCCAGTGCTTGCCTGGCGCGGGTGCCCCGGTTTAAGTCTACTCATATTGATGGTCGGTCTTTCTCTGTTGCCACAGCTACACTGTGGATCTCTCTTCCTCTGACACTGAGGGCCCAAGCAAACTATTTCGTATTTAGTCGTCTTTTGAAAACCTATTTGATTCCTTCCTGGAGTTAGCGCAAAGTTGTCCCTGGGTGTTTGCGTGCTTTAGAAATAAATTTAACATAACATAACAATAACCACCTATTCGACCAGATATAAAAATGCTCATAGGTTAAAATGTCCAAAGATATTAATGATAATGAATGGGGCAAACAGTAGCCTACTGCGAGTTTTTGGATAGAAAACATACAAAGTCCAGATGCAGAACTATTTAAACAAATGGGTTTAGTCTGCCGAGGATGTGCGCTTCCTGTATAATGGATTGTGCTTCGGACCCTCTGTTGACACTTGAACATTTCCAGGGTTTCGCTCAGAAATTGCTTGAAGTTTAATATTCATCTATGACTTTGTAACTTATTGTCTATTTATGATTTCAAGTAACTAGTGTGTGTCCTCTGTGGATATATGTATATATGTAAGAGTATTCGTGATGGGGCCTTAGGTTTGGAACCGTCGTTGAGAAGCTCTGTTTTTGTTAGGGTGTCTTTCTTATTTGCTGCCAGGTCACAAGATGTGTTTGAGGTGAAGCCCACACCTCCTTTGTTGTATGATCAGGGGTTTTCCTGGATATCTCGCAATTAGTTTGTTGTTTCAAAAAAGTGGATTTTCCACACTGTTTATGGTTAGTTTTAAGTGTAATTTTTAATTGTCATCAATTGGTTTGTGTGGACTCATAGCCACGGACAACGGACTGAGACGCTCGCACGCAACATCATTTGTAAATTGAGGGACAATTGAAGAGCCCAGTCTCACTGCATTCTCTCCACTAAACCCCACCTGGGGCATCTATTCCAAACACTATCCTTGATAGAGACCCACAGAGTCGAAACACATGTCGGCTGACCACAATTGGCACTATGAGTTGACACAAACCAATTGATGATAATTAAAAATTGCACTTAAAACTAACCATAAACAGTGTGGAAAATCCATTTTTTTGAAACAACAAACAAATTGTGAGGTATCCAGGATAACCCCTGATCATATGTATATATGGATATTAATCAGTGGATTTGTGATGCTTTAAGAAAACAAAATACTTTTAATGAAATATGAAAGAGATTATTGCTTAGTGTTAAATACATTTGAAAAACAGCCCCAGTTATAGCCCTTTTGAGACTTTTTTGGTATGACTGAATAGGTGGAAAATGAATGTGGTGATGTGAAAATTAACTTGTCTGGAGCACTATAGATGAAGACATTTTCTGGGACTGTGGTTCCACAATAGGTTAGTAGGGTCCTCCTTTAGAACTAACTAAGATTGCCCATTTTGTATTTGGCTTTATATAGTGGGCACCTAGCCAGGAAGCACCAGAGTGCTCTCCATGTCATTTGGGGTTAACAGAGTTTAGCCGCAGTGTAGGTTACAGATCATAGTAGCTGGGCTATCCGATACTATTTTTCTAAAATATTTATTTAATGAAAATCACAGGGGAAGCCATGCATTTTTGGCACAAAAATGTTTACAAAACTTATTAACACTGATTTACAGAGTGGAGAATCAGTGACATAAACAATGAGTTGGAGGATGTGGATAGAAGACCAGATGATGCAGGGGAGGTTGAAACATGAATCAGGGACCAAGGACGGTAGAGAATGATAGAGGTACAGGATAGTGGTGGAAGTGCTATGTTTTAGCATGAATGGGTGAGTTATAAGTGCCATGTGGTTGTCGAGTAAGATCAAGCAAGGAATATTGAGGCCTAGTACCACCAAAAATTGAATCCGCCAGTCACAAAGTCAAACATTTTGAATATAACTGTATTCTGTACAGATTCAAATATCAAAGTAGATAGCTATCTGACTCCCAACATCTTGCAGTGTGTATCAGCTGACGCAGTGAGGAGTGAGAGTTCTGGTCATCACAAAACATGCAGTATTTATACACAGTCCTGGTCATAGCCCAGCCCACCTCCAAACTAATAGGTTACACATTTGGGTTTGTGCCCAGTTCACATAACAAATATACAATATTGGTTTGTACTTTTGACATGTTGTCCCATCCTTGAAAATTCAATGGTGGTGTTGGTTCTCCAGCTTAGGTTGAGCCTAGTTTCAAGAAACAAATTCAATATCTTATGGCTAAGGCACATAGTTTTAGTTTGTCTACCATTCAAGTTCTTATGTTTGAATATGGCTGATGCTATTGATGCAGACAACACTTGAGATTGAAGTTCACTTTGGCTCCAAAGCTCCTTAAACATACTGGGAAACCTTGTTGTAGTCAGCTGTGTGGATCTTTAGCTTTAGAGTAAGTCCTGTTTCAAGAAATGTACAAAGGATTCCTTCAAAACCTCATGGCATTAGTTTACATTCATTGTATATCACTGTTTGAGGGAGGATGAGTTTTGTAGGCATAGATAAAACTTTTTCAGGCATTTGTATCCTAGGTCCTAGTGTACCTACTGCTTGTGTACAACATCCTCCTATCATGGAACATATGAAAGGGAGGCATTGTACACAACAACAACAGAACAGGAGAATACCAAGAATCACCATTAAGACTGCAAAGATCTTCCAACCCCATGATCGTAATAAGTCCCAGAACCAAGTACTAAGATTCCAGTTTCCCTTTGGGACATGTACTTCAGTACTCAAGGTATGTAGATTTTAAATTGCCTTGAATATGGTAGGGGAGGAGTCAGGTGCGAAAACGGAACTAGCAGATCCCACCAATTTACATACTCCACCACGCTCAGCCAGGATGATGTCTAACACCATCCGGTTCTGTAGAGCCACTAATCTGATTGCTTTCTGTTTCAACGTCATATTGTATAGTATATTGGTGGTTCTGTTGATAGTTCTCTCCAATACTCTTGCCAGTCTCCTAATATCCTCAGAGTTCATGATCTGTCCTCAAAATGGCAAACAAGATTTTGCTACATCACCCATGAGCTGTGAAGGAGTATCACTGTTCTCGTCCCGCCTTGGACGAGCTATAGAGACCTCAGATGTGCTAGCTACATATACCCCTGGTAGCAAGATATCCAAATAACAAATACCCAGCCAATCTCTAGGTAACCAAGTATAAGCTTCATTGTCACAGACAAAATAAATGGGATTACCTACATACAAAGGTCTGTCCTCACTAGTCAGATTTGCAATATTGGTACAACCCTCAAAAGTACCCATTGACTGAGAACCATCCCTTTGTATGCAGAAGGAAACAGAGTTGGGGCTATGATTAATAGTATGAGAAGGAGGCATGGCCTCCCGGTTGCCTATGTGAGCCATCTTGAAAGAAATTAGCGATTGGAAAGGTCTAGAAAGTCTATCAGAAGGTCTAATAGAGGCAACATTGAGTTTGCTCCTATTTGAGAAAAGGGAAAATCCGAAAGGCGTCAGGACCCATCTTTCAAATTAATTCAAATTAGTCCCATCGAAGTTCCCCGAGATGCTATCATTCCAACGACCAAAGAATAGTGCCCTTAGAGAGGCATAGCATGCAGTAGTCAAAGAAAGAGGATGGATATACCAGCCCAACCCTTTTCCCCATACTATGGCATATGCAAACATATCCAGCAATTTGTTCTATTGAGAATTGCATGGGTCGCACTCATGATTAATAATAAAGTATTATTGTGGTAACTCTGTCTGTGTTGGGAATCCCTAGGAGGTAGAGTGTGCAGATGCACAAAAGGTGAAGACATAGTGGGAACACTTTCAGTAGGTAACAAAGTCTCAAGTGGACGCACCCCTTTGATATACCAGAGCCCAAGCGCAGTCACAACTGTTAGACCAGTTAACATAACTACAAGAAAACAGTAAGTACTCAAGGACCATGATTTTTGATGTCCAATGTCTTTGTTAGCCTCACAATCGATCGGTTGCTTCGTACGAGTAGAGTTAGTGAAAGGTATTGTTCCTCAAAGTTTGTTCCAAAAAGTCTCTACGGTAAAACTCCTTAGGTTTGTTCGTTGGCTATCTCCTGACCATGTGATTTATCTTGATTGAAGGTAACTTTGCCAGTACCGGCCACTTATGTTTCAGCGAGAGTGGCAAGTGAATAGCTCAACAGTCGTTTCTTTTGGGCACAGCCGTGCCGTGCTGTAAGTCTAGTGCCGTGGACGCAGATCGTACCTCAAAACTCCAGGTACGGCGTGATCTGAGAACAGAGTGTCCTTGCTTCCTGATGGAAGTGGTGAAACAGAGGCAAGATTGCTCAAGGGTGCTGAAAGAGCCGAGGAAGAATTTGAAAACAAAGCAGCAGTCTCCCCAGGCCCCACGGGCTCAGGAAGAATCTCCGAGACACCCTTGGTGTTCTTCACAACAGGCTTGTCTTATGGAACAGAAAAAACAGTCTCCTTCTCTTCTCCTTCGTCAAGTGGCAGAGGAAAAGGTATCTTCTTGACGTGAGTCACGTGGATCCAGTGTCTCTTTCCGGATACTCGTACAGCGGTCTGTCTGGCCAACAGGACCTGGAACGGTCCTCTCCAGCGCGGTGCGAGACAGGGTGCTCTTTCAAATGCTTTAGTGAGCACCCAGTCGCCGGGTCGAAGTCGATGACCTGTCCCCTCGTATTTTACGGGGAGGGCCTCTCGCACCTATTGATAAATCAAATACAAACTTTCAGTTAACTGGTCAAAGTATTCAGAAAGGAGCAAATGCCCCACGTCTTTCAATCGTTTTGGCTTGGGCAAGTTCCAAATATTTGCTGACCTCCCCATTACTATTTCATATGGTAGAGTCCAGTTCTGGTTTGTGGGGTCGTCTGCATGGAAAATAAAGCTACTGGTAAGGCATGTGGCCATTTCAAATTGCTACTGGCACAGATCTTAGCCACCTTATTCTTTAAGATACCATTATGGCGTTCTACAAGCCCAGTACTCTGAGCATGTCTGGCCGGATGGAACGGTTTATCAATATGTAATCCTGCGCATACTTGCAGAATAACAGCAGCGATAAAATGTGGACCATTGTCCGACCAAATGAACCTTGGCAAACCAAACCTAGGAAAATATTCCTTAAGCATGGTTTTTGCCGTCATTATTGCTGTGGCATTTTTTACAGGGAATGCTTCGACCCACGTGCTAAAGGCACAAATGACTACCAGAACATATTTATAATTCTGGCATCACTCCATTTCGATGAAGTCGAAAGGTATCACTTGAAAGGGCACAGAGGGGGGACCAAAACTACCCCTCTGTATCGATGTACCCTTTCCACCATTATGCTGTAAGCATACCATGCAATTTTGGACCAAACGCTGAGCAGTGTTTGAGATGTTTACATTTACCCAGACATGTTCTAGCAGTTTACTCATTTTTCTAGCACATATGTGAGTAGGACCATGAGCCATAGTAACCATAGCAATGACATAAGCATTGGGTAGCATCCATCTGTTCCTGACATTGTCTATCCAACAACCTTCATCATCTAAACTTGCTAGACCCTCAGACCATTGCTTAAGCTCTTCTGAAGTGGCATCAGCTTGAATACCTTTTATTGATTCAAATCATTTATCTAACATACAAGTGTTGGTGTGTTGTTTATTAAAAATAATAAAAATGGTTTAAAAAAAAATATACAAGTGTTTGTGGCTTCTTTAGTGACATACATTTCTGAGTATAAATCAGTGGCAGTCTGTTTGGCTATCCTGTCAGCAAAAGTTTCCTCTCCCCACATCATCTGTTACTTTCTGTTGTGCGGCGCACTTCATAATTGCTAGTTGAGTAGGAAGCGCAAGTGCTGAGAGTAGCCAAACAATCAAGGTACCATGTTGGATCTTAGTTCCGTGTGAGGTCAAGAAACCTCTTTCTGCCCATAGTCTACCAAAGTTGTGAACCACCCCAAAGGCATACTGGCTATCTGTAAATATATTTACTCTAAGCCCTTTGGAAAGTTCACAAGCTCGAGTCAATGCGATAATCTCTGCGGCCTGCGCGGAGTTATGCAAAATTCTTTTGGTTTCCACAATAGCATTTAATGTAGTGATGGCATAAGCAGCAGTGGATGTACTGTCCGGAGGTTTGAAGCAGAAGCCATAGCAAAATAGCTTCCCTTGTGGATCTTTCAGTGTAGTGTAATTTAAATCAATCCTGCCTTTGATTTCCTGCTCTGTATTATAGAGGCAGTCATGTGACATTTTGTCACTGCAAGCAATTTCTTGCGGAAAAGGTAACAATTCAGCCGGATTCAATACGCAACACCTCTTAATTTGGATATGCGGTGCAAATAGGATCATTTTGTTTCTTGTTAATTGTGCAGAAGTAAGGTGTTGTGTTTGCGTTCTGTTTAAAAGAACTTCTACGGAGTGGGGTACCATCACGGTTAAAGTGTGACCTAAAACCATACCCTCACTTTGTTTTACGGACGCAGCAGCGGCAGTGACAGCTCTCAAACATCTCGGCAAAGCGCATGCTACAGGATCAAGTGTAGAGGAAAAATAACTGCACGGTCTATTCTTCCCCCCATGTGTCTGCGTTAACACAGCCAAAGCACATCCATCACATTCATGCACATATAACATGAAGGCCTTATCATAATTTGGTGTGCCCAAAACTGGTGCTGAACACAGTGAAGTCTTGAGCAGATCAAAAGCTTTCTGGTGCTCCAAGTTCCACGGTAATGGCAAATAAATGCCCTTCTTTGTCAATGTCAACATTGGTTTTATCACTAGTGAAAAGTTAGGGATCCACTGTCTACAGTAAGAAGCCATTCCTATCAAGGCTCTGACTTCCTTCTGTGTATTTGGGACAGACATGCTAGAGATGCTTTTTATCCATTCAGGTGTCAATCTTCTTCCCTGCTTTGACAGGAGATAGCCTAGATAGGCGACCTCCTGTCGACAATACTGAAACTTTTTTAACAAAGCTTTATGCCCATGCTTTGCTAGATTAATAAGCAATAACACAGTACTCTTCTTGCAAGCACTTTCTGAGTCTGCAGCTAAGAGAAGGTTGTCAACATATTGCAACAATGTACAAGTAGAAGGCAACTCAAGTGTATCAAGCTGCTCTTTCAAAGCCGTACTATAAATGCTCAGATTCTCTGTGTACCCTTGTGGTGCACGAGTGAATGTAAACGAGCGTCCCCCTAGGGTGAACGCGAACAAATAGCTATTATCCACATGTACGGGAATACTAAAGAAGGCATTCTTAAGATCCACCACACTGAAATGAGTAGCACAAGCTGGAATCATCGTGATTATTGTGGTTACATCAGGCACAATTGGAAATTGTGGAGCAACAATCTTATTGATAGCATGCAAATCAATAATAAAATGGGAAGGAATCACATTATCCCCTTTCTTGTACACCGGTTAAATCAGGCTATTGCACAAACTTCCTGCAATTTCCTCAATCACTCCAAGATGAACAAAATCAGAAACTATTCTTTTTAGAGCTTGATCACCAGCAACTGAAATCTTATATTGTGGAATACGTGGCAACTTAACTCCTGGTTTCAAAACAATTTTAACAGGTTCAATTTGCAAAATGCCAACATCATTGTCATCAACCGTCCATAAACATGCCGGAACTTAATTAAATTCAGACGGTAAAGTCCTAGTCAAAAATTGTGAAGCATAAAATTGCTGTGGTGAAATCGTCAAATGTACTCCATCTGAAGAACAATGAATTACCGCATTTAATTCCTTCAACAGATTCAACCCCAACAAATTCTCACCACAATTCATCATTAGAAGAAATGGACAATGCTCTGTGAATGGCCCCAGTGAAATCCGTACCAGCTGAGAAACCGGACTGACCACTGGTGTGCCAGAAAACCCTACAGAAACGTTATTGCTTTGCGGAACAAACTGACCTCGAAACTGTGTACTCCCACCTCTAGGTCCTCTAACTATCTGTTGCAATAATACTTTGGTTTTCAAAGTCTCCCTTTTTCTTTTCAATTCTCTCTTTTTCATTATTGACTCTATTTTTGTAATACTGAGCCATATGCAATACTTCGGACTGCGATTTAGCTTGCCAAGCACTTTCAGAAGTCATGATTTGTGACTGGATATCAGGCAACAATCCACGCACACATTTATCCACAAACAACCTTTTCCCTGACTCAGTGCTTAAATCCTGTCCGCTAAAATCTGAAAATACTTGTTCAAACCGATTAAAGAATTTGGTAGCACCTTCAGATTTCCCTTGGGTACAAGCAGTGAGTTTGTCCCAAACTATCCTGCTTTCTGGAACTAGAGTATTTAATGTAATTACTATTCTGTCTGGCAGTGTCAGTATCACCTGTGGTGGTCTCTCTCCAGCTTTCTTTTCTCCATCTAACCGTACTGAGTTAACCCATGTGTCATACAGCCCTGCCTGATCATCTACAGTTCTAATCGGTTTCCATAAATCAGCAGGTAGGATCACAGGGAACAACAAGCCTATATCACCCAGAGTGAAAACTGATGAATGCAAGACAGATTCTATTTCTTTATAAAGTCATGTAGGATTTGTCCTAATATCTGGAATTGACTGTCTAATGGTATTCACTTCCTGTCTGGAAAACGGAACATGAACAAATTGCGAAGCATAGTGAGCTTCAATAGTGGTAGCTGGTGTGCCTGCTGCAGCATCAGCTGGAATTTTCACTTTAGGAACAAATATCGGAGGAACCTCTCTCATTGGCATTTGAGAAGTAGGCAACTCTGAATGTTTGTTAAGCAATAAGGCTAAATCGAGCGACAAAGTAGTCAAAGCAGTGTCAGGTGAAAATGCTCTCTTATAAATAATCATCAAATCTGCAGGGCAACAAATCATTTTCTTCATACACTCATCCTGCAGGTACTCTACCATTACCTGTAACACTTTCTTTTGCATTTCTGGAGTATACTGACTAAACGTATCATATACCTCCATGGGAGATATCGAAACATCTGAAATCCATCTAAGCGCATCCCTTGTGCAAATTCGTGTCTCTTCACTCATTGATTTACAAGAAGGAAGAAACCGTTTCTGCACATACAGATCGTCCAACCTATCACCATCTATTTCATCATTGTGTAACCAATCTAACTCAAACTCAAAAAACCCTCTCAACATGCTCATGTACTTTCTCTGCAGTGTCCCTTGAGTAAGCTAAGACATTCAAATCCCTCAACCCTTCTGGGACATCCATGTCTGTCAAATCATTCCCCATTTCAGCAAAGTGCATTCCCATCCCCTCTATAAAAATATTCTGTTCCGGAAAACTTTCTTGGTCAGAAATAGGAGCTAAAACAGCAGATTTTTCACCTTCTTCTATACATTTCTTAGCCCATACATACAATTCCCTCTTTCTAGCTTTAGAAACTGTACTACGAGTCACTACCTTTGATTCGGCACTCGCCCCTTCAATTGCTTCAAGTGGAGCAGAACCACTTGGGAAACAGAGTTCAGACACATCGTGTACAACAGGTAGTGGAGATACTACCTCTGGCGGTAAAGACGGAAATACGGGAACAGCAAGTATCGGTAAGGGTGGAGATGCAGAAGGAGAAACAACGATAGGAAGAGGAGCAACAGCTGGTGGCGGAGGAGCAACAGGAAGAACAGGGACAGCTACGGGAGGAGGTGCAACAATGGGAAGAGGTAAGACAGCAGGAAGAGGTACATAAGGAGGTGGTGCAGTGGCACCAGGCCTACGCTCATTTAAAAGTTTATCAAATAGTTCATCTGAGGCATGAAAATCTTTAGACGGATATATTTTCTGTACACCAAGTTGGAAAGCCCTATCCATGTTTCTAACAGACTCTGACTGTTTCTGTTGATCATACAATAATGCCTTTTCTGAATTTGAGATATGACAACGTGCCTGCTTCTCTTTACTCTTAAGTTGCTGCATAGCTTCCTTTTTCCAATTCTGAATTACATCAAATGCTGCAGGTCTGGCTTTTTTCTTTAAAAATATAGACTCTAAATACTCTATTTGGGCAATCTCAAGACTATCATTGACTGGCCACTGAAATTCGGAAGCGTGTCTAGTTTGTCTGTGCCAAATATCGTTGAATACTATACTACCAATGCCATACTTACAGTGCATAATACATGCCGGTGACACCTCATGTTTCGCCGGATGGCCAAATTCCATAGATTGTCTTTCTCTACGGAATAATCCCCTGAAACAGGCAGACAATTTCCCAGGCATATCAGATCACTGGTGTTACCTGGCAGAGTTTGAACTCGCAAGTGCAAATACGCAACCAAATATCAGGATACTTAGGAATCAGGGCACGACTCACCTGATTGCAAAGGACAAAGGAGGTCCGATCGGATTACAAAGGATCAACGTGGCTGGCGATTCCTTCAAAAATACCCGCCTCGATATGGGGACCCTCTTCAAGATGTCCTCTCAAACCACTTGCTCACCGTTCAGGGATCAGATCGTGCAGTACTGTCGAGATGTTGCGTCTCATACAAAAAGGGGCTCCTTTTCTCACGCTCCGATCGCAGTCTGGTAGCTGCATCCTAATCAGCGAGGTGACATCAATATTGAGGGTCCCTATTCGGGCACCATCTTGTAAGATCAAGCAAGGAACATCGAGGGTTAGTACCACCAAAAATTTAATCCGCCAGTCACGAAGTCAAAAGTTATGAATATAACTTTATTCTGTACAGATTCAAATATCAAAGCAGATAGCTATCTGGCTCCCAACACCTCGCAGTGTGTACCAGCTGACACAGTGAGGAGTGAGAGTACTGGTCATCACAAAACATGCAGTATTTATACACAGTCCTGGCCATAGACCAGCCCATCACCAAACCAATGGGTTACAAATTTGGGTTTGTGCCCAGTTCACATAACAAATATACAATATTGGTTTGGACTTTTGACATGTTGTCGCATCCTTGAAGATTCAATGGTGGTGTTGGTTCTGCAGTTTAGGTTGATCCTCGTTTCAAGAAACAAATTCAATAGCTTATGGCTAAGGCACATAGTTTTAGTTTGTCTACCATTCAAGTTCTTATGTTTGAATATGGCTGATGCCATTGATGCAGACAACACTCTAAATTTAAGTTCACTTTGGCTCCAAGGTTCCTTAAACATACTGGCAATCTTTGTTGTAGTCAGCTGTGTGGATCTTTAGCTTTTAGAGTAAGTCCTGTTTCAAGAAATGTACAAAGGATTCCTTCAAAAACTCATAGCATTAGTTTACATGCATTGTATATCACTGTTGGAGGGAGGATGAGTTTTGTAGATATAGATAACACATTGAATGAGAGTTCATTCTGAATAAAAGGTCTCTTTACACAGGACAAATAGTCTGCTCTCCCAGCCCCAGTGCTGACATAGGCTCAAAGATTGTTTCTGCTTTGGCAGCTGAAAACATGGTTAATCATTTCTGAACAGAGAGCAGAAGTTAGAATCAAGATGGAAGATATTTTCCAAAATGGCGATTGAAGTCAATTCTAATTAACCGAAGGTTTTAATACAAATGCGGATGGGTTAGGACAATATTCATAATCAGACGATATTTATGCAAATATGGTTTAACAGTAGAGATGTGGGGGAGAGGTGAACAGGGAGATGTGGTGGCATAGAATGCTATGCAAGTGGTTCTTGAGAAAAGAGTGGAGCTAGGTGGTTGAATTTAAATACAGATAGAGTAGGAGTAGTGCAGAGACGAAGAGGAAGAGCATTCCAGAGTAGGGGATTGAGGAGAGTACGAGGGCAGACACAAGTAGGAATGCAAGGGGCATAAGAGGTGGCAAGGAGGTGAGCCAAGAATGATCATAGGGAGCAAGGAGAGAGTAGGGAGTGAGATGGGCTGATAAGTAGGGTGGGGGAACGTCTATGTATAGTTTTGAAGATGATGACAATGTGTTTATGCTTTTGCCCTGTGTCTAATAGATAACCAGCCTAACTGACTGGCTGGGGATTTGGAGGGAAAGTGGGGAAGGTTGAAGAGTTTACAGACAGCACAGTTGAGTGCTTTGTCGAGAGGTGAAAAAGCATAATTGGGAAAGCCATAGTGTAGACTGGCACAATAGTCAGATCAAGAAAGTATTAAACAGGAGATTAGCTGCTTAGCAGTTTTTCGAAGGGAGGAAGATGTCTTATTTTTTTGATGTTGAGGAGATTTAGTCTAGCCACAAAGGCAGATTTGGAGATGAAGAGTGAGAAATTGTGAGATGGATCAAAGATGACCCCAAGGTTGTAAGCAGAAGCAGAGAAGGGAAGGCAGTCAGCAGAGAAGAATTAAAGAGGGGTAGAGGAAGAAATAGCCTGTTTGGCTGGGAAAGGGAAAACCTCATTCTTAGTGGAATTGAGCATGAGCAAGTGAGATGCCATGCAGTATTTGATGGCAGAGTGACAGACACATTTTACGGTAGCTCATCAGAACACCACTAGTAAGTGGGGTGAGTGTGAAGTAAAGACTGTTGCAGGACATCTGGAAGTGTCTGGGGGTGAGATATGAAGCAAACCAAGTGCGGGCCTTGTCCTTAATTGCTAGGAGAGATAGTGTTGAGAGAAGGTCAGAATTGTTGTTGGTATCAAAGGTCGTAGAGAGGTTGAGAAGAATAAGAATAGATGAACGGTTAGCATGACGAGCGAAAGAGATGTAGTTGCACCCGTTAAGGAGAGCTGACTCAGTAGAGTGCAGAGATCAGAAGCCAAATTGAAGAGGATCCCACAGTTTTTGTGTGTCAAGGAACTCAGTGAGTTGGTTGAAAGCTACGCCCTCTAGGATTTTGGAATAGTGACCAGATGAAAATTGGCAGTCTATGCCAGGTTTCTTAAGGATATGGATGACAGAAGCCTACTTGTAGGATCATAGAAATGTGGCACTGCCAAAAGGAGAATTCAAGAGGGAAGTAAGATATGGATCAACACTGAACGCTACACATTTCACTATGTGTGAGGATAGAGGGTCGATGAGGGCACATGAAGGGTTAGCCCTGAGGAGAAGGTCAAGAATCTCATTAGGTTTAGTGTGGGCAAAGAAAGACATTGTTGCAGGAGAGGAGGGTAGAGGTGGTGGAGAAAAGTGAGCACATGGGGGATAGAAGGTCATTTGCGGGGGTATTTTGAATGTTGGAAATATTTTTCCAGCAAAGTAGAGAGCAAGATTGTTAGCAGAAAGAGTACAGGCCATGTAGGAGGTTTAGTAGGTCAGGGAATTAAGGTGAGAGATTTTTGGGGCGCCTAGGTTGAGAGGATTGAGACGAAATGAGAGAGAGATAGAAGTCACCTTTGGCAGTCCAGAGCAGAAGAGTAGTTTTGAAGAGCAGTCAGGTAGAGGTGGATATCTAAGGTTTTCCCTCATTGTTGTTTTCAGGGTGCAGATGGTAGGTGTAATTCAATGCCGTGGAGGGGAGGGTTTCGGAGTAAATGTAGTAAGAGGGAAGTGAGAGGAGAAGGGAGCGTTAAAGTTAGTGAAGGCTTTCTATGTGGATGGAGCAGTGAATTTTACTTCGGAGGTGGGAGAGTGATGTAGGGTAGAGAGTTAGATAGGGAATTTGGAGGAGGAAAACTTGCGCTTGGTAATGGAAGTGATAGATGGAAAGAGTGGGATGAAACTAGGAGTGGAGATTGAGGCATAGACAATGGAATGACGAGAGGTAGAAGGAGTGGTGGTGATATTAGAGGCAGAGAATTGAGCTGATATGAGAATAAGGTCAAGGGAGTTACCATTTGATTGGATGGGCAGAGAATGGACAGAAGAGAGTTAGTGGTTAAAGAGAAGAGAGCTAAGGTCAGTGGATAGAGGAGTGGAAAGAGAGGGGAGGGTAAAGTCACCAGTGACAATGAGGTGATGATGGGAGGAAAGGAGCCAATTAGTTGGTATAGGTGGTCAGAATATTGACCAGTTTGACGAGTTGACCGATGGATAGATATTATGTGAATGTCACAGGGATAGTGATTGTGGAGATAGTGTATTTGAAAGAGGGAGAACTAGCAGGAGATAGGGAGTAGGGCAGATAGGGCATTTGGAAGATGTGATCAGTCCTACACCACCAACGCTAATAGTTAGTTAGGAAGAGTGAGTAAAGGTGTAGGCAAGGAGCAAAGGGCAGCAAGGGCTGCAGAGTTTGAAGAAGAAATCCAGATTCTGTAAGGGTAATGAGGTCAAGAAATGGAGAATGGGAAAGAAGGAAGTCATAGGTAAGGGACATCCAGTTTCAGGCAGATTGTGTTTCCAAAGAGGAACATATAGAGAGTGAAAATTTAGAAGCATACTGATGTTGAGTCTGTGAAGTAGAGAGGCACCAGGGTTAGATGTGAAAGAGGAAGTGTGATAAAAGTTAGGGTGGGGAGCATTGTGAATAGGTAGAGCAGGTGAGCTAGAAGAGGGATGGTGTCGAGAGAAAGGGGTGATATGAAGAGAGTTGAAATGGTTTTGAGCAGAGGAGAATTAAGAGAGAAGTAGAAGAGAAAGGAATGGATAGTAAGAGCAGTGTGTGGTGAGGGTGGGACTGATAAAAGATGTAATTGCTACTCCCAAGCAAGTAGCAGGACACAGGAAAGCAATAGCTCATAGGCATGATGTTACAGTGGTTATGTATACGTAGGAGTAGCAGTTCCTAAATGTCCCCTCGAATCCTGAAGAGTAGGGTCTTGAGTCCCTTCCTGAACTACATGAGCACTGGAGAAGTCCTAATTGTGCTTGTGATAGTGTTGGAGTAGGCTGGGAGGTACCAGGAGAAGGCGTGTTTCCTGGTGTTCTCTTTGTGTACAAGTTCAGCCTCGAGCATCGCAATGGTCTGGCACCTAGAGACGCGTGTCCAGGAGTGTTGCCTTTTCTCACATGGATGTGTTTTCATTTATCTCCACACCCTCCTTTCCACACCAGTCTTCCAGGACTTGTCTTTTTAGTTTTGAATATAAGGAGGTACCGTAAGAGCTGCTCAAAGGCCATAACTATTGGCATGAGAAATGAAGAAATAAGAGGGATGGGATGTGGGGAAGAACATACACTCTTTGTTTTTTTACCCACCCAAAGACAAGCCATAGAAATGTTAGTCCTTATGGCCATTACCATTCAGTATATGCCCCTTCCTGTCCAAATCACATAAGACTTCAATTTCTTTGAGCTGACCTTATGATTTCTGTTATTTCTAAGCAGTTTTCTAAAAGTTAATGGGTTAATCAAAACTGCAAACCAGCATTAATGTCTACTTGCATCTGTTTCGTGTCCTGAATTCCTGTTACAAAAAAAAACCTATCAGATCAAAAATGCGTGGATCTTGTATAGGCATTGGATTGGATTTGCCAGCCATTAGCCTGATATGCCTAGGTACTCACAGGATGTGCCATCTTATAGCCAGGTAGCACTATTATATCAAAATACCAATCCCATACCTACACAAAAGCCACCTCTGTGGCTTTGGCAATGCTTGTTTCTTTAACCTGCATAACCAAAACGTTTGCAGGGGGAGAGTTGGTCTCAAGGGGATTCTGCAACTTGTTGCTTTCGAGTATTGTTCAGTATGGCCTTGGCATTTCTACTCTGAAAGATCCTGATATTTAAAGTACTTATGGGATTGGCACATTTTGAGGGGCTGGCTTTGTGGGGAGGCACATTTGTGCATTTAAAATCCATGCACAAGTCTTTATAAACTTTTCCCAGGCTTAGAAGCAGAGTGGGTTTCAAGAGAGACTGGGCGTTTCAAGACCCAGAGTACTATTTGGATGCAAATGTGTTGAACTACGCATGGCCAAGAAATACTGTTGGATCCTGTCACCCTCTCCCCCTGTGCCTACATGGAAATGATCTCCACCTGTGTGCGATTGTCCCGGTATTTCCCTTTCACCTCCCGACAGCATTGTGGTTTTGAACCTACATACATGTGACAGGCTCAAAGCCACTGAGTGATAATCCAGAGAAACATACCTGCAACAGACAAAAACATGGCTGATTAGATTTGCTTGTAGATCCTTTGCTGCCAGTTGCCCACTGTTAGCTCCCCTCTGCCTGTTTCTCTGCTTCCCTCACTGTGTTCTTCCCCCTATGATTGTAAAGCGTTCTGTTGCTTCCCACGCCAGGTCCCCTAAATACTCTAATGATAGTAATAATCATTTGGAAAAAAAAAAAAGTTTCAATGTGACACCCACATTATTTGCAAGCAAACATTTAAATTGCTCTAAATCCACGAAACAGCTGGCAGAGGGGAAGTTTCTAGTCTACCTGAGACGGGTGTTTAGAGCCTACATGTGGTCCCAAAACACAGAAAGACAATCCACTGCCTTGGGCAATCGGCAGCCATTATTTTGAAGCATTACTATCATCTTTCTGCTTAGGTAGAGGTTTTCAGTTCAGCAGAGCATTTTACGACTCGCAGAGGCTACTTTAAACATCCTGGAAAGGTTATAACACCAATGAGACGTGACCACATTTCTTAAACCCAAAGATATAAATGTGCATTTGACTTTTGCACTGTTGGACGCCTCTGCAGATGCCGAGAATGCATGCCCTTAAAAAGGGCTTTGCAGTAATCCGAGCAGGATTACACCGGGGTATTGCCAGCTGTGATCATGCCAAGCCTTTCTAAACACGTACGGAAAAAGTCAATAGGTCTGGCCGTGTCTTCATGGGACGGGTCTGCTGTGGGCTGATGAGCGTAGAGGTGTGTCATGAACTCCTCTGGTATTCTTAGGAAGAAAAAGGCGAGGGGCATTGCCACCGTTCATTAGGGCGGTTTGTGTGTTATATATATTTGGCAAAGATATCATTTTATAGATTCTAACCATCGATGATCAATAGAAATACGAAATATGCCCCACTCTACCGGATAGGAGATCAGCACTATAGGATTGGTGCGACTCTGCCAGATAATAATGTTAAGTGCATTATAGAATGCATCCACATTGTGCCATTCACTATTTATGTATTTATTTATTTATTTATTTATATTATGCTAGAGTATTAATCAAGGGTTTTGGCTAAACATAACAAAACATGACTACTTGTAAATCATTGGACCTAGTTATGAGTATGGCAGTGCAGGAAAAAAGTGACAGCAATGGGATTACTTCACCGCTTTCCTCACTACCAGATTTAGAGTTTGGACGTGATGTGGAGGGAAAGCCTCTTGTACTTGGTTTCAGATTTAGGTCCACAATACCACCAATAAATGGGCGGAATTAGCACTGGCATAATTAACGCCAGTGATCATTTCTCCATTTCCAGAATGGACTTTCATGGGTCTTGAAAATGGGAACCAATACTGCTACCCTGTCACTTTTAATGTGGCCATTACTGCCAAAACGTGCGGCGGTAACATGGAACAGGTTCGGCTGTATTTCCCCTGCAGGCCCAGGAATTTTCATCTGGGTGGGCCAGGTTTGTGATAAGGGGGCCCAACTTCCATTGTATGTGGATGTAGGTGAACCCTACACAAAGTTGACAGATTTCTCAGATCTGTGATCCTGCAAATAATGTCTTCCCGCATCCATTTGCACAGTTCATTTGATTTAGTCTGTTAGACTGCTTTAAAAGGTGCAGAAGCCTGAATTCAAACTCAGAAATTCGTCCCTTCTCCCCAAGGATAGCCACCCCCATTGAGGCAAGGGCAGTGAGCCCGCAAGACCCTCCCTAGGGGGTTGGCCACTGGGAATGACTCCTCCTTTAGGGGACGAGGACTGTAAGAGGGACCCCATGAAATCTATACTCTCCGCCTATATAGGGGCCACAGAAATGGTAAAGATAAGACCTTTTTATTTTTCTAACACCAGTCCTGAACCCTACTCAGGGACTTAATTTCACCAAAATGCCAGGGGTAGCGGAAGGGACATCACACAACCCTTGACCTCTGATGACATCACAGGAAGTGGTGCCATTTGACCCCAACCTGAATGACATCACTGGAAGCGAGGGAACACAACCTTTCACCAAATGACAAAACAGGAAGTGGCATCGCATAGCATTGTTCCTAAGTACACTATGAAAAATATGGTTACAAAATCGCTGTAATGTGATACACATTTCACACAAGAATAGATCACCATATTTATCATTAATATCACTGTGTATTACCAAATCACTATGAGTGCAAGCAGATATCCAAGGCCAAATGATAACGATGAGTTATTATATAGCACTTACGCTTAAGCGCTTTATATAGAACAAAGATACATACAATATCACCCAACCTGTGTTGGTTTTCATTTATCAACATCAGATGGATGAAAGGCTAAGTTGGCATTGCCGGGATTCGAACCTGCAACCTGCAGCTCACACACACACCACAGCAGCGAGCGCTCAACCCAGTGATCTATCTTACCGGTTATAGCTATCTTACCGGCTATAGTAAAATGAGCAATTTCATGTCTGAATGTTCTCAAAGTCAGAAAGCAAATTATACTCGGTAGTGCATACCATTAAACTGGTACCTGAGATTTGATAACAGGCCAGTTCATCTGCAGGTGTGGTGCAAAGTTGCCCACATGTCAATCTTGCATGGATCTACTTTTCAGGTTTCAGAGGTTGGTAAAATACATACCATTAGGAGGGTTCATAAGAGTGTATTAAATAATTTAAAGTAGTGCAAGGAAAGCAGAGCACTCACACAGCATCCCGTATTCTCATACATGCAAACAAAGATCCTGAACAGCATGCCATGGAGATAGGAAAGATAGACACATTACAGCAAAGCATTACATGTGGCACAATGAAATGGAGGGCCACTTTATGTGCTATGGTGAAACATTTCTACACTGTACACAAGCTTTTAGGCACAAGGATTATGTCAAGTGACCAAGGGCACCGAGATGGAATGTCTTGTGATGATCATACTATAACTGAAACTTTTGAAAAGCCAAATACATAGTCCGAAATGGATGCTTATGCTGCCCTATATGCTTTTTGGAAGGTTTTGTCTACATTGTGAATTTGATGTGTTTAAGAACAGACTAAATCAGTGACTCACCACCTGAAGTGGGTGTGCAGTCATAATGTCGACAGTCAAAATGTCGACAGTCAAAATTTCGAAAAATAAATGTCGAAAAAAATAATGTCGACAAACAATAATGTCGACATTTTTCGATATTTTTTCGAAATTTTGAATTTATTGTATAAATAAATATATATATATATATATAAGATGTGTTGAGTATGAGGGGTGGTTGGGGGGTGTGGCAGGGGGGTGTTGGGTGAGGGGGGGTAGTAAATATATAATTGGTATGTGTTGAGTATGAGGGGTGAAAGGGTGGTTGGGGGGGTGTGGGGGGGTGGCAGGGGGGTGTTGGGTGAGGGGGGGTTGGGGGGGACCCCCTCCATAGTAAATGATCCTTTTTTTGGTTATTTATTTATTGAATAAATAAATAAATAAATAAATATATAAATAGAATGTGTTGCATATGAGGGGTGGGAGGGTGGTGGTGGGGGGCGTGGGGGGGTTGCAGGAGGGTGTTGGGTGAGGTGTTGATAGTTTTAAGGGTTTATAGTCATAATGTCTAAAAAAAAAAGTCGACATTTTTTTTTCGAAAAAATGACTTTTTACATTATAAGTATAGGATGTCGACATTATTATTTTCGACAATTTTTTTTCGACATTTTTGTCTGTCGACATTTTTTTTTCGACATTATGACTATAAACCCCTGAAGTGTGCCTGAAATAAACCATTAATGAGTCTGGAAATGATTGTATCGGATTCCAGAAAGACACATTATTTGTTACTCCTATTCTTTCTTATTTGGGATCACTGCTCAAAGTGTTACTCTTGTGGAATCCACTGTTTTTTTTTAAAGAGGCCTGAACAAGAAATCCAGCCACTCCAGAAACAAAGCGCCACATGGCGCATGCCACAGTGCCACAGCCCAGGAGCTTCAATTTAAAAAAAAGTTTTGTAGGGGTAGCAAGGGAGACCACAGGGGTTGCAAGGGACACCTCAAGGGTCGGAGATGTGACCCTTGGCAACACCCAACTGATATCCCTGACCCTACTCAGATTCAACATCATATAATCAGAAGCACATCTCGTAATAGAGACTCTTATAAAAAAGAAGTCCTCAGCTGGAGGAGGAGGTTCCCTGATGCTAATCCGAATGGGTAGGGAAGAGATGGACAGAGCAGACGCTGCCTCTGGGCTCTGGAATGATCGCATCCGGGAGGTAGGAACACTGAGAAGACGAACCTAGGAATGCCAGGGAGGAAAGCTCTCCAACCCACGTACCCAGAAGTATAGAAGAAAAGAGAACTCAGAGCACTGAAGAGGCCCTGAGATAGGCCGCTGTGACATGAGGCAATAGCGTGGCAGCAGAGACAAATGCCACTGACAGCAGAATCACTGATCTTCCCTCATGGAAGCGCCATGCGAGAACAAGTACACGGGCTGCACTGGAAGAAGGGAGGTGGGTGCTTGAACGCTGCAGGGAAGCCAAAACCCTCGAATCCTTCACCAGCCAGTCAGGCCATGAATAACATGAGCAGGGACCCAAATGTTGTGGGTAACAAGATAAACGTGTTTCACAAACATAGCCACTTTATCAAGGTGAAGAGTGGGTGAGCAAAAGGTGAAAGAAAAATAAAACAGTTTCCACAATCCTTTCACAATGTAACAAACATAGAAGGCAGACACATGAGAAAAACAAGGCCAAACAGCAATCAGAAAAAGGAAGAAAGACTGACATACAGAGTTAAGTGTGAGTATACTGGAAAAAGAGTGACCACACGTTGGAGGGTTTGGTGATAGCTAAAGGGGCACATGGCAGTGCAATACATGAAGAGATAGGTATGAATGAATTAAGCAAAGGTCTAGTTTCTGCATAAACTGGGAGCAAAAACTAGTAATTGAAAAGGGATAAAGAAAAAAAACAACTGTAGGGGAGAATGTCAGAATGAGAGTAAAAGACATTCGAACACTAAAGAGGAAGGTAGAAGAAAGGAAAAGAAGATGAAGTGGCTCATATTAAGTGTTATCAAAGACGTGGCAAACTGAATTGTCGATTTAGTGGGTGTAAATACTCAAGGTGAGCGCATGGCAGTGGGCAGGCGGTGGGAGGTAAGGTGGGAAACAGGAATAAGTGTCCCTGATATGATATTATAAGTCATTTATAACACTCAGTCACATCTTTCAAGTACAAGTGCCAGGGGGAGAGCGGGAGGGAAAGTGCAATAGGCAGGGGACTTTAGGGATGCAGTCCCTAAGTGCATGGTAGTCCCGGAGGCAGTGCATGGGCCTGCTGGTCGTGAAGGAGCCTGGTGCCGTTAAGGTTCAGAGGGTGGTCTGGTAGCCAGTTAGCACATCAGACAGGTACATGAGCAGGGGAGAGAGAGAGAGAAAGCAGAAGCGAAAAGGAAGGTCATGCTTCTGGAACCTGATATGGTCCTGCTCAAGTTTGAGAGAGGCAGGGAGGCTGTTCCAGAGGGAGGCACCAGCCGAGGAGAGAGATCTACCCCCCCCACACTCTGCCTGGAGAAGCGTCTGACCTTGAAAGAGGTGGAGGTGGATGAGCGGAGGACTCAAGAAGGAAGGTGCCTAGGAAGAGAGAGTTGGATGTAGTGTGGTCCCCGGCCCCAGAAAGACTTGTGGACAATGCAAAGGGTCTTGAACTTGATCCTTGCAGCCCCCAGAGGCCAGTGGAGAAAGTTTAGGGCTGGATAGATAGGATCCCTGGGATTGAGGCCAAAGACAAGTCTTGCTGTCCTGTTCAGGATTGGTTGAAGAGGGTGGAGAGTAGAACCAGACAGATTTAGAAAGAGGCTGTTGCAGTAGTCCAGCCTACAGAGAACCAGGTCTCTGGAGACAGTGAGCTTCTGGGGGAATGTGAGAGAAGGAAGAATACCTCTGAGGAGGTGCAGCTGGTAGTGGGACTTCTTATAGAGGTCTGTGATGTGAGGAGAGAAGGAGAGGGTGGAGTCAGGATGCCACCAAGGTTTTCTGCCTCACAGGAAGGCACAGGTAGAGAGCCCAAGGAGTGCTGCCAGAGTGAGAGAGGGAAAGCGGGAGCAGGGGTCCCATTGAGAAGGATCTGAGTCTTACTGGCATTAAGACAGAGATCCCTGGAGGCACACCATTCCTGAATCGCTGATAGACAGTCAGGAGTTAGCGAGAGAGGAGAGGAGGCTGAGGTGAGCAGGAAGGAGAGCTGAGTGTAATCCGCATAACACTAAAAGTTAGGAGAGAAGGTCGAGATGAGGTGGGCCAGAGGTGCCAAGTAAAGGTTGAAGAGCCAGGGTGAGAGGTTAGAACCCTGGGGAACACCACAAGTGGAGAGAGAAGTGGTGGAGAGAAAGGACCCCAGTTGGACCTGGCCGGATCCGTTATGCCCAGGTTGTCATGGAGACGATTGATTAGGATAGCGTGGTTCATCTTATCGAAAGCTGGTAAGGTGCAGGGGATATAAGTAATACAGATGAAGGTTCAACAAGGAGGGCCTCAAGGAACCCCAGAGTGGACTTGAGCAGCAGACCAAAGAGGCAAGGATAGCATGGAAGTGAAGTTACTATAAAAAGGAACGTGAACCTGGATTGGGTACCAGGACAAGGCGTCTGAAGCCATCAGGAGGCAGAGATCCAAATGCAGCACATATGAGGAGCTGGGAATAAAGTCAAATCAAAGAAGGTGCAAACCAAGAACGGGAAAAAGCAATACAAGTTCAGACACAAAACAGAATCACATCAAATCTTATGGGACTTAGTCTTTAAGATATAGGACATTTTAATGTTCTATGCTTGTTCAGGCTCTTTGCCAACACATTGTTCTGTTTTTTAAATTTCTTTTCTTGCTCACTATGTCTGCATAGTACATGTTGATCATGAAACTAGGTAGGTAGCTTTGCTGGATCACTTTATTTTGTTGAGTCATTGCTAACAAATGTTGCACTTGGTCTTAGTGCAGAAGCACAAGGGTGGAGCCAGTAGTCAATTAGCACAACTGCCTATGAAGATGTTAATTTAACAATATGAAACTTTTCGTCTACCTTATAGAGGTATATGTATTAAAATTCCCAATTTGCATCACATTTTATCAACAATCTCACCCTTGGGTATTACTCAAATGGTGTGTCACAAAAGGAATAAATTTCCCTTTGAAACTGTGGGTCACTTCTTAATTGGTGCCCGAGACAATTTTATGCCCGAGTCCGACCCCGATTACAGCCCAAATCTGCCCTTCCTGCCTTTGTGCATTGCAGTATGGAAGCAATTCCAATCATTTTGATCTGCCTTGCATCACTGAGATAGGAATGCTGGGTGAATGAGAGTGCAGTGAAAATACAGAGCCACCATGTGGTGCTGCAGATCATGTGTCTGGAAACATGCTAGTCGATATACAAAATACAAAATTAAAAACCTGTTTCGCCAAACCCTCCATTTAGCATATCACATGAACGGATATGGTTTGCACTATCGGTTTGCATAATATCGTTTTTACCTCAAGATAATAAAAAAAAAGGGTTTTGACACAGTGGGGCTCATTTTCAATATTAAACGGAGGCATAAAAAGAAAACGATAATGTGTTCCATGTCTCCATTTAACGCTCTGTATCATTTTTCAGCTCGTTCAAGATATAGGAGGGCAGCAAAGCTCAGTGTGCATCTCTGCTTTGTTTTCCTCCTCCGTCTTCGAAGTGGACACCGTTTTACGACTGCCAGTTGTGGAAATGTAAAAAATGTAAATGAAATCCCACAAGGGCGTGGGTGGAGTTTGGAAGATGGGGTGGAGTTCCGAGGAGGCAGAGTTCAGAGGGGCTGAGCTGGCAGTTGAACTTTGCTCAAAGGAAATATTCCAAATATTTTAAAAACGGTACAAATGGTAACAATTTCATAATTGCTTTCATGCTGCTTCGTTCCAAACGCCACACTGTGCATCAATTACACTTTAAATCACTTCCATGCTAGTGGTGCACCCAAAATATGTTACAATTGCCCATTTAAAATCAATTTGGGATCCCATCATCTGATGAGGTGTGAATGCAAGCAGCAAGCGCTGGGGAAGGGCTTACATGTGAGGAGGCTGTGGTAAGGTGACTATTTTGCATGGATTTGCTAAACTTCAGAACATGTTCTATCCATTGATTTCTATGTCCATCTTTATCCCTCCATGCAACGTAATCCCTTGAGATTTTAGAATATTGGCAGATTATGTGGCAAATTTGGTGAACTCTGCTTGCCTGCCTCCCGCTGCAACATGTGCTGTACAATGTGTTATTTTGACCTGGGGATGAGTATGACTCTCTCACTTCACTCAGTGTGGGAACCTGTGCCCCCATAGCGAAAATCAAAAGCTGGCACCCATAAATATACTAGTAAGTGAGCATATACATACATTGCCCCCATTTTAACCAGTGTTTTTTCTTTAAAATCTGGAACTCACTTTCTTTTTAAAAAAGATCTGAGTTCTCATCGAGGTCTTACAGCGTGTGAAAAACAGCGAACCTTGACCGAGGCAATTAAAGTGGCATATTATGCACACACAGAAGTTCACGTGAATTTGGTTTTATCAACGTATATGGCTTAGGAAAGGTTAATGTATGGCCTCCAAAGTGAAAGCTCTGGGCACCACAGTAAGAGCTGTGCACACTTAAAGGTTTAGAAATAATGCATCATTTCAGAGAAACAGTGGTCGAAGTGGGTGGGAGCAGTCGGGAGCGCTGCTCCTATACTTCTTTAAAATAAGTTTTACCATTCCTATACTTTTATTTGAAAATGAAACAGTTCTGGAACGGTTTCGTTTTAAAATAAAAGTGTCGGAAGAAGTTGAAACTTGCACTTTCTTTCAGTGAACTGCACTGGATATGCCCCTAAACAGCGAGTGCATGGTTTTGGGGTTTGTATCGTGCATGGTGTGATGCTGGAAATGCATCGGAGGGACAGGGCCTCCGTATCCTTGTCCTTTACTGCTTTTTATCGCGTGCTCTGTCGTGTTTTCCGCGCAGGAGTTCACGTGGGACTCCTGGCGGTGCAGCTCTCTTTCTTTTGGTTTGGTGAACGGACCCGTGGGATACCCTTATGGCATCCATGGGTGGGGGTACAACCCTGTGCCCCTAGTGTATGTTTTTGGGCACGTGTGGTTGGCCCAGAGAGCAGGGTGTGGGCTGGTGGCAGCTCCATGCTGAATTTGACAGGTGTATCCTCCATTTTGAGATACCCCCGCCCTGCCATTGGGATCAGTTGATTCCTGATGGAAAACAAGATGGCCCAGGTGGCCTCTTGCTTTCTATTACCCATTACCTTGTTTTCCCAAAGTCCTGGGAAGCCCTGACTCTGTCCCTTCCCCCTGACTGGCTGTTGGATGGAAGTGCCATATATGGTGTTGTTGTGAAGGCCCAGTCAGACTAGCTGGAGCCTTCCCGGTAATGTATGTTGTGGGTACCTCCTGTGGGTGGGACCTGGGTGAATAGAATGTGTGACGAATATGCATTCTGTGTTGTGGGTGTCTAGTATCTGGTGGTTGACACAATGACCGAGAAAACCCTGCCCGAAACCGGTATGAATGCAGCTTGGAGTGTTGAATGGCTCGGTACTTGTCCCAATACACATAACTTGTTGTGAGTGTCTGGAGAGAAGTGAATGGCCTGAATACCTCGTGTGCCTGATTGGCTGCCTGCCTGCATGAATGCCCGTAGTCGCGATTGGATGCTTGAGTGTGACCCAGCGGAATGAATGGGAGATCAACAGTATATCTGGGGACCTCTCACTGCTAGGAATCGTGTTCAGAAGCTGAAGTCCACTACGACGAGTAACTAGATAAACTGACGCTTGACCTTGAAGCCCTGCTGGACGAGAAGAATTGCTGTTGCTCTCCTTCACAATCTGAAAGCTGCTGTGCTTCCAAGGACTGACCCAGAGAGGACCTGGTAAGGCGCCCTCTTCCCGAGCTACGAGGGACCATCGTGCACAGCTGATCTTTGCCAACGCTCCCTGGTAGAAAGACCTTCGACAGGCTGCCGACCCAATACGGGGACTGCTGCGGAACTCCAAGGAGAAGCACTCGGACTGTTGTCCGCCACTGTCGACGACCGCCGTCGCTGACCGGAGCCGTCGTACTCCCGTTTGCCTAAGAACTTCCATTGATCATCGGACGCTCTCGTCTGCATCGTCACCTGCTTGTCTACTGCTGGAGAAGGCCCGACCGTCGACGCACCGAGGAGTATCCACCGGTGGGTTTCCCGCCACCTACAGACCGCAGAGACGCCGACGACTCAACGCCCTTGCTGGGCCACAGTTCTTCATCATCTCTTTGCGGTCCAGAACTATTGTCACCGAGCGGCCCCGCACGCCTCTTCCTTGCAGGACGCCAACGCTCTGTCGTCGACGAGCACCGCTAGGAACGAAGCTGCCACTTCCCTGCCATAGTTCACCCTGTTCACCGTCGGACGTTCGACGACCCGTGACTCCTGCCTTAAAGGGAGGGCACTCAAGAAGGGCCGTCGATTCCCCGACACCGAACGCCAAGCTCCCCGACACCCCTCGACGATCCATGGCTCCCGCCTGAAAGGGAGGCACTCAAGAAGGATCGGTCGGTGCATCGTCGGAGATCTCTACTCCACCAGGTACATTGGCGGGGTAAAACCTTAATAGGAAGAAGTAAGACTATCGGACAATATATGGACTGGGCTTGTGCTATATATCTTTATTTACAGGTTGCCCAGGTGGGGGGATCACCACACAGAACTGTGCCTAGTGGTATGGGTCAGCATTCTGCCTATTGTTTCCACCATCTTACATTCCTGCCTATCTCTATTGCTGGTTTACTCGTTATTGATCTGTGTGACATTTTAACCGTACAGTTGATGCACTTTAATGAGATTTGATAACATTAGTGGTACCACTCTAGACGTGTATATATTTATCATTATTGACAAATAATAGTACAAAGTGCGTTATTGTGATCGTGTCCATACTTTTGAATATTAATTATATAAAGACTATGTTTTCAGTAATACAGTGTGTGGACATTCCTTTGTGGGGGTTCGGAGACTACACTGTACTTAAGAACCAGCCCACATCACCTTCTGAGAAGCTAAGCCTTGATTGCTCGTCCATTGCTACCCTATAGAGAATCTTGGCTGGGGTCCCCTGTGCCTCTCCTCTACCATATAGAGAGCGGAAGTACAGACACCCCCTACCGGTCTTAACACTGGTGGCAGCGGTGGGATGCTTATGATTTTAAGACTCAGTGTATAACCGTGCCACTTACAAAATATCCGCACTTTATTCGATTAAGGTTTGGGTGAGTACAAAATAACTGCATTACAAGCAATGGAGTCTATTGCGAATGGTAAATTGACTCGGATGAGCTTAGAGGCTCTCCAGAGTGCTTGTGTAGCAAGGGAATTAGACTTTGTGAATAAGTCTAGGGCTGAGCTGATAGCTGCCCTGGTGGACTACCAGACCGATGGTGAAACTCTTGATGAGGGGGGGAATGCAACCAATGAGGACTCTGCCCCTGGGGTTTCTACTGAATCTGTTTCTGGGAATGCCGCCATTCCTGCTGCCTCTGTCCCAAACCCCAGCAATTCCTTGGAAATTGAGTTATTAAGGATGAAATTGGCCTTTGAATATCGCAAGTTGGAAATAGATGCTGAGTTTAAGAAAGAGGAGTTGGCGCAACAAGTGGAACTCAAGAATAGGGATCTTGAACTCAAAGACAAGGACACTGAATGTCAGAGAATCCAGCTAGAGAAAGCTTGAGTGGAGACTTCAGCGAAACCCAGTGAGAGTGTCAGGTCTCCAGCCACTAAATTTATGAAGGATTTGGTTGGTGTGTTTTCGGAGGGTTCTGATATCCTCCAATGGATTGAAGTGTTTGAAATGGCTTGTGCAATTCATGATGTTGACAAAAGAGATTGGGCTAAGTGTTTGCTAAGCAGAGTGCCTCAAACCGGATATGACTGTATTCTGAAGCTGAGTGTGGAAGAACGGGGTCAGTATGAGTGTATGAAATCTGCTTTGATTGCCAAGTTTGGCAAGACACCTGCCCAATACCTTAAAAGGTTCAGGGATTTTAAGAAAAGAGAGAATGTGTCTTGGGTCGACTGGGTGAGCGCTGCGCACATGAATATGATGGGGTGGATTGGCGGTTACAAGGTGAAAACTTTTGTTGAATTGTCCCACCTATTGTTTTTTTAGCATTTTTCTGAAGCCTGTTCACCAGAGCTGCATCAGTATGTTGCTGACCAGAACATTTTGGATCCCTTTAAGATGGCTAGGTTGGCTGACAAATGGGTCTCCCACCGGGTGTCCACTAAGGACTCCATTGGGAAGGACAAGGACAAAGAAAAGGGGGCCTCTCAGAAAGCTGAGGAGTCCCAAAAGCAGTCACAGTCGAATAACCCTAAACCCTACTCTCCTAAGACCCAAAAATCTAGTGGGGATAAGTCACCTGTGGGTGGGAATAAGAGTAGTGGTCCACCTGCTGCAAAGCAGGCTCCCGGTGGTTCCAGTACCGTACCCGCCCTCCCGGCACTTGTTGGGACTGTGGGGCTCTGGATCACAAAAGGGGTGACTCCAAGTGTAAAGGTAAGGCACTCAGAGTACAGGCTGTCAGCCTGACCTACCCTTACCCCTTGTCTGAGGTGGAGGCCAAGCCCCTCCCCCCTCTACCGGGATCACTTTTGGTGCTCCCGTAGAGATTTCCTTAGTGTCCCTTGGGGCCTGGGACCAGTACGCAGAAGTACTGGCGACTATCCCACAGAACACCGGTAGATTTTTGAGAAGTGTCCTCCTGAATGGCCAGCCTTCCACTGGTTTGAGAGACACTGGGGCAAGCATGACAGTGGTGGACAGGACCCTGCTCAAGCCAGAGGACTATGTAGATGCTCCTCTGAGAACCACCAGGTTACCTGGTGGGCCTCCCAAATTATCGCCTGTAGCCCGAGTCACACTCGTAATTGGAGGCAAGACAGCAAAGCTTCCTGTCCTGGTTCAGGACAACGTCCCTGCTAACATTCTGTTAGGTAACGATCTAGTCGAGTTGGGATTAATCGCGGATGGTCTTCCCATGACTGCTGCTGCGGTCACTAGGTCACAGGTGACACCGGGTCTGGCTGTGAGTCAGGTACCCGAGGCGAAGGCACGGCCTGAGGCACGACGAAGGAAGAGCAAGAAAGCCACCTCTGTGGAGGGAGCCCCTTCTCTTCCTGCTGTTCCTACAGCACCCATTGGGATCCATGCTCTGGACGGGCGGGGTCCAGTGGTAATCCCCGTCTCGACTCCTGTGGGAGAAGAGCCAGAAGACTCTCCTGTGGGAGAGGTTCTCAACCCGGAGGATCATCCCGATCTTCAATGCTTGTTAGCTGAAGGGGGACCCTCCCGGGCAGACTTCTGTAAAGGACAGAGAGAGTGTCCCTCTTTCGAGGGTCTGAGGAAACAGGCCCTGTCCCAGGCACAAGGCGAAGTGCCTAGGACTTTCCGGATTTATTGGGAGGGTGAGCTCCTTGTTAGTGAGCCCACTAAGCCTGAACCTGGTGCCCTCAAGAGGTTGGTGGTACCCCAGGTTTACAGGCCCTTCCTACTGCAGTTGGCGCATGAGGTGCCCTTGGCTGGTCATCTTGGTATCAAGAAGACTAAGCAGAGGCTCTCTGCCCATTTCTACTGGCCTCAGATGGGAGTAGAAGTGGAGTCCCACTGCAGGACCTGCACAACTTGTCAGTTGTCTGGCAAGACTGGAGGCAGTGTCATTGCCCCACTGCAGCCATTGCCAGTGGTTGGCACACCGTTTGAGAGGGTGGGAATCGACATCGTCGGTCCCCTTGACCCTCCCACGTCAGGTGGACATCGGTTCATCCTGGTTTTGGTAGATCATGCCACCAAGTACCCTGAGGCTATACCCCTTCGGACTGTTACTGCCAAGGTGGTTGCCCGGGCCCTCCTGAGCATTTTCACCCGAGTTGGATTCCCCAAGGAGGTTGTCTCTGACCGAGGACCCAACTTCATGTCTAGTTACATGAAAACCATGTGGAAAGAGTGTGGGGTAACCTACAAGTTCTCCACTTCTTACCACCCCCAGACCAATGGTCTGGTTGAGAGGTTTAATAAAACTCTCAAGGGCATGGTAGGTGCTTTCGAAGAGCCCCTAAGGAGGAAATGGGATCTCCTCCTGCCATGCCTGCTGTTTGCTTACAGAGAGGTACCTCAAGAGGGTGTTGGTTTCAGCCCCTTTGAGTTGCTCTTTGGACATCCCGTGAGGGGGCCCCTCGCCTTGATCCAAGAAGGCTTGGAAGCCGCCCCTCCCGGTCCCGCCAAGCAAGTGGGGGACTATGTGTTAGGCCTCAGACAGAGGATGACACAGACGATGGGACAAGCAACGGCGAATCTCAAGTCCAGCCAGGAATTGAACAAATACTGGCATGACCTTAAAGCATCGCAAGTGGGGTGGACTCCGGGAGAGGAGGTCCTCGTGATGGAGCCTACCAAGCCTCGGGCATTGGCAGATAAATGGACTGGACCCTTCCGGATAGTCTCCAAGATGGGCGAGGTCAATTATCTGGTTGACATGGGAATCCCAGGGGTAGCCCCTCAAGTATTCCATGTTAATAGGCTCAAGCCGTTCCACAGGCGAGCAGAAGTCTCATGTCTCTTGCTGGCTTCAGAACAAGAAGAGGATGAGAGTGAGCCCCTTCATGATTTGCTGCATAGCAACCCTCAGGATGGCTCAGTGGAGGGAGTACAGCTCTCTCCAGATTTGACAACCGAGCAGCAGAGGGCCTGCAGGACTTTGCTCCAGCAGTATGCCTCTCTGTTTTCGCTGACGCCAGGCCTTACACCGTGGTGTAAGCACGAGATTGACACTGGTGACAGCGTGCCTGTCAAGAGCAGGAGCTACCGAACGTCAGATACGGTTAAGAACCACATCCAGGCTGAGGTCGCCAAGATGTTGGATCTGGGTGTTATTGAACCCTCAACCAGTCCCTGGTCCAGTCCCACGGTCCTTGTCCCCAAGGCAAGTTCCCAGGCCGGTACAAAGGATTGGAGGTTCTGTGTGGACTACCGAGGAGTCAATGCCGTCAACAAAACTGACGTGCATCCATTGCCCAGGGCTGATGAGCTTGTGGACACCATAGGTGCTGCCAAATTTGTGAGCACCTTTGACCTCACCTCAGGCTATTGGCAAATAGCCCTGACGGACCATGCCAAGGAAAAGACGGCGTTCTCTACACTAGAGGGACTCTACCAGTTTAGGGTCATGCCTTTTGGGTTGAAGAATGCCCCTACCACCTTCCAGAGATTGGTCAATCATGCTCTCAGTGGGCTGGAAGCCTTTTGTGTGGCTTATTTTGACGACATTGCCGTGTACAGTTCCACTTGGGAAGAGCACTTGACACATCTGGGTAGAGTGTTGCAGGCCTTAAAGAGGGCTAACCTCACTATCAAGGCCACCAAGTGCCAGATAGCTCAGGGGAAAGTCACACATCTTGGTCATGGGGTAGGAGGGGGTCAAATCCAACCTCTCCCCAGTAAGGTACAGGATGTACAGGACTGGTAGACTCCCATCCCACTACTCAAACCCAGGTGAGAGCCTTTTTGGGTCTCACGGGGTACTATCGCAATTTCATGGCGGACTATGGAAGGAACAAGTTACTTACCTGTAACTGTTGTTCTCCAGCATGGGTCTGGCATGGATTCACATGCTCATGAATATTCCCCGTCGTCAGGCTGGGAATCCTCGGTAAAGAAAAAACCAGTATCAGTTTCGTTTTTGATCTGTCTTTCGTAGTAGTAACCAATCACTGGTCTCTGCGTCATACTGACCACAGCCAATGACTGCCCTCTACCTAAGCCCCGCCTCTGGCAGCCATCTTCAGATTTGGAAGCACGTGAAGTGGCAGTATGACCAAGTGAAGAGCCGCAGAGGGGTAGGCGGGAGGATTCGCATATGAATCCATGCCAGACCCATGCTGGAGAACAACAGTTACAGGTAAGTAACTTGTTCCTTCTCCAGCATGGGGTCTGGCATGGATTCACATGCTCATGAATAAAGAATACATAGCAGTACCCACATGCACAACCACGGGAGGTGGCAAAGGCTCAACATTAAGCATCACATCAAACTCAACATTAAGCAATCTTACCTCCTCACCAGGCTCACCTCAGGCGAACAGGTTGCGCAGCACTGCTTGGCCGACCCTGGACTCCTCCCTGGAATCCCAATCGACGCAGTAAAATTTCGTGAAGGTGTGCGTCGACCTCCACGTAGCAGCCCTGCAAATGTCCAGCAGGGGCACACCAGATAGGAACGCCGTGGTAGCTGCGATCGCTCTGGTGGAATGTGCTCTCGGACGGCCAGGCAGCGGTCGGTTTGCCAACCGGTGACAGTACATGATACAGCCAGAGAGCCATCTGGAAATGGAAGCCTTCGAGAGAGCCTTCCCCTGATTGACAGGTCCAAAGTTCACAAAGAGTTGTGACGTCTTCCGAAAACACTTCGTGCGATCCACGTAGAACTTCAGCGCTCTAGCCACATCCAGCGAGTGCAAAGTCCTCTCAGCCGGCGACGAAGGCGACGGGAAAAACACAGGCAACACCAAGGGTTCGTTGAGATGGAAGTCCGACGGCACTTTGGGCATGAAGGAGGGGTGCATCCTGAGCACCACCCTCGTGTCGTGAAAAGTCAAGTACGGGGCCTTGCAGGAAAGGGCCTGGATCTCTCCCACCCGTCGTGCGGAGGGGATGGCCACAAGAAACGCTGTTTTCCACGACAGGAACTTCAACGGGGCCGAGTGCAGAGGCTCGAACGGAGGTCCCATGAGCTTGGTCAGCACCACGTTGAGCTCCCACGCCGGGGCCGGAGTCTTCACCGGCGGGAACGATCTGAACAGTCCCTTCATGAACTCTTTCACCAGACGATGAGACCACAAGGACGTCCGCCCCGTGGTTCTAGTGTAACGGGAGATCGCAGCAAGATGAATCTTGATGGACGCATGTGCCAGTCCAGCTTTGGCCAGCGTCAACAGGTACGGCAGTACTTGGGGAGCCGTAATCCTTAGAGGGTTAATCTTCTGTGCGTGGCACCAGACAGAGAACCTCTTCCATTTGTGTCCGTAGCATTTAAGAGTCGAGGACGCCCTGGCCTTTGCAAGAACCTCTCTGCAGTCGGCCGGTATGTCGTATCCTCCAAACTCTAGCGCTGCAGGAGCCAGGCCTGCAAGTTCAGCGACTTCGGGACGTGGTGGAGGATGGCGCCTCCTTCCCAGGAGAGCAGATCCGCGTCCACTGGCAGCTTGATTGACGGGGACGCTGACAAGTCCAGAAGGTCCGGGAACCATATCTGCCTCGGCCACGCAGGTGCGACGAGGATCATCCTGCACCGTGACCTCTTGAGCTGGTTGATGAGCCGGACCAGTAGTGGCAATGGAGGGAACGCGTATAGGAACAGGCCCGCCCAGGGGAACGAGAAAGCATCGCCCATGCTCCTTGGCTGGGGAAACCTGCTGGCGAACCTCCGGCACTTGGAGTTCGTCGCCGTCGTGAACAGGTCGATCTGGGGTGTGCCCCACCGTCGGAAGAGGCGATCCACTAGATCCTGCCGTAGGTCCCACTCGTGGCACGAGCGCAGCTCCCTGCTGAGTGAGTCGGCGATGGTGTTTTTTATCCCTGCCAGATGAAACGGCACCAGAAACATCCTTTGGGCGATGGCCCAATGCCACAGGTCCTGCGCCTCCTTGGACAGTGCTGGGGACCTGGTTCCGCCCTGTTTCCTGATGTAAAACATGGTGGTGGTGTTGTCGGTGAAGATCCTCACCACCTTGCCCTTGAGGGACGGAAGGAAGGACCTGAGGGCCCAGAACACTGCACGGAGCTCCAGGACGTTGATATGGAGGGACTTCTCCGTCGGGAGCCAAAGGCCTCTCGCGTGCAGATTTTCGGTGTGCGCTCCCCACCCTTCCAGGGAGGCATCCGTGGTCACTGTCTCCTGGTGGTCTGGGGTCTGGAAGTCCATGCCCGCCGTCAGATGTGATCCTCTCCTCGAAGCCGCCCGTCGTTTGGATCCAGCGCGCGTCCAGGAACTCCTGCAACGGGCGCATCCGGAGCCTGCACATGGGAATGAGGTAGATGCAAGAAGACATCATTCCGAGGAGGGACTTGATGGACCTCACCTTGGCCGCGTCGGAAACCAACATCCGCTGTACCTTGCCCAGGATGGACCTGGTCCTTTCCTCGGACGGGGAGGCCAGAAGGGACACTGTGTCGAGCTTCGCTCCCAGAAACAGTGCGTTTTGCGCGGGTACCAGGTGGGACTTGGCGTAGTTCACAGAGAATCCCAGGTCCGTGAGAAGTTGGACGGTCCTTGCCGTGTGCTCCACGGCGAGCTCCCTCGTCTTGGCTCGGATGAGCCAGTCGTCCAGGTAGGGGTAGACGTGGATCCCCTCTCGGCGCAGCTGCGCCGCCACTGGTGCAAGGCACTTTTTTGAATACCCTGGGTGCCGACCGTAGACCGAAGGGAAGGGCTCTGAACTGGTAGTGACGCCCTTGGACCACGAACCTGAGGAATTTTCGGTGCCCCTTTAGGATGGGAATATGGAAGTAGGCATCCTCCAAATCCAACGACGACAGGAAGTCGCCCTCCTCCAGCTGACCCAGGACGTGCTGGAGGGTGACCATCCAGAACTTCTGAGCTTTGATGAACTTGTTCAGCCGTCGTAGGTCTAGGATGGGGCGCCATCCTCCCGTCTTCTTCTTCACGAGGAAGTATCTTGAGTAAACTCCGGAGCCCCGAAGCCTCCTTGGGACGAGTTCGATGGCGCCCTTCCTTAGCATCGCCCTTACCTCCCGGAGAAGCTGAGGGACGTGAAGCTCTTTCCTGGCCACAGGGGGGACGCGCAGGCACCTTCTTTGAAACTCGAGCGCGTGGCCCTGGGCTAGGGCGTCCAGCACCCAACGGTCGGTGGAGATGGACTCCCACACGCTGACGAAGCTCGCCAGCCGGCCTCCCACCGGGGTGCTTCGGTGGGGGCCCGACCCCACGGCCAGTTCAATCCTGCTTAGACGAGGCTTTGCCGCCTTGACCTCCTTGGCGACGACAGCGGGGTCCGCCTGACTTGCCTCGTCCCCTGTAAGCTTCTTGAGACGACGAGCGGGCCGCTTGACGGTAGGTGGAAAATCCGCTGCCGGAACCTTTGGAGGCGCCCTTGCCTCCGCCGCTCCGAAAGGGCGGCCGCCGTTGCTGGAGAACCCCGAGAGCCCGGGCTGTCTCCGTGTCCGCTTTAATGGCTTGAAGGGAATCGTCCACTGTTTTCCCAAACAGGTTGTTCCCATCGAACGGCATGTCCAGGACTCTGGTCTGTACGTCTTGACGGAAGTCAGTAGCCTTGAGCCATCCACGCCGCCTAAGGCACACGCCGTTGCCCAACTGGCGAAATCCAGTGTCGGCGATGTCTGTCGCAATAGTGATGGCGTGGTCCGACGCCACCTCACCTTCCTGCAAGATCTCCAGGGCATCCGCCCTCTTGTCGTCCGGTAGGAAGTCCAGCAGGGGAGCCAGCTTGTACCACAGCTCCCTGTCGTACCGGGCTACGATAGCCAAGGCGTTAGCCGCCTTAATCGTCGTCGCTGCAGAAGAGATGACCCTGCGCCCCATCGTGTCCAATTTCTTTCCCTCGCCATCCGGCGGGGAAGTCGACGTGGAGGCCGCAACCCCCCCCCGCTTTCTTCCTGGCCGCCGCGGAGACGACGGAGTCCGGGGTAGGCTGCGCCCGGAGGCACAAGGGGGCCGCGTCCGGGAGCCGGTACTTCTTCTCGTACCGGTCCCTTCTAGCCGGCGTCGTGGATGGGTTCTTGAGGAGGGCGAGGCCCTCATCCCAAATATCATCCAGTAGAGGAACCGCGAGGACCGTCTTCCTCTTGGCCTCGCGCCGCTGATAAAGGAAACCTTCCTTCTTCTTCTCCTCAGGGCAGAGCTGGAAGAGCTCGGATGCCCTGGCGATCATGGAGTGAAAAGATCCAATCTCGTCGGGCGGGGAAGCCCGGGTGGGAGGAGACGACGGCAGATCCTCGTCGTACACCTCGTCGTCCGTACCCGTTGCGGCCGTGTCAGTCCCCGTATCATCCCCTCGAGTCGTGGACGGGGAGGAGGGCTGAACGGGGCGCGACGGCTGAAAAGGAGGTGGAGGGTGAATCCTTCTTTTCTTAGGAGGGGGGCTGCCCGAAGGGCCTGGTTCCGGGTCCCCCGACGGGAGTGGTTCCTCCACTGGTAACGGCAGTCTCGTCCTTATCTCTGAGCATAAGGACTGTATAGCCAACAAAATGGCCGCCGAGTTGTCTTGCAGCACTGGCAGAGGGGAATCCGACGGGCGGTCAGGGGCCCCGTCGGTACCCTTGACGATGTTGTCGTCTCCTGCGTCGGGATCCCTCCCGACGGGCTGGTCTTCTTCCACGCCAACGCCGTGGCTTAAGACCTCGATCAGTTCTTCCTCAGAGGTTGAGGCCGAATCCACGGCGACCTCCTGCCCCCCCTTTTTCTTCTCCGTCGGAGGTTTCACGGGGGTCCTGTCGATGGGCATAAAAGAGGACTCCCTCCGCGGTGGCAGGGAGACTCTGAGCCCCGAGGTCGCCACCACTGGCGTAGCCTCCACAGGCTGAGCCAGGGCCGCCGCGACTGTCTCGATAGAGGCCTTGGCCGGATGGATTAAGGCTTTCACCACCCTTGGTGCGCTCACCGCCTTCTCCTTGAGGGGGGGACACTGCCTCGCTCCCCCTCCGCCTTCGAGCTCGATCGGGGCCTCTCCAGGAGCTTCGCCGGGTGCTCGGCCTTCCTCTTACCCGACCCAGAGCGTTGGCTCGTGGTTGATGGTGCCGGGGAGGGTGCGCCCTGCCTAGTGCCCGTAGAGCCCGACCGTTCGGCGCTCCCGGTGCCAGCGGACTCGCGGTGCTTGGCCTTATGTTGGACCCCCGTCGCCGGGGCGTCCTCAAAGGTCTTAGAAGACCGCTCGGATTTCTTCTTCTTCTTCTCGCCGGACGGGCTCTTCCCTTCCAGCCAGTTGGCGAGACGTTGATGGCGGTCCTTCATGGTCCGCTCCGACATGTTGCCGCAAAACGCACAGTCCTTCTCCACGTGCGTCTTGTCTTCATGTAGGCAGTAAAGACAAAAGGAGTGTTCCTCTTCCTTAAAGACATTCTGCAGCTGGCATCCAGGGCAGACCCTGAACAGCTTTCCGGGCGTCGAGCTTCCCTTCTCCTGGGCCATGACCGAGATGGGCCTGAGAAACTTCTGGAGTCCTCCAAAAGCGTAGCTCGACGAATCTTCACCCTTGAGGGGCGTAGACCAATCCGACACAGGTCCCCGTTGATCGGATGGAGAGTCGGTGGAGCTTGAGGCTCTTTTGACCGAAAAAAACGAAGTTTTTGAGAAAAAACGTGAAAAAATAGCACTAACGCTCGAGAGCAATAGCACGAGAATCCCAACACATGAACGTGCGGTAAAAATCTGAAGATGGCTGCCAGAGGCGGGGCTTAGGTAGAGGCAGTCATTGGCTGTGGTCAGTATGACGCAGAGACCAGTGATTGGTTACTACTACGAAAGACAGATCAGAAACGAAACTGATACTGGTTTTTTCTTTACCGAGGATTCCCAGCCTGACGACGGGGAATATTCATGAGCATGTGAATCCATGCCAGACCCCATGCTGGAGAACCATAGCTGCACCACTGACAGCTCTGACTTCACCCAAGCAGCCTAGGAAGGTCAATTGGACTGAAGACTGTCAGAGGGCCTTTAAAGGCTTGAAAGAAAGTCTGTGTCAGGCACCCGTGTTGTGTGCGCCTGACTACAGCCGACCCTTTGTCGTCCAGACGGATGCCTGCGACACTGGAATTGGAGCTGTTTTGTCCCAGTTAGATGACAAAGGGAGAGAACATCCTATCATATTCATCAGTAGACAACTCAAGGGTAGAGAACTTAGGTGGGCTACTGTTGAAAAGGAGTGTTTTAGTATAGTTTGGAGCCTTAGGCGTTTTAGGCCCTACCTTACGGGGTCTACCTTCAAGGTCCAAACGGATCATAAGCCCCTAAAGTGGCTTATGCAGATGAAGGGTGAGAACCCGAAACTGCTCAGGTGGTCCATTAGCCTGCAAGGTCTAGACTTCACCATAGAGCACAGACAAGGGAAGAGTCACGATAATGCAGATGGCCTTTCCAGAAGATGTGTTGACCATCTGGATGAGGGTTTCTATCCCGTGGGAGATTAGGCACCCTCCACCTCAGTCTGGGGGGGGGGTCGACTGTGATGCTGGAAATGCATCCGAGGGACAGGGCCTCCGTATCCTTGTCCTTTACTGCTTTTTATCATGTGTTCTGTTGTGTTTTCCGCGCAGGAGTTCATGTGGGACTCCTGGCGGTGCAGCTCTCTTTCTTTTGGTTTGGTGAACGGACCCGTGGGATACCCTTATGGCACCCATGGGTGGGGGTACAACCCTGTGCCCCTAGTGTATGTTTTTGGGCACCTGTGGGTGGCCCACAGAGCAGGGTATGGGCTGGTGGCAGCTCCATGCTGAATTTGACAGGTGCGCGGAGTATCCTCCATTTTGGGATACCCCGGCCCTGCCATTGGGATCAGTTGATTCCTGATGGAAAACAAGATGGCCCCCGGTGGCCTCTTGCTTTCTATTACCCATTACCTTGTTTTCCCAAAGTCCTGGGAAGCCCTGACTCTGTCCCTTCCCCCTGATGGCTGTTGGATGGAAGTGCCATATATGGTGTTGTTGTGAAGGCCCAGTCAGACTAGCTGGAGCCTTCCCGGTGATGTATGTTGTGGGTACCTCCTGTGGGTGGGACCTGGGTGAATAGAATGTGTGACGAATATGCATTCTGTGTTGTGGGTGTCTAGTATCTGGTGGTTGACACAATGACCGAGACAACCCTGCCCGAAACCGGTATGAATGCAGCTTGGAGTGTTGAATGGCTCTGTACTTGTCCCAATACACATAACTTGTTGTGAGTGTCTGGATAGAAGTGAATGGCCTGAATACCTTGTGTGCCTGATTGGCTGCCTGCCTGCATGAATGCCCGGTGTCGTGATTGGATGCTTGAGTGTGACCCAGCGGAACGAATGGCAGATCAACAGTATATCTGGGGAACTCTCACTGCTAGGAATCGTGTTCAGAAGCTGAAGTCCACTACGACGAGTAACTGGATTAACTGACACTTGACCTTGAAGCCCTGCTGGACGAGAAGAATTGCTGTTGCTCTCCTTCACAATCTGAAAGCTGCTGTGCCTCCAAGGACTGACCCAGAGAGGACCTGGTAAGGCGCCCTCTTCCCGAGCTACGAGGGACCATCGTGCACAGCTGATCTTTGCCAACACTCCCTGGTAGAAAGACCTTCGACAGGCTGCCGACCCGATACGGGGACTCCTGCGGAACTCCAAGGAGAAGCACTCAGACTGTTGTCCGCCACTGTCGACGACTGCCGTGGCCGACCGGAGCCGCCGTGCTCCCGTTTCCCTAAGAACTTCCATTGATCATCGGACGCTCTCGTCTTCATCGTCACCCGCTTGTCTCCTGCTGGAGAAGGCCCGTCCGTCGACGCGCCGAGGAGTATCCACCAGTGGGTTTCCCGCCACCTACAGACCGCAGAGACGCCGACGAGTCAACGCCCTTGCTGGGCCACAGTTCTTCATCATCTCTTTGCGGTCCAGAACTATTGTCACCGAGGTGCCCCGCACGCCTCTTCCTTGCAGGACGCCAACACTCTGTCGTCGACGAGCACCGCTAGGAACGAAGCTGCCACTTCCCTGCCATAGTTCACCCTGTTCACCGTCGGACGTTCGACGACCCGTGACTCCTGACTTAAAGGGAGGGCACTCAAGAAGGGCCGTCGATTCCCCGACACCGAACTCCAATCTCCCCGACACCCCTCGACGATCCGTGGCTCCCGCCTGAAAGGGAGGCACTCAAGAAGGATTGGTCGGTGCATCGTCGGAAAACTCTACTCCACCAGGTACATTGTGGGGGTAAAACCTTAATAGGAAGAATTAAGACTATCGGACAATATATGGACTGGGCTTGTGCTATATATCTTTATTTACAGGTTGCCCAGGTGGGGGGATCTCCACACAGAACTGTGCCTAGTGGTAGGGGTCAGCATTCTGCCTATTGTTGCCACCATCTTACATTCCTGCCTATCTCTATTGCTGGTTTACTCGTTATTGATCTGTGTGACATTTTAACCGTACAGTTGATGCACTTTAATGAGATTTGATAACATTAGTGGTACCACTCTAGACATGTATATATTTATCATTATTGACTTCCAAGTACAAAGTGCGTTATTGGGATCGTGTACATACTTTTGAATATTAATTATATAAAGACTGTGTTTTCAGTAATACAGTGTGTGGACATTCCTTTGTGGGGGTTCGGGGACTACACTGTACTTAAGAACCAGCCCGCATCACCTCCTGAGAAGCTAGGCCTTGATTGCTCATCCATTGCTACCCTATATAGAATCTTGTCTGGGGTCCGCTGTGCCTCTCCTCTACCATATAAAGAGCGGAAGTACAGACACCCCCTACCGGTCTTTACATATGGGAGGGGGTGTGGCAGTGGGGTTTGTGGGGAGCGATGCAGGCCAGTAGGGAACATAGTTTCACTACTTCTTTTCGTACACTTCGACCACTGCAGATAAATGTTTCCTGAATTGACAACAGTGGACAACATTTTTAAAAAACACATAAACATTTAAAGGTGCACTCTTTTAGTTAAAACTACTGGATGAGTCGCCACACTTATGATGAGATGTCCATCATATTTCCCCAATCTTTGTCCAGGAATCCAAAAGTGGACTGATTATATCCGCCCATAATCTCACACAGAGAATACCTGCTACATCCCTTTTGTCCCGCGTTGATCTACAGTTATGACTTTGCTCTGAGAGCACCGCTGCAGAACAGAAGATGCATGATCTTCAATGCACAAGCAGATTGAACCAGCCTAGTGCCGGGGTCAACATGCTGGGTATTCGCATCTTTCGAAGGTCTGATCTTCACACGCATCTTCGATAAGTGGGAGAGTGCAGGCGGGTGGTGACTGCCTGGCAACAGTCACTCAAGCTGGGACCAATTGTATATGTGCCACCCCTGTGGAAGTCCTGAGGGGAAAGGAGGAGCGTGGTTGAGGTACCCCATGTTTGAGCACACAAAGGTCATATCCAACACCTAACCGGTTCGACCTGGACATCTCAGTCACCGTCACTCCACCAACCCAGACTCAACACACAGTTCAGGAATCCCTTTTGGTACAAATGCCAGGGACATATAATGTATCTGACACCAGCAATATGGGACTGACATGGGCTAAGACTTTGATTTATATGTGGGTGCCATAGGACCCCTGTAAGATGACCGACAACAATGCCTACTAAAACTAGCAGCAGGTCCTGCCACAAGAGACATCATTGATGAGCTACCAGCCAACTCCATTGACACCACCCAATGCCTTAAGATTGTGCAAGCCACTTACTTCATGCCACTTACCAACGTGGACTATAAAAGACACCTGTCCACACCACTAAGCAAATGAAAGGGGAATCTATGAATGCATTCAACATGAGGCTCTGCATCAAAACGAAACACTGTGACTTTAATAACTAATCCAATACAGAGGCACTGAGATCCCAGATCACAGCCGGTTGTGAAACTCAGAATTTCAGGAGAAAGCTACAACAGAAATACAGAACATTGGAGGAAATACTAATGCTAACAAGAACAGAACTAGCAATAGAGTCGCAGGTGGAGATCTTTAGTAATTCAGAAATATTGCAGTCACAACCTGAAGCCATACAGAAACTACAAGGGACGACAGGGTTGAAAGGATAACCATTTTGCTACAGGTGTGGCTATGAATTTCCCCATGATGACACATGCCCGGGCAATTGGACAGAGATGGTCTGCATGTGATGACGAGAACCATTTCAAGTTGGTATGTTGAATCGCCAGGGGCAAGAAAATATGATGATGGAGGTGTCGCTGTCAGGCCAAAGATAAATATACCCCTGCGTCGGAGGCATCTCAAATCGCAGCCTGAATACACGGGCAATAGAAAGCAGGGGAAAAACATGATAATGAGTCTGATGATGACAATCAAAGGAAAGACCGAAGAGGACAAGCAGGCGAGAGAGACGATGGTACCGAATCTCATCCAGAGCATCACTCAAGATGACATGTCAGATATTTGGTGGAACAATCACCATCTGCCACTGAACCAAGCTCCTCAGTCTGAGAACAGAGGTGAAAATGGTACTTATACGCGTTGGGAAACAAGCAATCAAATGAACACAGCCCTATACTACTAATGCACCTCAATGAGAGGCAGACTGAATTTCTTATAGACATTGGTGCTACAGTGAATATGTTCAGCGAGCATGTTTACAAGACATTACTTCATGTAGCCAGATTGCACTTGTCAAGATTGCTTGGTGCAGTCTGAGGCCAAATGCAGAAATACACCACAGAAGAAAACCATCCAAGTCCATTTGATCTCCACTGGGTGCATTCTAAGCACTAAGACCGCCGTGGAAATGGGTCTCATCCACATTCTATAGAAACTGATGGTCCATGAGTATATTGACACATGGGACAAGATTGATCAACTATACCCATCATTATTTAAGATTTAAGGGAATATGAGAACTGTGCAACAAACAGGAACGGCTCTATATTGATGAAGCCGTCCAGCCGGGATCCCAGCACTATAGAGGTATCCCTGTCAATATCCAACGACAAGTCGAGGAAGAACTTCATAAGCTACTGGAACAGGAATTAATAATAGAGCCCACTGTGGGTCCCACGCCTTGGGTATCCCCCATTGTACCCATTCCAAAGAAGGGATTGGATGCCATTCGAATGTGTGTGTACATGGAAGGACCAAATCAGGCTAACAAGAGGGAACAACATCTTGCCCCTCGCATTACAGGCATGATTCACCTTTTGAAATGGGCCAATGGGTTCTCAAAACTGTACTTGAACAAGGGCGATCATCACTTAGTCCTAAGCTCTGAAAGCCGATATATCACCACGTTTGTAACTCATCTGGGCCTCTATAGATACAAATGGCTTAGCTTTGGAGTCTACTCAGGGGCGGACATTTTGCAAGTGGAAATTCACAACATCATAAAGCACAAACCAAACTGCATAAATCACAGTGACGATATTCTGGTGTTTGACACAGATGCCAAAAAACATGATGCCACACTCTCTAGAGCAGCGGTATTCAAACTGTGGTAAGCGGCCCCGCAGGGAGCTGCGGCCGCATCCCTGGGGGGCCATGAGAAGCCAGCATGAAATCTAAAAAAAAAAAAGAAAAAAAAATGTTTTCTTCTCTTTTTTTAGATTGGAAGAAATGGTAGGGGCGGCTCACATGGTCGGGCAGAAGCATGAAACTGTCTCGGACACCAATGAAAAAGTGGCCCACAGTAAATGGATATTCATTCCTTTAGTCACAGACTGTTTGAAAAGTACCCAAGGGGGGTGCTTTGTGTTAAAATGTAAGTAAATTGTGATATTTAAAGAATGTTTATTCAGCAACAATGGTCAAAATTACTAACTGCTCAATGGTCAAAATCTAACTGCATAGTGAAGTAACTCATCAAACTGGCCCACGTTGGCCAAAAAGGTGACCCATTTTAAATGGCCCACAATAGCATTTTTCATTTTTGATACATGCATTGGCCTGTTGCCCTATAGGCCAGTACGAGCCTGGTGGCTCATCAATAATGGTAAGGGGGCGCCCACCCAGTAGCCTCCTCACCCATTACGAAGGAGCTAAGGAGCCAGCACAGTGAAACATGGAGCACTCCCTCAGCTGCGTTTTTTAGATGAGGGAGTGGTCCTGGGCTGGCCGAACTGTCAAAGGGAAACACTAGTTCCCTTTTGACAGTTCTGTTCAGTGCCCCAGCCCCACATGTAAGTTTGGGGCGTTTTGCTTCGCAGCATTGCATAGCTCATTGGAAATGCTGGCTGCGGCACTGCATGAATGTATGTGCAAGGGGGAGCTCCTGCGCCTCCTCGCACATATGGACAGAGCAACCTGGAGCAGGGCATTTCAAAACCCACGCGCAGGCCCCTGCAGAAGGTATGGTTATGTTCATTTCTTTTATTTAAACATGAGTATGGATGCATGTATGCTTGTGTTATGAGTGAGTGTAGGGTGATGGGTGCTTGTGTGAATAATAGAGTGATTGCTGTATGAATGTGTGTGTGTGTGTGTTAATTTGGTTTGGTCCATTGAGCTGATTTTGGCAAGTGGTGGATAGAGGTGGAAGGAGGGTTGTACAACAAAGGCATTTTAAAAATGCCTAAATGCCTTTGTTGCACAATCCCCCTATGACCTGCCAAAATCAGCTCTCCTTCTGAGGTGCAGTGGAGCCCAGGGAACAGGGATGGTATATACGGGATTTCTATCATAGATGTCCAGTCAAAAATACCATGCTTTCCCCCTTGGCACCCCATTGCCTTGCATAGATACAAAATCATGTTGATTGTGTTAGGCCCAGTGGAGCCCAGGGGACATGGCATTTTTGGGGGAAATAGTTATGCCCCTCGACTACAAAAATTCACCAGCCGCCACTGGCCCTCGGACTGTATTGGGAACGGGATGTGGGGTGCCCAGGGACTGTGGTGGGAGCAGGATGGGTGAGAACCATGGGATAGTGGTGGGAGCAGGGTGGGGAAAGCCCATGGTGTGTGATGGGGTGGGGAGAGCCCATGGACTGGGTAGGAGTGGGATGAGGGAGTCCAGCAACTGTGATGGGAGCAGGTTGGGGAGCCCAGGGACTATACTGGGAGTAGGGTGTCGTGACAGCATTCAATAGTGGTGACAGCCCGAGAGGATAGCTCAGCGGCAACATGCTAGCCTTGGAAGCAAGACAACATGAAGCAACACAGGTTCGATCCCCGGGTGCGCTTAGAAACCTCTGGGCATTAAGCACATTATAAATAACCTATCATATCATACATACTGTCCATTTGGCATGTTTTGGGGGGTCCTGGCCTGCCCAAAATTTGCTCTTGGGGGGGGCCCTGATCAAAAAAGTTTGAAGACCACTTCTCTAGAGTATGCATGGCATTAGAAGCACTCATCCTCATGCTAAATAGAGACAAATGTGAATTCAGAAAAGGAACAATCCATTTCTTCAGACATATGTTCTCCAAAAAGGGCACGACTCCAGATCCTGTAAAGGTGTATGCACTCAATGAGACACCACCACCAACAAACATCTCAGTACTCAGATCATTCCTAGGACTGGCGAGTTACTGCACACAATATATCAAGGACTTTGCCACCATCAGCGAGCCACTGAGCGCCCTCACCAAAAACCACACGCCGTTCCAATGGCCACTAGCGTGTCAATAGGCATTCGTGTTTATCCGCGATCAGATAGCACAGGCGGAAATCATGGCCTACTTCGATGCAGCGAGAGAGAGACTGAACTAACTGTAGACACGAGCTCCCTGGGTTTGGCGGCCATACTAGATCTAAAGAGCCCAGACAACTCCAACCATAGACACATCATCTCATATGCGAGCAGGAGTCTATCAAAGATGGAGCAGGCCTATTTGCAGGTGGAGAAAGAAAGCCTGGCAGTCGTTTGGGACAGCGGACACTTTCACTTGTTTCTCTATGGAAAACCTTTTACAATTGTAACCGATTATCAATACCTGTTGTTGCTTTATGGCAACCCTCAAGCAAAAATACCACCTTGCATTGCCAGGTAGGGCCTAAATTTGCAAGATTACTCATTTAAAATTGTCCATAGGCGGATAAATAAGATAATCCGGCTGACTTCTTATTAAGACACCCGAGGCACGGGAGTGTGCCGGAACTGTCAGTGGGTGATCAGTACATCGGGTACCTGGTACAACAGCCGATTCCACAGGGCATAGACCCGATTAGACTCGCTCAGGAAGTGGACATAGACATTGCGCTACAAATCGTCATCAAAGGGTTGAAGGTGGGCAGGTGGCAGCGAACAGAATAACGGTGCTGCCTCGAATCCGCTGAAGTGAGGAAAGACGTAGGCAATCTATTACAGGTGAAAGAGGAGTTGGCTGCATAGGAGGAAAACTTGTTGATCAAGGAAAATAAAACCACAATACCCAGGTCACTGGGGAGACAGGTAATAGAATTAGCACACAAAGGACACCGGTGAATCGTCTCATCCAAGAGGATGTTGAGACAGAAGGTATGGTTCCCTAAACTCAACTCCATGGTAGTGAATCTACTATGGGAATGCCCCACGTGTTGCCTCATCACGCCTAACAGACACCCAGAACTGCTTAACATGGCTGACCTGCCAAATGGGGTGTGGGTTGGAAGTGGCAGTGGAGAGCTTTAATGACCCCATTAAGGGGGTGGAATACAGGTTAATAGTGATGGACGAGTACTTGCGATTTTCCAGAAGCTCAGGTGGTCTCCTCAACAGCGGCCCACCACGTTATTCCTGTAGTGGACAGGATCTTTATGGCATATGGCATTCCAAGGCAAGTGAAATCTGACAATGAGCCACCATTCACAAGCCTAGACTTCAAAATCTTCACACAGTACATGGGGTTCGAGCACAAGAAAATAACTCTGCTATGGCCTTAGGCCAATGGCATGATTGAGCACTTCATGGGCAATTTGAAGCGAACACTACAAATCTCACACCTGACAGGACAACCATACGAACAGGTCTTACATCAGCTACTTGCATCAGCTACTCCGAGACTACCGGAGCGCCCCACACAGCTCCACAGGAAAGTTCCCTGCGGGGTCATTTTTGGCCGTAACATTCACACTCGACTACCGTAACACCAGAACAATGACAGCAAGTATACAGATGATGGACACTTGAGGTAAAAGGATGAGAGAGCCAAGGAAAAGATGAAACAATATGCTGACACCAAAGACGGGCCAAGAACTCCCTATTGGAGGTGGGATATATAGTAGTAGGGAAACAATCCAGAACCAGCAAACACAATGCTGTTTTTCACAAAGAGCTATTGATCATCTCAGCAAAGAAGGGCTCCATGATTGAGGACGAAGGAGAACAACAACAAGTGACAAGAAATTAATTATACTTCAAGAGACTGTCAGGAAATGCCAAGCAGAAGAGTATCAGGCGCAAGGAGGGTGAAGTCGCCTATTCATCAGATGAATCTTATCATGGAGACAGTGAGAACTCTGACAGAGCAAATCAATGTGACGTGGCAACGGATGCCCAATCGGAGCAAGTCGATGTGAGGTATCAGGGACCTCACAGGGCCCGAATAAGGTCTCGAAGACTCATTGAAGAAATGGGGTAATGGAATGTTGTTGCTGTTTAATTTGGGGGCAGGGGTGTGGTGTTGGGAAATGTAGTTCGGGGTGTGGGCGGGCCTTGTTGAGCGGAGAAGGAAAGCGGTGACAGAGTTTGGCGAATAAAGACGTGTCCATCAATAGACCATCTATGCATCTTATGTTGTATGGACGCTAGCATTGGCTGACCAATCGCAGGAGGCCCCTGCGACAATAGAACATAAGACTAGAAAAGCTGGGAGGGTACATCTGGGCGTAAGTGCTCCCTAGTAAAAGCAGCTTATCTGGGAGCTTCCTGATGCCAGCGGGGCAGGGGGTGGGGGGCTGGGATAATGGGGTTTGTGTTAAGTCTCCTCAGCATGCCCCAGAGGCTGGAAACCACAGGGTACTTATGATATCTTCATGTCCACCTCAGAAGGGTGGGGTATCACCATTGGAACAGCCCCCCACTTCTTCCTGTTCCAGGGTTGAGGCAGGGTGGGTCCGAGATCCAGGGAGACATCTGATGTCAGATCTCCGACCCGCCCATTGACCAACGCTGTAGACTGCATGAGATTGCACCCACAAAAAAAGAATTCCAATGGAATGCTGCTTGATTCTACACCTGGTAAATCCCAGGCAGATTCCATTGGAATGATTATAAAATGCTGCCTGCAAAGCGGAATTTGCAGGCGTCATTTTATTTCTCTCAAAGAGGAGGGTAAAATTGAATAGCAAAGGTGATTTCACCTTCATTTCCTCTTTACGAATACTCTCTGCTTTGGAAGTGATGAAAATTGCATGCAGGTGACCCAACAGCACAAAAGTGCAAACGTGCGAGTTCCCCTGCATGCAATTACCATTGCATTTAAAATGGCCCCAGGGGATTTTTTTTCCTTGTAAAAAAACAAAGCCAAGATTCTGAAAGTGCAGTGACTTTTTTACTTAACAAGGTCAGTTCCCTTGATTCATATGTCCACTTAAATTGATTTCGAGATGATAAATTGACCTTTCCTGGTTTTCTGAAGTGCACCAATCAAAAAATAAACTGCATTTATCTTTCGCACAAAATAATTGAATGTTATACTGATCAATGGTAGCCCCGACTATGAAATACCTTCAAGAAGGTATAACATCCAGAGGTCAAGCCAAATCGCCCAGGCTCCTATGCCTGTCTACTAAATCTATTGACAAGCCACGTGGATGCATCTGCATTTCCACTTCCGCCCGCAGAAGACCCATGTGCAAACCCTTTGTCGCTATGTTGCACTATGCACACAAGAATGTGTTCATTTTTTTCCCATTCGGTCATAATGGAGTAAGTTGAGCATTGATACTGCAAAAAGTTGAGCATTGATGGAAAATATCAACAGTTTGGGATGAAAAATGGTAATTCTTCCTGATAAGAGTTAGTGGGTATATCCACATGCTGACAGGTTTTGTAATACCTTTACAAAGTCCTGCCGAAAACATGCAGGATTCCTTCACACTAAGGTCTCGTGCTTTTGTTAGTAGTAACCCGGGTACGCTGGCTTGTGCAGTGAAATGTGCTGGCTGCTCATCTATCCCTTCCTGCCCGCTCATGTGTTTCGCTTTCTGTCAGTACATTGGCTGTGACAGCATCACTGATTGGAGAGGGCGTCTGCTTGTTTATTTATATTTTCGTTTTGATGGTGCAGGTCTGCCCTATCAGATTCTCCGTCTCCATTAGAGCTGTATTTTCCCTTACTGTTGTCAGATTTCTGAAAACAGTATTTTAACGCGGGTCTCTCCATTGCCTCGTTTTCAGGCTGTGCACCTTTTTACCCCTATTTTTTTTATTTTGTATGCTTCCGGGAACTTGGGTGACTTCAGTGGCGGCTATTATGTAAAACTCTGTTTATGCCTTGATCCTGTCATGTTGCCTTTTGTGAAACGCGTCCTGCCTGCTGCATCCTGCTACTCTGCAGCGTTTAGCGTGTTGGCAGCGCCCCAGCTGACTTCTTTTCAGGCACGCTGCCAGCAAGTGCAGGCTTGACTTTTTGCTGTCTATTGATTTGTTCAATGGTGACGGGAATCATTAAGGTCAGCCTCAGGTCAAAGTCAGCAACTTAGCTGTCTGCATTCAGTGGCAATATTTTTGAAGTTTGGTGGAACTGCGGCAGTATGACTGTACTGCAAATTGTGTCTAGGCGCCCATCTCAGAAGCACTAAAAAAAATAATAATACTTGATGAAAGTTTATATTAGTGAATGGAAACATATGGCTCACAGACAAGAGGAATCCTAAATGTCGCGCTTGCTAGCAGATTTTCTTTCTCTGTCCTAGTCGTCAGGCCTTGCTGAACATGTGTGGGGGCCCATTTCAACATGATGGTTGGGGGCCCCTCCGTAGAGCGAAAACACTCTGAAGCACTGTGGGGTGTATACATTACAATGGTGACAAAGATATGGTTAATAGACACGGATTATCATGAGACGGCCAGCCAGACGGTTTAAACAATAAATGCCGACTGAAGAGCTCTTAAACATTATTTGCCAGCAAGTGGCTGATGTGGAGGAGACGGTGTTAGAAGGCAATGAGGTGATAACACTTCTGTATATCCTGTGGGAAGATAAAACACAGCTTGTAATGTGAGCAATGCAAAGCGCACATTTTAAGCCCCAGAATGAAAATAGAGAAAATAATGTATTGTTGTGTGACAAGACCTTTGACTAGCAAAATTGACCAGTTACTGGGGGCCTCCCTGAGGCTCGAGGCCCTGTTTATTTGAAAAAGTTGAAAGGTCCTGACATTGTCCATGCTAGTTGTGTATGTCTTCCAAAAGCATTCTGAGGCATTTGACATCCCGTTAAGTAAGTTTGCCACTAAACATCCCAAGTGACTTTACACTGCAAAATGCACTTTGCACTGTTCTGTAAATCAGTGGGTTTGTTGGCAGTGCAAAGTGACTTTGCACCAGTACAAAGTGATTTTGCGCCACGCCTCAAATTCCATAAATCAGGCCCTATGTCTCAGACATTGTCAATATTGAATGGAGGACAAAGTGCAAACAGAGATTGTCCCTAATTCACAATATCCATGCTGATAATGATTACCCTCATGTGCAGTTCAAGTGACTTGCAGTGCCAGAGCTTGTTGTTATTGTCTCAGTAGAGGGTATTTAATAGGCAACACCATCAGACATTTTCAAGAATTACTACGTTGCTGATGTTGCTACACATGCAAAACAGTAGAAAGTGGAAGCTTGGGCCACCTCCTTGTGATTGTCATTTTAGCCAGCATGGCAAGCACATTATTTATACAGTAGTGATGCTACCTGAAAGTGAATTTGTTGCAAAGTATTAACAGAAATAAATGATATAGGGCTGTGCTAAGATATTGGCGGACAGATGGAAACGTATGTTAACTGCAACCTTTGCATTTCTCCTCCCAAATCCTGACCACTTACTTTAAGCTAAACAAGATAATTGTCAGTATAAGGATTCAAACAAGGTTTAGGGTGTTGGAAACATAGGGGAACCTGAGTGACTGCCTTCAGGCTAAGTTCTCTTTTATCTAGATGGGGTGTGAACTCTCCACTTACCAGCAGAGTGGAATTAAGCACCCACAATTCCAGGACAATTCACAGAGTGAAACAAAACACTGAACCATATGAAATAAAATGATCAGATATCTAACAATAGACAGAACATAGTGCGAACAACATAATTTAAAGCAACGTTTAGGTTCTATGGTTAGCACACTTTCAAAAGTTACAAAACTTTGCAAATGTTCAGAACTGGCCAAAAATCCACTCCACATAACCCAAAGAGAAAAGGGCAATCAAGCGAGTGTTAAAATGCAGCTTAGTCATACGGGGTGCATAGGGGTAAGTACAATGAAAGAAAGGGACCAATCTAGGGGGAAATTATGCCTGAACTCTTCCAGTCAATGAAACAATTTCCATACCCTAAAAAACAGATTCCGTTAAAAATGTATGCCAGCTTTTGTTTTAAATCTGCTTTAAATAAATTGCTGCAGAGGCATAGCTGTGGGGGGGGAGGGACAAGGGAGAAAGGTACAATAACGGTCCTACTAGACCTTTTGACATTCGGATCGTTCAAGAGCAGAACTTATAGTCTTTTGGTTGTAACCCCGGATAGAAGCTCAGGAGCTACAACCAAAAGGCTAGCTAGCTAGTCTTGAGTCCCAACCGTCCCAACATTAGAGTAGCCCCAGATCTTTTCCAGACCTAGCAACACCTCTGAATTGCTTCATATTTTTTTAACAATACTTTCTTACTATAATAATAATACTAGAAGTTAGAAAAAAGGTCACAAGAAGCTCCTATTTAAAGTGTTTTCTTGAACACGGTGGTGAGCAGCTGCTTCTCAATAGAATAAGCATCACTGTTTCAAATTAGCATGCTCAGCGGGTGTGGGAGCCAATCAGGTTGCTCCAAACCTGAGCTGATTCTACCGATGCAAGCCCGGGTTCATAGCAACCCAAGTGCTCCGCGCACCCACCGTCCACCGTTGCTACTGTTTACCCTCTTCGTGCCCCCAAATCCAGCCCCTCAACACTGCTCCAAGCCGTCCAACTTACCTTAAATGGGCTCCTCCGCCCAGATCCTCAGCCTGCTCCGCTCCATCAGCTTGGCTTCCGAGTAAGCCATGGAAATGGAAGAGGGGCTCGGATTGGAGCCCCACCTTCCATTTCCATGCAATCCTAAGTCTCCCCGGCCACTGCTGAGAATGATGCAGCATGGCCTGGTTATTTTTGGCTATAAAATCCCTGGGTTACCAGATTGGCAGCCTGAAGTGCTAATAGCATTAATCATCTGTTCTGTGCTCTGGAACTGGTGTAAGCAGAGCCTGGGACACTCGTTAAAGGCCTTTGCACTGTTACCACCCATTCCATCCTGTGGAACGAGTGATTATGCTTAATTATGCTGCAGTGTAATTCAGGAATTCTGGGTGCAAGAATTTTCTAATGGCCCCATGAGTCAGAACCAGTGATTTTAGTCAAGATGTATTCTCTCCAGATTGCAGGATGTCATTGGAAAGAGGCAGTTTATTCAATCCATCACATGACAAAGAAAAAAGGGGTTCCAGGTGACATTGGACTGCAGTTGGAAAAGAGAGTTAAGTTTATGCATATATCAAGATATCACCACAAAGATTCCAATGTACTGTTGCTTTCATACTTGCTTATAAGGTGCAATGGCTCCAACACTTAGCCTTCGATGACGCTTTGTAGCTATGTACATCTGATTCCTTCCTACAAAGCTGGAGAGCTTGTCACCATTGCAAGGAGATCTTAGCCTTCAGTGCAGGAGATTTGTAGCAGTGTTCAAAGATGTGAGAAGTCACCTTTAACCAAGAATTGCCTCCAGCTGACCTAGCTTTAGAGTATGCTAGTTCCTACGATTGCTCCTCCCTAGTCCCTTGTCAGCCAGCTACTGGTTTTCATCAAAAAGTTGAGCAGTTCAGAGGGTGTGTGAAGAAGGCAGAAGGGGCAGCCTTAAAGGTGGTCCCATGTAATTGTAAGTTAAACTGCCTAATTATACAACTATAGAAAAGCGCCATAACTACAAGCACATTGTAAACTCTATGTTAGGGGACAGCATCACAATTCTGTTGATATATTTTGCTCATAAATATTTTGCCAGAAGGTTTTTTTCTGCTAACTTACATTTTTAAATTGAACGAATACTATAAAGCCATTTTAGTTAAAAATTAACAAGTCTGATTTTATTCATTTATTTTATGTATTGGACATTTGTAAGGCGCCTAGCAAGTGGTGTTTCAAGGTGCCACAAGACAAAAAAGGTGGGGGGACAAGGGAGAAAGATACAATAACGGTCCTACTAGACCATGTGACATTTGGATCGCTCAAGAGCAGAACAAGAAGTGCGAGGAAATGGGGAGGGGGAAGTGCAGGTCTGAGCAAGATAAATGCTAAGGTGGTAGGGAGAGGTGAAGGGGGAAGTGCAGGTTTTACAGGGAGGCCAAAGGGCAAGTGCCTTGGAGAGCAGGTAAGTACAGGGAAACAGAAGGAGGGGAGGGGGCATGGGAGGACTGAGCAGAAGTGGGCCTGGGTCCTTGTAATACTCAGAGGGAACCAGGAAGCCAGTCATAGAGATAGAGTAAGGAGTTAGCAGAGGGGAGGGAGAGAGGAGGAGGAAAAAGGGAGGTCTTCAGGAGCTTCCGGAACTTAAGCAGATCTGGCTGGAGCCTGAGGGGAGTAGGAAGACCATTCCAAAGGGAGGCATCTACCCCCCACTCTTTGCTTAGAGAAGTGACAGATTTACAGGGAGTTAGAGCTAGCAGACTGAAGGGCTTTAGCAGGGAGGTATTTAGGGAGAGAGAGAGAAGGACGAAGTAGGGTCCGAGGCCCCAGAAAGCCTTGTGGATGATGCAGAGGGTCTTGAATTTTATCCTAGCAGCAACCGGTAGCCAGTGGTGAGAAATGAGGGCTGGAGAGATGCAGTCCCTGGGTTTGAGGCCAAGAATAAGTCTTGCAGTCCTATTCTGAATTAGTTGGAGGGGGCGAAGGGAGGATGAAGGGAGTTTAAGGAAGAGTCTGTTACAGTAGAAAGGCCTAGAAAGGGCCAGAGCTCTGGAGACATTGAGTTTCTGTGGGAAAGTGATGAAAGGGAGAATACCTCTGAGGAGGTGCAGTTGATAGTGGGCCTTGATGGGAAGGACTGAAATGTGAGGAGAGAAGTAAAGGAGGAATCAAAGAATGGTACCAAGGTTTTTTTGCCTCACAAGAGGGTGAGGGAGAGGGGGCTCTTAGAGGGGAGCCAGAGGGAGGGAGGGAGGCAAGGTGGGAGCTGGGATCTCAGTCTTACTGGCATTAAGGCAGAGATCATTGGCAGTGCACCATGACTGAATGGCAGTCAGACAGCCAGGGATGAGAGAGGAGGAAGAGGAAGAAAGAGAGGGTAGCTTGAAAGAGAGCTGTGTTTTGTCTACATAATACTGGAAGTGAGGAGAGAAAGAGGAGATCAGATGGGCCAAGGGGGCAAGGTAGATATTTAAAAGCCATGGCGAGAGGATAGAACCTTGAGGGACAACGCAGATGCAGAGTGTGATAATGGAGAGGAAAAGGGCTGAGTTAAACCTGGGAGGGTCTGTTGGGAGAGGAAGGAGGTCAACCTATCCAGAGCCAAACCCATGAGATCAAGGGTGTCATGGAGCCGATTTATCACGGTGGCATAATTGACTATGTAAAAGGCATAGGAAAGATCAAGGAGGATGAGAACCCAAGGAGAATTAGAGTAAAGTTTAGAGAACAGGTCATCACACGTGTTCAGTAGAGCAGTTTCCATGCCTCTGAAAGCTCTGAAGCCAGACTGATGGTCGTGGAGACAGCCAACAGAGTCTGAATTTTGAGTCAGTTGGGAGATGGCAAGCTTCTCGAGGAGTTGGCCCAGGAAAGGGGTGATGGGGATAGGGTGATAGTTAGCAGGGCCTGAAGGGTCAAAAGAGGATTTTCTTAAGGAGGGGCTGGACAAGGGAGTGCTTGAGGGGTTGAGGGACGGAGCCAGTGGCAAAGGAGTGGTTTCAGAAATCTGCTGGGGAAGGTGCAAGGGAGGTTTTGTACGATCAGACCGAAAAAAGGAAACCCCTGCAGCCCCCGTAGTATGTAAGCGTGTTCGCATGAGAAAGGTGCAAACTTTTGGTAGTTCGCACATTCCAGCCGCAGCAAAATCAGCCGCGGTCAGATCACTTAGAATCGCAAGGGAGGCAACATTGTCGTTGATATTTGTTGAGGAACAGTAGAGCACCTGTTTGGAGGAGTAAAGCAGCAACAAAAGGAGGGCCCGACTAATGCGGATGGTAGCAAAGGGCGAAATATGGCCCCAAAGTTCCAGGTGAATTAAACAGTTGTGTGTGATCTCACTGATGGAAAATTCATTTGGGGGCCCACCCCAAACCCCCCGATTTTCTATCATTATAACGCCGCCTCAACCCCATCCTGAACCATTTCAACCCTTTGCCCCACAAACCTATATATAATTATTTAATATTTTTGGTATTTTTTGGTATTATAGTTTTTCGGTGAAATGTACCTCTCTGAATTATTTTCAGTAAATTGACTGGGTACCAATTGAACCATCCTTTAGGCACAACAGACTTGTTGCTGATGAAACTGGTCAAACCCTCAAACTTTACTGATCAAAGCTGGTGGTGTGGTCATTGAGGAGAATCATCCACAATGTTGAGAGCAAGATGCATGCAGGCACAGGACAAAACCATGCACGTGCAGGCAAGGGCCTGGGAGGGCCCAACACAGGCCAAGGTGAAGAATGCATTACTATAATGCACAGACATGGCACAGCGGTCGGTGAAGAAAAGCCTTCACCATGTTGTGAGTAGAGAGCAAAGTGGATGTAAACCCCACCACACGCAGTAGTAGGCATGTGCTTGGGGGTCCCAAACCCGACCAAGGTGAGGCACGCACAATTAAGGCATAGCGCTGGTTACATTCACATAGCCATTGACTGACATTTGGTATAAAAAACACACACTTCTCCATGTTATGCTATTTTATGCTACCAAAGCTTATACAATGCATCAATACCTAAGCATAACCTCTTTTCACAAGTGTTTAGCTCATCACAGCAAAGTATTTGGAGGATAAGTGAGTTTTCAATTGTTTTTTGAGAGTGTTAACTCTGGAATGGCATATGATGTGAGATTATTCCCAACCTCCAATTATGAAAAGAGGAAGATCCATTACCATATGATGTCTACACAACAAGGGGCATGGCCAGCAGAAAGGTGTGGTCACGCACAATCATAGTATGGATTATATCAAGAAATGTATTGTTTTGTCTGAGTGGTGGATTTTCATCATGCAAGGCATTTTGGGCCATGCAAAAGACCTTCAATTCAGTTTTTGGGGAAACCAAAACACAATGTAGACTGTGCAAGGTCAGTGAGACGTGATTAAATTATGTAACCCATTTAGTAGCAAGACATCTGCATTCTGCACCCTCTACAGGTGATGAAATAGATACTGCGATAGCTTCAGAAATGCCCCATCTGCTGGGCTCAGGCAGGCCAATATCAGGGATATCACTGCATAGACTTTCTGAAGTAAGCCTAGATTGGGAACAATTCTTCTCATCAGCCTCCAGAAGTAGAAGACAGATTTATCTGTCATAAACCCGAGCCTTCAGCAATAGATCTTGCTTGACCAGGAAACCCTCCTTTCTGACTTTCTTTGCAAGAATGAAACATTGACCGAAATCAGAGGTGCATAATGATAGGATGAAATTGTGGATCTGAGTCTCAGCTAATCACTTTAGTCTTAGAAATTATTCATTTGAATTTGTTCCAATTCGTCCTTACATTGATGGCATGAAAAAGTAGAATATGGACTCAGATTACACTATAATTTCAAGGTGATGGTTTACCTTTAGACAACTATCATTGGCATAGATGTAAAACTTAAGTTCAGAAAAGAAAAAATTCAGCCTCTAAAGCGGTTACTGGTGCCCTCATGTTTTAATGAGTGTATATTGATTGAACATGAAAATATATAAATATATAAAGTACTATGTTAGGCTGCTAATTCAAGCTTACAGATCACCCTAGGGCTGACCAGGGTATAAGTAACAAAAATAGGACAAAAGACTGCTGTAATGTTTTGAATTGCGCCTTTTAATTAGATACAATATATTCACTGAATTAATGTTTATCCATTCAGTTGATTTGCTTGGTATAGTTTTACTGAATATTATTCAATTGTTGCAACTCATACACTGAATTTGCGTTTTCATTCAGTTGTGCTAAATTAGGTCCTCTTTGGTACTGTTAGTGCTGTATTTTACTTTTGCTGTAAAGTTCCTCTTTCTTAAAGAATCTTTTCTTCCTTGATAGATCCTCTTTAGTCTTTCTTGATTAATCCTCAAATTGCTTTTTCTTAAAGAATCCTCAAAAAAAAACCTCAGATTGCTTCTTCTTAAAGAATCCTCAATGTTTATCCATTCAGTTGATTTGCTTGGTATAGTTTTACTGAATATTATTCAATTGTTGCAACTCATACACTGAATTTGCGTTTTCATTCAGTTGTGCTAAATTAAGTCCTCTTTGGTACTGTTAGTGCTGTATTTTACTTTTGCTGTAAAGTTCCTCTTTCTTAAAGAATCTTTTCTTCCTTGATAGATCCTCTTTAGTCTTTCTTGATTAATCCTCAAATTGCTTTTTCTTAAAGAATCCTCAAAAAAATCATCAGATTGCTTTTTCTTAAAGAATCCTTGACACGTGTTTCCCCGTTTTATGTTGGGACGGTTCTTCAGGAGGTTCTCGATTGTGTTTCAGGGAGTTCTAAACAGCCGTTTCCATTGTGTTCTTTAGAATATTGAGAGGGAGTGAAACCTTGGGTCTTTTGTATAGTTTCCGTTTGTATTCAATGGTTAAATTAAAGTTTCAAATTGTTTCTTCATTCTTCACTCATGGTTTATTCGCATCTTGTTTGAGCGTTCCTCCCTCTGGTCTTGTGTTTCTTTTTTCCTGTTTTGCGGCACACATCTTGATATGGTGGGGATGATTAATAGTTGCATGTAATGTGCTGTTGACAGCAGTGTCCTTGATGAACAAAGTAGTTTGAATTTTATTGCCTTCTATGAAGAGTATCAAATCTAAGAAATTAATATTTGGCTGACTGTATTGTATGGTGAGTTTCAAATTATAGTTATTACTTTTTAAGTACTGATGATATTCTTTAAATTGATTTTCTGTGCCATTCCAGATCATAATAATATCATCGATATACCTGCCCCAGTAGGCAACCTGATTTGTTATGTTGAAAAATGGATGAGACCACGCTTTTTATAGATGTAAAACTTACAACAGCAGGATAACCGAGCAGGAAATATTCATAAAAAACTATGTGTAAATATTACGATCCTCAAATATCTTGGGGGGATGCAGTATGTGTGGAACAAAATGAAATTTTATGTCTGTAATATGGTGTGCTTATGGACCAATGTCCTACAATGTAGCTGTGTTTAATGAACATATTTTAGTAAAAATATGACTTCAGTAAAAACAATAATAAGCACTTAATAAGTATAAATGGAAAACTAAATAATCAATGAAAACAAATTAAAAACAATAAGACAATAACGAAACAAAATATTATGGAAGGACCATTTAAATTACCTTTACAAAGTTATCATCATTATGAATATAGTGATGGAAAATGACACATTTATTAAACACTGTTGATGTTTTCAAAGTTATGCAAGTTACTGGGGTTTATAAATTAAGATGGCATTAGTAAAGAGTTTTCCTTCAGATCTAGACATCCTTGTCTGAAGAAATGCTTCTTTGGTATTCATATCTTTATGACACCCTTCAGGCATCCAGCTGATTTCACATGCTCATCCTTGTTCCAAGTCATGAACATGCACTGACCACTTGGACTGCAATAGATCCACTTTCCCACATATTTCTTATGGTTCTTCAAATACAGGAACTTTGTTCCCTCAGGTGCATGGATGCTGGCCTTCAAAAAGTCTCTGATTTCTTCATCTGTCAAATTTCTGGCCTTTCATCCTAATTCAACATTGATCACGATTTTCATCCCTATGGCTTTCTTTGCTGTCTTCTTGCATTTTCTGATTATTATCTTGATAACACAAAATCAGAACAACACCAACACGATCCGGGCTCCAATGATGTTGAACATGTCTGCCATCCATTGTGGAACCCAAGAAAAGAGTGATCCAAACCAGCTGTCATCAGCAATGTCTTCCACTTTGTCCATCATCTTTACGTGTAACTTCGTCGTCATCTCAATGGCCTTTGTTAAGGTTTCATTCTCATCATCATGAGAAGTTGTGAACGTGCAACATGATTCTCTGGTTTTTGCACAAACACCTCCATCCATAGGTCTGATCATGTGCAGGACATATCTATTCTGAAGAGTCATCAGTCATATGGCTCTCATCTCCTCTCTGATAGCATTGAATCCCTTTATGTTACTGTTGATTTTCTGTAGTGATTCCCATCTGGTTATCTGCAGCCATTTGATATTTGCTCCATCCTGGATTCTCGGCATGAAGATCAATGTGAATACCGACAAAGTCTGGCTGAACAGTCTGTGCTCATACGGAATGGAGTCAAAAGCTTATATTGACTTAGCTGAGAAATTATTCTCGCTCTTCATTCAATTAATCACCTCCACAGATCTCTTCCTCCTCAGATGAGCATTTTCTTTCAGGAAACTGTCAAGTTTCAAATCACTTTTAGGTATCACCAATGCTGGAACATGAACATTCACTAGTGGGCATAGTCCTCCACAGTCTGTGGGTAGCTTCTTATATGCTCTAGATCCACATGCCCACTAGTGATCCATGGCCACTGTTGTTCCAATGCTCATTCCTTATGGCCTAAAGATTCGACTACAGTTCTGATTCTCTCCAACTTTTCTTGTACCACTGTTTCTGAAGCACAGCTTTGCACTCTCCAAAGGCACTATCTGCAAGGGTCCTCCTCTGTCTTCGACCAAGTCAGTAATTTAGCAAGTTTCGGCCATAAAGGTTTACACAGCA